>NW_012150641.1:1414355-1577058 GCF_000956105.1 Propithecus coquereli | reverse complement strand
TCCAATAAAAAAAAAAATGAGCAAATGATATGAAGAGATAATTCACACACACACAAAAAGAAATATAAAAAGCCTTCAAATACATGAAAAGAAGTTCAATATTCCTCATAAGAGAAATGCAAGCTAAAACTGTAGTGAGACACCATTTTTTTCTACTTAATATATTGGTAAAATCCTCAAATCCCAAAGTTGGGCAGCACGCTCTGTTGGTGCAGTTCTGGGGAAACAGACACGCTTTGCATTTCCCCTTTGATGCAGCCTGAGGGACACACATCTAAGACATGCACACGAGATATCGATCCACTCATAAAAATGAAATGACATGGCACAAGGACATTCATTGAGACTCTGTCACAGCAAAAGAGTGGAAACAAACCAAGTGTCTAGTAATGGGAGACTGGTTGGATAAATTATGGTCCTGCCACATGATGGACTAAATATAAGCTGTAAGAAAGAAGGAGGAAGATTTGTATGTACTGAATAGAGAGTTTCTGATTTATTATTGCTAAGTGAAGAAAGCACTTTCAGAACAGTGTAAAGTATACGCTCCCTCGTAGGGAAGAAAGGAGGATCAGAACACCTGTTTGCACATGTTACCTCTGGTGAACAGAGGGAGGGAAAGATGAAGGAGGCGAGGGCGGGAGTGAGGTTTTCTGGGTTTCTCTGTGATGTCTTGTTCTACAGTTGTGACTCTTAATCCTGTAAATTTATTATATCCATTTTTTAAAAATTCCCAGGTGTCCCGACCCGCGGGGTAGTCAACGCGGACCCTGGAGGAGGGAGTGGGAATTGGGAGAGGCAGGAGACACAAGAAATGGAGACAAGACAGGAGTCTGATCAAGTCTCATTTATTGGCAGGAAGGCAGAGGCTTAAATAAGGCAGAAAGAGTAACAGTAAAGGGGCGGTGCTTTCCGAGGCTCTGGCTTTCCAGCCAGAGGATTTCCATATAAGGAAACCCTCAGGGGCTTTCAAGGGCTACATAGTTATAATGGGTAAATAGAAACTTATAAGCTCTTTCGCGGGCTTTTGCAAATGCGTGGGCTTGGTAAGCAGCTGCCGGGCCTCATGGCTCCGGACACCCAGGACTTAAAGATGCTCTGCAGAGCAGGGTGGCATGGAGCTCGTCATCCGTCCTTTGGGCAGAAATGCACAAGGACTTAGGGGTCCATGGCTGGAACAGTAGAACTCGGCAATATTAGGGAAGGAAGTGACTTTGAAAATCATCTAGTTCTGTATTTTTAATTTTTTCATAGGTAAGGGAGACTAAAACCAGAGTGGAGAATTAATTCTCTTGCTCAAGGATTCACAGTGAATAATGTGAAAATAATCCCTGGAGCCCAGACCCCTTGATTTCTGAGGAAAGCAGCTCTTCAACAGTAAGTCTTCATCACTGAAAGGTGAAACAAATCACCTGACGAAAATGGATTGCCTTTCGTGATTATAACCATTCAGAACCCGTGTACTCTCCTGACAATTCATCATCCCATAGCTGTGTGGGTTACAGCTGAGGTCCCTAACGTCCCCCCTAGCCCTCGCCCACCACAAGCCGCAGTCTGGTACCAGTCCATGGCCTGTTAGGAGCTGGCAGCACAGCAGGAGGTGAGTGGCCAGGAAGCAAAGCTACATCCGTATTTACAGTCACTGTCTCCTATCACTCCCAGATGGGACCATCTAGTTGCAGGGAAACAAGCTCAGGGCTCCCACTGATTCTGCGTTATGGTGAGTTGTATGATTATTTCATTATATATTACAATGTAATAATAATAATAATAGAAATAAAGTGCACAATAAATGTAGTGCATTTGAATCATCCCAAAACCATCCCCCCTCCCCCATCTGCGGACAAATTGTCTTCCATGAAACCGGTCCCTGGTGCCAAAAAGGTTGCGGACCAGACCGCTGGGTTACAGCATCTGCATGGGATTTAGCTCCAGCACCTTGGTTATTTAGGACTGGTGGGGCCAGAGGGTGGCTGTTACTGAATGGCCATTCACTGAGGTGACAGAACACGGAACTGCTTCTTCCAGTCACAGCAAGCCTGGGAAGGCCTATGGAGCCGGAGGCGACAGTTCATCCCCTCACAGGGACAGGGGCAGAGTGCTCTCCTCGGGGAAGTGGGGAAAGAAGTAGGCTGGCCAGATAACCAAAAGCTACACATTTTAAATAATTTAAACCACTTTTTATAGAAATATATTTTTTTTTGAGACAGGGTTTTGTTATGTTGCCCAGCCTGGTCTCGAACTCCTGGGCTCAAGCGATCCTCCCACCTCAGCCTCCCCAGTAGCTGGCTTTACAGGCATGTGCACCACATGCCCAGCTGGAAATATTTCTAAAACCCTCCTTTTCCTTAAAAAGCAGAGCGCACTGAACATAATTTAACTTTCCCAATGACTCAGTGCCATCATTGGAAAAATAAATCACCCTGGATCTCCGCACTGGGTGGTCCCCAAGGACTCCTGCAGTGTGAAAGTGAGGTCCTGCCCCTCATGCTAGTGGACTGCTCTTCTTCCTGAGATCTTGCATTTGCATTTTATAGTCTGTCTGGCCTTTTGCTTAGCTGCCAACTGCTTGGCTGGCAGTGCCTGAGTCTCACCAAGGATTTGGAGGTGAGAAAGCCCTTCCTCTGCGCAAAACCCTGGGGTCTTTCTGAGCCTCATCCTCCACAATCCTCTCCAGGATCCCCTCCAGCAGGTTCGTTGCCCTCTGGCTTTGCTGCCCTCACAGCAGGCTCAGGGCAAATGTAAGCCCCGTGGGTCTGCGCTCCTCTCCTCCTCTCCTCCCCCACTGCCTGTCCCCTGCCTCTGCACCTGTCTCTCCCAAACCCTTATGCTGTGGCCTCTGGAATCCTGTCCAAGGTAAACAAACTTCCTCACATGGATTTTTAAAAATTAATTCTATATTTAGCCAAGTAATGCATTCACATAGTTAAAATCATCTACTGTATTAAAAGGTTCATGATGAAAACAGCAGCTGGGGATGATCATACCCTCCCTCTTCTCCAGGTCTGTCTTGCAGAGGGAATTCTCTTTTAGTTGCTGCTTCTGGTATTTGTTTTCTTAATTTTTTTTAAATTTCAGAATATTACAGGGGTACAAACACTTTGGTTACTTATATTGCCTTTGCACCGCCCAAGTCAGAGCTACGACCATGCCCATCCCCCAGACAGCCTGTGCTGCACCCATTAGGTGTGAATTTACCCATCCCCTCCTCCACCCCTCCCACTTACCCGACACTTGATGAATGTTACTTCCATACGTGCACATAAGTGTTGATCGGTTAGTGGCAATTTAATGGTGAGTACACGTGGTGCTTGTTTTTCCATTCTGTGATATTTCACTTCAAAGAATGGGTCCAGCTCCATCCAGGATAATACAAGAGGTGCTAGTTCACCATTGTTTTTTAATGGCTGAGTAGTACTCCATGACATACATATACCATGTTTTATTAATCCACTAAATAATATGCAGGTACTGCTATTTTTTTTGATTTCTCAATTTTAGAAATTATCTATGGACTTCCTAATAGGGCACATGACAAGTCATTTCTTTTATACACACACACATGTGAGCACATGTACACAGACACACAAACACACACACACACACACACACACACACACACAGATTTCCTTCTCTTTCTCCAAGTTTAGTTTTATCTAATTTTCAATGGGTACACTGTGCATTTCTCCAGTGATGGATTCACTGAAGGCCCTGACTTCACCATAATTCTATATATCAATGTAGCAAAACTGCATTTATACCCCATGAATATATACTAATAAAGATAAATTTAAAAAACAAAGAAAGAAAAAAGAGAATATAGAACAGATTATAAAAGATCACCAGAAAATTATAACTGCAAAACAGATAAAAGCTATAACCTACTTTTCCAAAACAAATCAACATGAACCGTTTCTAAATGTTTTAAAAAATTATTTTTGAAACAGCATTAATGAAAGCGTGCACAACATACCTAAAATAATTGATGCATAGTGACCAATGGCCAAGACATATTCTAGTAAAATAACTGGAAAGAAAAATATCTTTTGGGCATCCAGGCAAAAAGATCAAGTCACATATAAAAGAAAAAAAATCAGACTGTCATTAGGCATTGTCACAGCAATACTTTATACTCTGGAGAGGTAAATGGGTAATGTATTCAAGAAACTCAAGGAGGCCGGGCGTGGTGGCTCACACCTCTAATCTCAGCACTCTGGGAGGCTGAGGCAGGAAGATCACTTGAGCCCAGGAGTTTGAGGTTGCAGTGAGCTACGAAGATGCCACTGCACTCTAGACCAGGCAACAGAGCAAGACCCTGTCTCAAAGAAAAAAAATAAGAAGAAGAAGAAACTCAGGCAGGGCGCGGTAGCTCACGCCTGTAATCCTAGCACTGTGGGAGGCCAAGGCGGGGGGATTGCTTGAGATCAGGAGTTCAAGACCAGCCTGAGCAAGAGTGAGACCCCATCTCTACTATAAATAGAAAAAAATTAGCCAAACAACTGAAAATAGAAAAAATCAGCCGGGCACGATGGCACGTGCCTGTAGTCCCAGCTACTTGGGAGGCTGAGGCAGAAGGATTGCTTGAACCCAGGAGTTTGAGGTTGCTGTGAGCTAGGCTGATGCCACGGCACTCTAGCCAGGGCGACAGAGTGAGACTCTGTCTCAAAAAATAAAATAAAAGAAAATAAAAGAAAAGAAGAAGAAACTCAAGGAAATAAAATATGTACTAAAGATTTTTATACCCAGCCAAACTATAATAATCTGCAAGTATTATATAATGTGCACAAACTGCTTTCAACATTCAAGAGTTTAGGGAATATGTTCACAATGTCAGGTTCACATTAAAAAAAAGAGTTTAGGGAATATTGTTCCCTTTCTCAAGAATGTACTAGAGAATGAGTTTCAGATATCCAAAATGTTTAGAGGGGAAAAGAGTGGGAGAAGGTGGAGGTGAAACAGTCATTCTTCCACTAAGAGAGTATAAGCCTGAAACTAAAAGTGGATGACATCATTGAACTGTTGGACTAGCCCGATCTGCCTACCTCTGAAATTTGTGTTATGTTAGAACAATCAAATTCTATTTGATTTTTAAAAATTGATATTGTAGAAGGGTACTTAATGACATAGAAAACTGTTCATGATATATTAATTAAGTAAAAAGAGCAAATTATAAAACAATATGCTCTCATTTTCTTTTCTCTTTTCTTTTTCTTTTTTTTTTTAAACAAGGTCTCACTCTGTCATCTGGGCTAGACTGCAGTGGCATCATCATAGCTCACTGCAACTTCAAATTCCTGGGCTTAAGAGATCCTCCGGCCTCAGCCTCCCAAGTAGCTGGGACTACAGGCGCACACCACCACACCCAGCTAATTTTTCCATTTTTAGTACAGACAGGCTCTCGCTCTGACTCAGGCTGGTCTAGAACTCCTGAGCTCAAGAGATCCTCCTGCCTGGGCCTCCCAAAGTGCTAGGATTACAGGTGTGAGCCACCGTGCCCAGCCCAGTATGATCTCACTTTCTAAGGAGAATAAATGTATAAGTATAAATAAAAAATAATTTTCAGATAAGTCAATATTCCATGTTTACATCACTTCCATTACTGTGGTTATCTATTCAGTATGCAAGTGTTCCATGCTTGTGTTTCCTTTGTTTTTCTTCATTTTGATTTTCTAAGAGTTAGTAATTGCCTTGTATTTTCCTTTGCTTAGTTTTCTATGTACCTATCACTAATTCTTTCCTACCTCCTCCTACAACTTCTCAATATAATTTCCCACATGATAAAGCACAGGAGATAATAAATTGTCTTCCAGTCAGGCGAGGGCAAGGTGGCACATGCCTGTGGTCCCTGCTACACAGTAGGATCCCTTGAGCCCAGGAGTGTGAGGCTAGCCTGGGCAACGTAACAAGACCTTGTCTCTAAGAGCAACAACAAGAAAATGTTTTCTGGAGACCTACCTTCTGCAACCCTCTGTCACCATGCTCCAGTCTGGAAATTTTTGTTTTCTAGGTCTACTGTATGCTAATTTTAAGATTTCCTTTCATCATTATTGCAGCAATTCTCGTATTCTGTGGATTGGATTATCTGTTTCTTAAATTCCACATCTTGTTCTTTCTTGCTTTAATCTCTCGTTTTGGCAGAGCACATGCTCCACTATCTATCTGGGAAACAGTATTTGTAGATGATTTTTTAAAATCACTTTATTAAAGTAAATAAAATGTATCCATTTTAAGTGTATATTTTGATGGGTTTTGATAAATTCAGGCCCCCGATTAATAACCACCACAATAAAGATATGGAACTTTTCCATCACTCCAAAAAATTTGTGCTCCACCCCTGTCAATCTTCACCCCTGCCCCATCCCCAGCTCCAGGCAACCTTTCTGTTTTCTGTTACTGGGGATTAGATTAGATTAGTCTTTTCCAGAGTTTTATGTAAATGAAATCACACAGTTTATAATCTTTTGTGTCTGGCTTCTTTCACTCAGCGTAATATTTTTGAGACTCGTCCATGTTGTTATGTGTATCCATAGTTCATTCATTTTTGTCAGGATAATCAAGGTATGCCATTGGATAAATCTTAACACATATACATGCCCATGAAACTATCACCGTTGCTCAGTATAATTATTGTGAGATTCATTAATGTCATTACATGTATCAATAGGTCATTTCTTTTTATTGCTGAAGTACCTTGCTGTATAGATATGCCACCGTTTATTTATCCATTCTTGCGTTGATGGACATTGGATTGTTTCCAGTTTGGGCTATTACAAATAAAACTGCTGTGAACATTCTTTGTATGGATGAAGCTACTATGTCCTTTCAAGTCTTTGTATGGACGTATATTTTCTTTTCTCTTGGGTAAATACATGGTAAATACGTGGGAGGTATATGTTTAACTTTTGAAGAAATTGCCAAACTGTTTTCCAAAGTGATTTGGGCCATTTTATTTTCTTATATGCAATGCATGAGAGTTTCAATTGCTCCACATCCTCTCCAACACTTGGTTTTGTCAGACTTTTAAATTTTAGCCATTCTGATACTGTAGTGTCATCTCTGTGTGTTTTCAATTTGCATTTCCCTGATGACTAATGATGTTGAATATTTTGTTCATGTGCTTTTGGCCATTCATATCTTCTTCTGTGATGAGTCTGTTCAAATTTTTTGCCATTTATTTATCTGGGCTGTTTGCCTTCTTATTATTGAGTTGTAAGAGTTCTTTACATATTTTAAATACAAGTCTTTTCTCAAATGTATGTACTAAAAAGTATTGTCTCCCTTTCTCTGGCCTGCTTTTTCATTTTCTTAATGGTATCTTTTGAAGAGCAGAAGTTTTTCATTTCAATAAAGTACATTTTGCCAGGTTCTTTTTATGGCTCATGCTTTCTTGTGTTATTCTATTTAGGAATACTTTGTCTACCTCTGTAGTGAAGACACAGTCTAACAATGGAATTTGTGATGGGGCTTTTGGAGGAGGTAGTGGTGTTAGTTCTGCCCCTGAAGGAACTGGAGACCTAATGTATCAGCCTGATCTCCAGAAGGTCTGGACACTAAAGGTCAGCCATGTGGGCAGGATGTCACTGAGCCCAAGAATAACTCTGGGCACCAAGGCTTGGGTGAGCCTCCCTGGTCAGCAGTACACCATGTGTATCATCACAAAGTTAACATTGTCCATGACTCCACAGGGAGAGGACAATAGAAGCTCTACATTTGCACCCATCCTGGACTCTGCCCCATACATTTCTTCCCTTGGCTAATTTTAATCTCCATCCTTTCCCTGTAATAAGCCATAATCATGAGTATAACTGCTTCCAGTGAGCTCTGTAGGTCCTTTTAGTGAAGTATTGAAACTGAGAATGATTTGGGGAATCCCCCGCACTTGCTAGTGATGTCAGAAGTGAGGGCAGTCCTGTGTGTGGACTATTTCCTGTAACTGCACAGCTGGCTGAAACTCTTGCAATTGGCATCAAAAGTGGCATTGACGCTAAGTCACTGAAATGTATAGTTTGGGAAAAGGAAAAATGAAAGGGTGGGAGTTGATGAACTTTTGATTCCTGAATGGCCACCCAGTCACCCCTGGTATGAAACTGCAGCTCCACTGTGATCAGTTACTAGAGGTGAAAGTTACAAATGGAATTTAGAAATGATGGCTCTAACTCCCACGTAGTTGGCTGGCTGGATGCACATGGAAGTGCAAAATAACAAGAAACAAGCTAAATATATAATCTCTTGGTTACTGTTGTCTGTGATAGCTAAAATGAAAGGAGAGTGTTAGAGTGCCTCTTAGTGGGCCAAGGTTGGTTTCCAGCCAGTCCAAGTTACAGCTGCTACCCTCAGGGCTGCTACAGATGGCAAAAATTATGCTGAAACAACAGATATCATGGAAAGACTGATTTGTAAGAGAATGGAGAAAGAGAAAAGGGAGAGTCAAAGGACTTATCCCATCAAAGAGGAAATCTTTAAATAGTTATTAAGAAATGGGATGGGCCGCGCGCGGTGGCTCACGCCTGTAATCCTAGCTCTCTGGGAGGCCGAGGCGGGCGGATTGTTTGAGCTCAGGAGTCCAAAACCAGCCTGAGCAAGAGCAAGACCCCGTCTCTACTAAACTTAGAAAGAAATTAATTGGACAACTAAAAATATATAGAAAAAATTAGCCGGGCATGGTGGTGCATGCCTGTAGTCCCAGCTACTCGGGAGGCTGAGGCAGGAGGATCGCTTGAGCCCAGGAGTTTGAGGTTGCTGTGAGCTAGGATGACACCACGGCACTCTAGCCCGGGCAAAAAAAAAAAAAAAAAAAAAAAAAAAAGAAATGAGATGAATAAAGCAGACATTGATGGAGTCATAACAAAGGTCTTAATACAATACTATCGCAGGTTAGGTGGACCAATGGGAGTTCCTGCTGGTCCCCCAACTTTGAGGGGCCCTTAACAAATCTACTTTATTTGACCTAGTTTTGATGAATTTAGAAAGCCAAATGGTAAAGATGACAATGAGAAACCTGACCTCAAATTGCCTAAGAGGATATCCCACAATCTAATCTAGATAAGAACTTTCTACCAGGCCCTGTAATCCTAGCTCTCTGGGAGGCTGAGGCATGAGGATCACTTGAGCCCAGGAGTTGGAGGTGGCACGGAGCTCTGATGACACCACCGTACACTAGCCAGGGCCACAAAGCAAGACTCCGAAAATAAAAAAAAGAACTTTTGAAAGAGCCTCAGTCCCTTAGCCCAACCCTGGCTGAGAACCCAAGGTCATGTGCATGTGAGTGGGTAAATAGGTCAGGTGATGGAGAAGAGACATTTCTGGGACTCCTCACCATGGAAACCCATGTACCGTGATTCCAAAACCTGTTGGTGAGTCCTAACACAGGCTATTGTTAGATTAGGAGGATATGGGAATGCAGCAGTTGATGGGATTAAGGTGAAAGTTTGTATGAAAATCGTGATGTTTGAACAGACTTTATGTGAAGTGGTTTTTGTCTCCTTTACCTGGATGTATTACGGGGATGGATATGGTGCCTGACTGGGGAATGCTTCCCCTACCTAGTATTGTAAAACAGAAGGCATGTAAATCTGCCCTCTGCTAAGTGGTGTGACCTATAAAATGCCCCAAGCCCACACAGGTTGTTAATTTGAAACAGGATAGAATACCTGGTGGACAGAAAGAGACCACTTAAATTATTGCTGCGTTAGAAGCTGGAGTGTTGGTGTGGATAGATAGTTTGTATAAGAGCCCTGTGAGGAGCGCAGACTTGGGCTGTAGCAAAAGCACTACCCGACAAAGACCACTGGGATTTTGAACCAGAAAATTCCCATTTGACAGACAATTACTAGCTTCCTATTGAACATTAATCGAAATTGGCACTATGACTGAAGGACATAAGATAATCTTGAAACCTGAAATGCCCATAATGTCTTGGGCAATGTTGGAGAGATGCTGCCAAGGGGAGGAAGGTGCCAGAAGAGTTTCGTAACAAACAGATGTGGTTCATACCACAACATGCTACCAGGGGACTGCGAGAAGGGACTCATGAACAGGTAGTCTTTTTTCCCCTGGGGCCCACTTTGAAACCACCTGGGATGCTGCTGGATGGGTGGCCATTTGGGCCACTTAGGCATGTCCTATGAACGAACAGCTCTCTACTGACCAACAAAGAGCTTCTTATCTACGGATAGCAGTTCCAAGGTGAGCAGATGGCATCCTGTTTGGAGGACCACCACCCTGCTTCCAAAGGTAAAAACAAATCAGCTCAGTGGGCTGAATTGCATGCTCTTTGACCCCCTGTTTAGGCTTTTACCAATTCATGGGTGGTGGCTAATGGCCAGGCTGTGGGGTCAGGCAGAAGGACGGTGGAAACTGGACTATTAAAGGGATCCCCATACAGAGCATGGCCCCGTGGAAATCACTGTGGGCATTTAAGGGGTGTATTAAAGTAGGACATGCCAATGCTTAACAGAAGAACTGGAAGGGGATAGGAATCTGCACGTGGGTATCCTGGGGTGCTCGGTTGAGGTGGCCACCTGGGCCCATGAAATGAGTGGACACGGGGAGCTGCAGCAGTGCAGGGATGGGATAGACACATTCCTCCTGCACCCTCTCAGGCACAAAGTGCCAACAAGAACTGTTCTGTCTACCAACAGGAGAGGCGGGGACTGCAGGTAACTATGAGGGAGGTCCCATGGGGAAGGCCTCGCCCAGAGCTGGCAGGCTGGACGGACGCCAGTAGTCCTGGAAGGCCACAAATGGGTCCTGGAAGGAATAGACACTCATTCTGGACTAGGCTTTGCACACCCAGCGGTAGATGCAAGTGCTCAAAACACTAAAGGATTGAAACAGAAAATATTGCCCCAATTTGGACTTCGAGTCATATTTCTTCAGACCAAGGAACACATTTTTATCCTCAGAGTAATGGTTTGACAGGAATGGGAACAGACAATTGAAACATTTCTTGTCCCAAATGGGAGGAGATAGAGGCACGGAAGGCTGGCTTACGCACCTTCACGAGCATGTGCTCACACTCAGCATGAGGGGGCTGAGGGAGGGTCCCCAGTAGATAGATTACTCCACTTCTCTGGGGAATCTGGCGAAAGGGGGGTGTGGGACGCTGCTGGCACAATTATCCAATTCTTTCCCACATCACTTTACTTTCTTTTTTCCTACCTGATGCAGTGACCTGGGCCAGGGCTACAATTGTGGGTGCCAGAGCAGGGACGGTTCCAAAGCAAGAACCTGTAACTACGCTTTCAAGCCTTTATGTCAGAATTCCTAAGGGCTGATGGGGTGGACTGTGTCTTCATCCATCTGGCAAAATTGGGGTTAACAGTGAGTACAGCTGTATTGCTAGTGGTGGAGACAGCGCACTAGTTCTGTGCCTGTGTATGAATGGGAGTAGACTGAGGGAGGCACTTGCCAGAACCATATTGCTGATGGCATTCTAGACCAGCACAGTGGCCAGACCTCATGTCTCTTTCAAAGGTGGAAACATTCTGATATAAGTGGAGAGAAGGAACAATGGTAGCCGAATGTAAAGGAAAGAACAAATGGTGCACAATGAGGGATACAAAATATTACATTGATGCCTGGAGAGGGGCTCAGAGCAACAGACGGTATCGTCTCTTACTATACTCAGTTATGCAGGGTACCTGGACGGGCAAAGCCATATGTTGCTGAGATCACTCCAGCTTTCGTCACCTGATAAAGCCAAAGGGAAGCCTGCACACCTGAGTGGCGTTGCTTCCAGGAGACACTTTGGTCATATGCTGTGATTAGTCTAGATGGACCAGACCCATTGTTAATGACTGAGTAGTACTCTAATAATGCACCAGGATCTTTTGAGTATTATTTTTCAGGTTATATCTGTGGCCATACTGAGATATGGTGTTAACACTGACCTTGTAGCTTAGATTCGACTATCTTAGGTACACAGGTCATGTGATAGTACTGATATTGATAATCAGATGTATTGGGAAAATGACTGGCTGAGGAAGAACTGGATTTACCTGAGCATCGACTGATTTTGTATGTTGCTGTGCTCTGAGGAGCCCAAGCCACATGAGACACCACATGGAGAAGTCCAGAGATCCTCAGCTGACAGTCCCAGCTGAACTACCACCTTGGATGCCCCAGCCAGCCTCACGTGACACAGGAGACCTGCCCAGGTGAATCCAGTGGATGTGTAGAGTCATGAACTACAAATGGTTGTTGCTTCAAGTCCCTAAAAATTGGGGTATTTTATTTCCTAGCAATAAATAGACAAAACAGCTGGTATTTCCGTCCCTGAGGCTGCCGGGATTCTGCTGGGCTTTGATGTCCACCCCCGCCCGCCAGCGCTCGCTGCTCGGCGGCCGCGTCTGCCATCCCTCTCCGTCGCCTCCCCTTCCAGAACGCTGACTTCCCTTGTCTGTGCTCGAATCCTCCCCCGTTCTTCTTGTCCTTGTGGGTTTATGCCTTTTTAAAATCTCTTTAGTGTAATTTTAGTGGGGTTTGGGAGGGAGCAGAAATAAATAGATGTGTTTAATCTGTCCTGTTTAATTCAGCTTCTCCTGCCTTCTTAACATACTCACAGAATTTCCCCTCAGCCTCCTTCCTTACTCAAGATCTGGCGCTGCTCAAGGCTCCTCCCAGACTGCTCTCACCCCAGCACTGGGAGGTTTGGGGGTGAGTCTTCCTCACTCCCAGTGCTTCTCTGAGGGGCATGCTCCTCATCTCTTCCACCGTCCCATCGCTGGTGAACGCCACCCCCCACTGAGCAGCGGGCACAGCGCTTCCTCATCAGTCCTCAGTCTTCTGTTCTGCTGACTCCAACGTCCCTGTGATCAATCCCGCCATCGCTCTGGCCTCTCAGCTTTCTGACCTCCTTTTGTCTCGTGGCCTTCTCCTCCACCTTCTTCAGCCATGACCTCAAAGGACCAAACCCCATCTTTGTCACCGCCCGGAGCTGCCTCGCCTCTGAAGTCACTAGTGTAGACTGCCTGCTCATCACAATGGCCAAGAGGCCTCTCCTCCTGTCCGAAGCCGATGGCGAAGTCTGTGCTCTGTACCCCGTGACCTGCCCCCACCTCCACACTATCTCACCCCACCTGCCTGTGTCTCACCTCTCCTCTGCACGCTTTCTGAGGACTTCCCAGCACCCATTCACCCAGCTTCCAGGAGCAGAGCTGATTCTGTCTGTAGACCGCCCTCCCCTCTCAGTTTGAGTCATCTGGATTAAACTGGCTCCACCCTCAGCCCCATGTGACTTGCCAATCCATCACGTTGCCCGGTCACTGAGATGGGCTGAGAGGTGGACACCTGACCAAAGTCAGGCCATGTCAAGAGACTCAATTCTCAAAAAAATTTTTAAGCCATTAGGTCAGTGAGGTCTTTGCTCGTTTGATTTCAGCCTGGGAGGATGGGGGGGCAGAGCTGCTGCAGCCACTTTGCCACTAGGAGGGGAGGACCTTTTAGACAACAAAGCCAATCACAGAAAGCAAAGCCTAAGTGAGGCCTGGGATGTCTCTGCCTGCATCCAGCTGTGCCTGAAGGCAGCCCTATGCCTCTAGTTTTCAGTTACAAGAAGGCATTCAGACTCTCTGCCTTAGCCTGGTTGGTCTGGTGGCCCTACTGAATCTGCTATCAGGAGAATCACGTTTAAAAACGGCACAGGAAAGACAAAGACACATTTCTCTGAAGAAAGTATTCAGATGTAGTCTACAGCTCCCCCTGGTGGAAAACATTGTTTTTCAGAGTCTTGATAATAGGCCTTAATTGTGATCCACCCACCCGGTGTCCCAACAGTCTGTATATATCTAGGTCAATTTAGAACATCTTTCCTAATTCAAAAACTATGTAATTTCCGCCATTTATAATCCTGATCACAGCCCAATTCGATAATACTTTGTAATTCAGAACGATAATCCCCAAGGAAACATGTCCCAAAATCGTGCAGTGGAATGTGCTAGACCATTAGGAATCAGTTTTTATAACTATCAAAAAAGTGAAAAATAAAAAGGACAAAGGAGAAGAGAAACAGAAAACTGTGATTCGGTAGAATGTTAAAATCCAGTCAAATATAACAACTTCAAGAAGGATTGTACCCCACACTCGCCTCTCTTTTCTCCCCAAACCCCATGGAAATTATCGGAGAAAACTATCTGTACAAGTTAAAAAATGATCCGTTCCAGCAAACCAAAAAACTAGAGAGAATTCCAACAACAGAACTGAAAATTTGAGGAAATCTGTTGTTTTCTGTGAGAGCGAAGTGTGCTGAGCTGAGCGCTCACCCCAAAGGAGGGGCTCCCAGGGAGAAGGTGGAAAGGTCTCCCCGGCAGAGCACAGCACAGCCCGAGCTTTGCGCAGTGGGCCCCAGGCAGCAGGGTCTCCGAGCACGTAGCAAGTCAGCGGGGGCTTGCTAAGGCCGGTGCAGAAGTGGTGGGGAAGGCAGAGAGGAAACTCGGGCAGCGCCCCAACAGCTGCCACCCCAACCCAGCCCCTGCCGCAGCTGCCTGGGTCCCGCTGCACACGGACCACTCTGCGGCCCACCAGCTGAGGCCAGAGGACTGGAGGCCTGGGAGAGGGTGGCCGGGCGGCGCCTTGGCCTCCACAGAGCAGTGGGCGGGGTAGCCCAGATGCCCTTGGTTCCCAGCTGCCCTTCGCCTTATCCTTGGGGCGGCTGGTCCAGCTGGTCCGGTCCCTGCAGAGAAATGTGCCTGTTGCCTCATCTGCGCCCAGGCAGCGCGAGAGGCGTGCGGAGGTGACGCTGGGGAGAGGGGAGGGGAGGAAGCGGAAGATGATTCCTGCAAACGCCGAGGAAGCCCATGCAGCCCTCCACCTGCACTCCCAAGTGTTACCTGTCATCGGAGATTCACCCCGAAGTAGGGACGGTCAGCGTCCCGAAAAAGGTGGCTAACGAAGGACAATCCGCTAAGAATGGCCCCCAGTGGAGTGAAGGAAACCCCAATGTACTTAAAATAGTCAAACTAATATCCTCAATAATATTAATGGCAGAATCTTGCGTTCATAATAAACAACTTGGAGGACAAAATATGGTATATCCATACAGTGGATTTTTTCTTTTCTTTTTTCTTTTTTTTTTTTTGAGATAAAGTCTCACTCTGTCTGCCCAGGAGTATTAGTGCAGTGGTGTCATCATAGCTCACTGCAACCTCAAACTCTTGGGCTGAAGAGATTCTCCTGCCTCAGCCTCCCGAGTAGTTGGGACTACAGGCACACAGCACGACACCCATAACGCCTGGCTAATTTTTCTTTTCTCTTTTTTTTACAGAGATCTGGTCTCGCTCTTGCTCTGGCTGATCTCGAACTCCTGGCCTCAAGTGATCCTCTGCCTTGGCCTCCCAGAGGGCTAAGATTACAGCCGTGAGCCACTGCACCTGGCTACAGTGGATTAGTATTCAGCCATAAAAAGGAATGAAATTTTGACACATGTTACAACTTGGATGGACCCTGAAAAACATCCTAAGTGAAATGAGCCAGATACAGAAGGACAAATACTGGATGATTTCACTATATGAGGTTCCTAGAGTAGGCAAATTCATGGAGCTAGAAAGTAGGATAGAGGTTACCAGGGGCTGGAGGGTTGGGATTGTTGTTTAATGGGTACAGTTTCTGTTGGAGATGATAAAAAACACCTTTTGGGTATTGATAGTCGTGATGGTTACACAAAATTGTGGCTGTTCTTATTGCCACTGAACTGTACACTGACAGATGGCTAAAATGGCTTATGTATATTTTACCAAAATAGAAAATATCTCCCCAAAGCAATCTATTATAGAAAAAGGAAAATCAGAGAACAAGAAAAAGTTCTTAGAAGTTCAGAACATAATGGTAAAAATGAAAAACTCAATAAAAGCAGAGAATAATGGAATGGACACTGCTTTTAAAACACTGTTATTTGGGGCCAGGCGCGGTGGCTCACGCCTGTAATCCTAGCACTCTGGGAGGCTGAGGAGGGAGGATTGCTTGAGGTCAGGAGTTCAAGACCAGCCTGAGCAAGATCGAGACCCCGTCTCTACTATAAATAGAAAGAAATTAGCCAAACAACTAAAAACAGAAAAAATTAGCCGGGCGCAGTGGCACAGTGGCGCATGCCTGTAGTCCCAGCTACTTGGGAGGCTGTGAGCTAGGCTGACGCCACGGCACTCCAGCCTGGGCAACAGAGTGAGACTCTGTCTCAAAAAAAAAAAAAAAAAAAAAATTAAAACATTGTTATTTGGAAGGCCAGCCAGAGAACTCTTAGAAAATTTTTCAGGGCTCTATTTGGATTTATAATTCTTTCCATTCTTAGTAGATCCAATTTCCAAGTAAGTCCTTGGTTCCAATATGAAAAATCAGGCATTAACTCAAAAGTATAGCGTTTATTCCACAGCGTAAAGAAAACAACCCTCGCATCTCGCCTCGAGGCTGAGGGGCGAGGGTTGGGATCCCGAAGAGGAAAGGCGTGAGGTGCAGGGGGAGCGCCGGGGCTGTGGTTTGAATGTCCCTTCCAAGCTCACGCTGAAACTTCATCTCCACTGAGGCACATTGAGAGGCGAGGCCTTTAAGAGGAGATTGAGTCATGAGGCTCTGCCCTCGGGAATGGATTCACCCCTTCATGGATTAATGGGCTAATGGGTTAACGGGCTAATGGATTAATGGGTTATCATGGATGTGGGATTGTGGTTTTATAAGAAGAGAAGAAATCTTTCCTGAAGTGACAGGTCAAAAGAAAAAAAATAAAGAGGAAGGGAGACCTGCTCCCTGTCACGTGATGCCCTGCGCCACCTCAGGACCCTGCAGAGAGCCCCCACCAGCAAGAAGTCCCTCACCGGATGCAGCTCCTTGACTGTGGACTTATGCATGCGCCTTCGTAACTGTAAGAATGAATTCCTTTCAGGTATTCTGTTATAAGCAACAGAGAACCGGCTAAGACAGCCAGCTAAGAAGAAGAGTTTAACTCTGCCTGTTAAGGGAGCAAAGTCCAGCTCTTCAGGCCCTGCAGGGTATGGACAGGGGGAAAAGAAAGATCTGTCAGAGAGGTCAGGCACGCATGGTCCTGTTTTCCCTTCTCGGTTTAGAATTAAGGAGTTCCTGGTATGGTGGAACCATCCAGATGGGTATCGGGGAACTCTTGTGGGTAGGTTAGGGGATGCTTTAAACCAGGAGAAGCCCATCAGGTCGTCGCATCCTGGTGCGATTCGGGCAACAGCACAGAAGAGGCAGAGGGAGGCGGGAGTGAGAAGAGCCTCGTCGCGTAGCAGTGTGATGCAGGGCACCCAGGGCTCCCGGCTTGGCACGGTGAGGGGAGGCCAGTCTGCGGAGAGGGCCTCAGCCAGCTACAGCCTGGGGATGAAGAGAGGGGTCGTCAGTGGCCAGCAGCAGTGGTCACCATGGCAGGCCAAGGCATGGGTCTAGAGACCAGACTAGCCACCCTGTGTCAGGGACCAGCTGAGGACAGCACAGGGACAACCAGCCCTCTCCAATTATGCCCAGATGCCACCTTGGGAAAGGCAATGAGAAGGGGAAGGACAGCCCAGTTGAGAAGATGAACTTGGAAATGACTGTATATTTACTCCACAGAGAGTGTCTAATGTGGAGGAGACAGAGATTTCACTATCAAGTTAATGCATTTTCTCCTGCTGCGAGCACGAGAAAGGGAGGAAGAACAGATCACTTACAGACATTAAGAGTCTCCATCGCCTGCGCATCTGAGTAAGTTGTTAAATTTACAACCCTATTACATAAACATGAATCAGAATTCAGAACACAATAAATAGTAAAACAAGAAACAATGGTGAGAAAGGAAATCAGCAAAACATGTGGTTAAGTCTTAATCGTTGTCCCTAAATGTTTGAAAAACTTAATGCAACTGATATGAACGGATCAAAAAAATATAAAAGACAATATTAAAAAATAAAAGACATAATATATTTTAAGTTCTAGAACTAAAATTCTAGAATCTAGACTCTTCCAACTAACCTGGTATTGTTTGTAAATTATACCTCAATAATTTTGATTTAAAAAGAAAAAACACAAAGTGTATGCTCTCTCTCTCTCTCTCTCTCTGTCTCTCTTCACAGACTCAGGGTCTCTCTATGTGGTATCTCTGCTTAAGCTGTCTAGTTTGAGCTTCGTCACAATATGGCAGCCTCAGGGCAGTCAGACTGCTTGCATGGTGGCTTTTATGACCTAGCCTGAGAAGTCACATAGTATGACTTTTGCCATAATCACAGCCCGTCTGAATTCAAAGGAAGGGGACATAGATAGTCTCTCTCTCTCTTTCTTTTTTACTTTTTTTTTTGAGACAGGGTCTCACTCTGTCAGCCAGGCTAGAGTGCAGCCGTGTCATCATAGCTCGCAGCAACCCCAAACTCCTGGCCTCAAACGATCCTCCTGCCTCAGCCTCCCAAGTAGCTGGGACTACAGGCACTCACCACCACAGCCAGCTAATTTTTCTATTTTTTGTAGAGACAGGGTCTTGCTGTTGCTCAGGCTGGTCTTGAACTCCTGGTCTCAAGCAATCCTCCTGCCTAGGCCTCCCAGAGCGCTAGGATTACAGGCGCCAGCCACCGTGCCTAGCCAGATATTACTTCTCAATGAAGAGTGTCAAAGTCGCATTGCGCAACAGGTGTGTGACATGAGTGATATTGTTGTGGCCATCTTTAGAAAGTAAAATCTGCCACAGCCCACCCTCTAGCCACAATTCACTCCCACATGAAAATAGAAGTCTCATCCCATTACGGCATCAACTAGAAGTCTAGGATTTCAGCATCCAAATTGGGTCCAGATGCAGAGGAGCATCCATGTATGTTACTCACCAATTTTCCACAGCACTCAGAGTACCTGTCCTGAATTAAAAATGAGATCAGCCATGTCTGTGGAGCAGGCGAGAGTTGCCCTTGGAACGTAGCATCATAACATTCTACGAGGACTCCCTGAATACAGTGCACCTGCCAGATACTGTGTTAGACTATGGAGAACCCGGATGAATAAGAAAGACCCAGAATCTGCCAACACCGACTTTTGGTATAGCCCTTCCTCTGGGCTGTCACTGAGTGAACTGATTCCACTACTTGGATGTCATCCCCAACTGTAGAACCTCTTTAGTTTCATTTAACTTTCAAATCTCATAGCTACATTCCATGCTGCATTCAGATTTTTGAACATCGGCTGATAAATATTTGGAGAGATCACGCTGTGGCCCTGTCAACCAACCTCACTTTCTATTTTGGCTGCATCCTCATCTGTATAGCAATGCTTGTTTTTACCATTTTTGGAATATTTATCTTACTTGATATGAGACTACGGATAACATAAATCTCATGCGCTTCATATAATGGAGACAAGACAAACATCTTTACTTACAACAGGATGTTCATTGGATTTAAGCTGGGAGACCTGATAGTCTGCACATTCAGTTGTTAAGAAAAGGAACAAAATACACAAAATCCTGGAAATGCATCATTGGAGATTGAGTCCAAAATGTACTATATTATTGGGGACTTGATATCAAATATGTTTGATGATATATTTACACTCTTTAGGAAGAGAACCTTCCTCCTAGCCTGTAACTCCAACTTTCTCACATTAGCCCCAAGTCAACTCTTTCAGGTGAGCCATATGGCACAAACAAAAGCAAAGAAAGACCCGAGTGTTAGTTTCCCATGTCTGCTGCAACAAGTTACCACACACTTAATGGCTTAAAACATGCATGTATATTCTCTTACAGTTCTGAAGTCAGAAGTCCGAAATCAGTTTCACTGGGCCCAAATCAAGATGTTGGCAGGGCCGTGCTCTCTCTGGAAGCTCTGGAGGAGAATCCATTTCCTATCCTTTTCCAGCTTCTAGAGCTGCATTCCTGCACCCATTGGATGGAGCATCTTGCTCTGTGTTGCATTGCCTCCTGTGTCAAATCTCCCTCAGCCTCCCTCTTACATGGACACTTGCAAGCACATTTAGGGCCCATCCAGATAATCCGGGATAATCTCCCATGTCAAGATCCTTACCTTTATATACATTCAAATGGAGAAATAATAGTTTAATAAAATGAAGTAAATCTATATATAAGAACATGGAAAATGCCCAAGATATATAATAAAGTAAAAAATGGAAACTAACAATCAATAACCAGTTAGAAGATATACTAGAAGAAAACAACCTACAAGAGCAATATAAGGCTGGGTGTGGTGGCTCACACCTGTAATCCTAGCACTCTGGGAAGCCAAGGAGTTTGAAGCTACAGTTTGCTATGATGACACCACTGCACTCTAACCCAGGCAACAGAGGGAGACTCTGTGTTAAAAAAAAAAAGATCAGTATGAAAGATAAAATGCCTTTTAATAAACTTAACAAGAAATGTACCAAACCTATTTAAAGAAAAGTTTAAAATAATATAGAATACAAAAGTAGGTTTGAACAAATAGAAACATATGCCATGTTCTTGCATAGAAAGACTCAATATCATAAAATGTAAATTTTCCATAAATTAATTTACAAATTTAACACAAGAACAAAGAAAGTATCAATGATTTTTTTAAACTAGGAAAATTGATTATAAAGGTCATATAAAAAATTAATACATAAGAATAGCCAGGAAATTTTGGAAAGGAGGAGCAATGAGACAGAGAGCAAACAGTAGTTCTATAAGTTAATGAAAAATATTGCAATACATCAGTAATGAAAACAGTATGGTACTGGTTCATATTAGACAAACTGACCAGTGGAGCAGAAGAGGAAGTCCAGAAATACATGCAGATACATTCGGGAATGTCCTTTATGATGAATATGAGGAAGAAATGAATTATTCAATGAATGGTAGCTGGACAACTGGGAGTCAGCCAGAAGAAAATAAACTTGTTTTTTTGTTTTTTAATATTTTTTAAGGCTAGTCAAGTGAAGCAGTGGGAGTGGAGAAGGAACAAAGTCATCTCTAACTGGTTGTGACCAGTTAGCTGTAAACACCATTGCACTGGGACCAGCCAGAAGAAAATAAACTTGCATCCATACTCCACACCTCACATCAGGATAAATTCCAAAAGTGTCACAAATTTAAATTAAAAAAGTGAAACTACAAATCCTTGAAGGAAACATCAAAGAATTTGTTTATAACCTCAGCTTTTCAAATAATGACTTAAAATCCAAAAGGCATTTAAAAGTAAAAAAGACCACATTTAAAAACATGCCTGGCAAAAACACACCCACACTATAAGCAAAAAATAGACACAGAAACCGGGGATTTTTTTTTTTGCAACACATATCACAAGTGAGTATTCTCCTAACATATAAAGAGATCTAAAAAATTAGAAGAAAAATACCAATAAACTAACAGGAAAATTAGCAAAAGATATAAATAGATGGTTCTCATAAAATGATATGCAGAAGGATTATAAACATGAAAATAGATTCAGCCTCAATCATAAGAGAAATGCAAATTTAAACTATACCAGAATACCCCCCAAAATATTAGATATTAGATTGGAAAATTTAAAAACACATTCTGACATTCTTCTTATTAGCCCATGGAACTTTCTCCAAAATTGATCACATACTAGGCCACAAATCAGACCTAAACAAATTCAGAAAAATAGAAATTATACCGTGTACTTTCTAGGACCATAGTGGTATAAAATTAGAGTTCAATTCCAACAGAAATACTTGCCACCTCAAAAAGTCATGGAAATTAAACAATCTATTGTCGACTATTGGATCAAGGAGGAAATACAGAGGGAAATCAAGAACTTCTTTGAACTAAATGATAACGGAGAAACAAGTTATCAAAATCTGTGGGATACAGCAAAAGCATACCTGAGAGGAAAACTAATAGCAATAAATGCTCACATCCAAAAAACAGAAAGTTGAGAAATTGACAACCTAATAAATAGAATCAAGGAATTGGAAAAGGAAGTGCAAACCAATCCCAATCCTAGTAGAAGAAAAGAAATAACTAAGATCAAAGCAGAACTAAACAAAATTGAGAACAAGATCAACATATACGGAAGATCAACAAAACCAAAAGCTGGTTTTTTTGAAAAGATAAACAAAATTGACACCCCTCTTGCTAGATTGACTAGAATCCAAAGGGAAAGGTCTCTAATAAACTCAATCAAAAATGAAAAAGGAGAGGTCACAACAGACACCACGGAAATATAAAACATTATTTTTGATTACTATAAAAACCTGTATGTCCAAAAACTACATAACGAGGAGGAAATGGACAAATTCCCAGAAACATACAACCTCCCTAAGTTCTCCCAAGAGGTAACAGAATATCTGAATAAACCAATCTCAAGCTCAGAAATTGGGGCAGCAATTAAAAACCTCCCAAAACGTAAAAATTCCGGACCAGATGGCTACACTTCAGAGTTTCACTAAACATTCAAAGAAGAACTCATACCTATACTACAGAAATTATTCCACAATATTGAGAAAGATGGTATCCTTCCTAACTCATTCTACGAAGCCAATATCACCTTGTTACCAAAGCCAGGAAAGGGCACAACAAAAAAAGAAAACTTCAGACCAATACCCCTTGTGAATATAGATGCAAAAATCCTCAACAAAATTTTAGCAAATAGAATTCAGCAGCACATCAAAAAAATAATTCACCATGACCAGGTGACAAAGCTGGTTTAACATACACAAATCTATAAGTGCAATTCGCCACATAAATAAAAGCAAGAATAAAGACCATATGATTCTCTCAATAGATGCAGAAAAAGCATTTGACAAAGTCCAACACACCTTTCTGATAAAAACTCTCATCAAAATAGGCATAGACGACTCATTCCTTAAAATTATCAAGTCCATTTATGACAAACCCACTGCCAATATCATATTGAATGGGGAAAAATTGAAACCATTCCCACTTAGAACCGGAACTGGACAAGGCTGCCCTCTATCTCCACTTCTATTCAACGTAGTGCTCGAAATCCTTGCCACAGCAATTAGGCAAGAGAGGGATATTAAGGGTGTCCAAATTGGGACAGATGAGATCAAACTCTCGCTCTTTGCTGATGATATGATATTATATCTAGAAAACTCCCAGGAATCATCCAAGAGACTCCTAGAATTGATAAATGAATTCAGCAAAGTCTCAGGATACAAAATCAATACACACAAATCTAAGGCATTCATACACGCCAATAACAGTCAAGCCAAAATTCAAATAAAAAACGCAATACCTTTTACAATAGCCTCAAAGAAAACTGAATATCTAGGAATATATTTAACGAAAGACGTGAGAGACTTAAACAGGGAGAACTATGAAACACTAAAAAAAGAAATTGTAGAAGACGTAAACAGATGGAAAAACCTACCTTGCTCATGGATTGGTAGAATCAATATCGTTAAAATGTCCATACTACCTAAAGTAATCTACAGAATTAATGCAATCCCTATCAAAATCCCATCATCATTCTTTACAGATTTGGAAAAAATAATTCTACGCTTTGTATGGAACCAGAAAAGACCTCGTATAGCCAAAGCAATTTTAAGTTAAAAAGAACAAACTGGGAGGTATCAGTCTATCAGACTTCAAGCTGTACTTCCAGGCTATACTAACTAAAACAGCATGGTACTGGCACAAGAACAGAGACAGTGACCTCTGGAACAGGACTGAGAATCCAGAGATGAAATCATCCACATATGGTAATCTAATCTTTGACAAAGCTGACAAAAATATACACTGGGGCAAAGAATCTCTTTTCAATAAATGGTTCTGGGAAAACTGGACAGCTACATGTAGAAGAATGAAACTGGATCCCCACCTCTCACCTCTCACAAAAATCAATTCAAGATGGATAACAGACTTAAACCTAAGGCATGAAACCTTAAGAATTCTAAAAGAAAATGTTGGGAAGACCCTTTCAGATATCAGCCTAGGCAAGGAATTCTTGAAGACGACCCCCAAAGCAATCACCACAGCAACAAAAATAAATAAATGGGATCTGATCAAATTAAAAAGCTTTTGTCCAGCCAAGGAAACTGTCATTAGAGTGAATGGACAGCCTACAGAATGGGATAAAATATTTTCTCTCTACACATCTGATAAAGGGCTGATAACCAGAATCTATCTAGAACTTAAAAAAATCAACAAGAAAAAATCAAACAACCCCATCAACAAATGGGCAAAGGAAATGAACAGAAACTTTTCAAAAGAAGACAGAATAATGGCCAAAAACATATAAAAAAATGCTCAACATCTCTAATCATTAGAGAAATGCAAATCAAAACCACAATGAGATATCACCTAACCCCAGTGAGATTGGCCTCTATCAAAAAATCCCGAAATAACAAATGCTGGCAAGGATGTGGAGAGACAGGAACACTCTTACACTGCTGGTGGGACTGCAAATTAGTGCAACCTCTGTGGAAAAGAATTTGGAGATACCTCAAAGAGCTAAAAATAGAAATACCATTCGATCCAGCAATAGCACTATTAGGCACCTACAGAAAAGACCAAAAGACATTCTATAATAAAGTCACCTGCACCCAAATATTTATGGCAGCACAATTCACTATTGTAAGGATGTGGAAACAACCCAAATACCCCTCAATTCATAAGTGGATTATTAAAATTTGGTATATGTATACAATGGAATATTACTCAATTATAAGAAACGACAGTGATCTAGCACCTCTTACATTTTCCTGGATTGAACTTGAGCCCATTATCCGAAGTGAGGTACCACAAGATCGGAAGAACGGACTCCACTTGTACTCATCATCGAATTGGTACTAACTGATGAACACTAGGGTGCTCACATGGCAGTAATACTCTCCAGGGATTAGGGGGATGGGCGAGGGGTAACCCGCAACTAAAGGACACGGGGAGCGTTGTAGAGGGGAAGGGCATGCTTTTAACCCTCGCTTGGGTGAAGCAAAGACATAAAATGTAACCACAATGTTTGTACCCTCATAATACCCTGAAATAAAAAAAATAGAGAGAAAATCCCTCATTTTCTGTTTATCTGATGTTTCCTTGTGATTAGGCTGATATAATGCTGGAATACTGCAGAGATGTAGTATTGTGCAGTATTGCATAGAAGCAGTATTTGTGTCCTTCTCAGGATATCATGTCCGGAGGCACATGATGTCTATCTGCCTCTCACTGGTTAATTTTGATAACCTGGTCGAACTGTTACCCTATTTCTCCATTCTATAATTACCATTTTTAATATTTTTTTTTGCTCCCTTCTAACTCATGGCAATCTGTTCGGAGACACTTTAATACCTGCTTCTCATCATATCTTGTTTCTCATCAAAATTTCCCCCTAGCTTTAGCATCCATTTATGATTCTTACCTCATCCAATTTTTGTCATCATGGTTGAAAAATGATTCATTTAAAACTTTTTAAGGCCGGACCTGTAATCCTAGCACTCTGGAACGCCGAGGCGGGAAGATTGCTTGAACCCAGGAGTTTGCTATTTAATTTTTTTGCTTTTTTTTTTTTTTTTTTGAGACAGTGTCTCACTCTGTTGCCCGGGCTAGAGTGCTGTGGTGTCAGCTTGGCTCACAGCAACCTCAAACTCCTGGGCTCAAGCGATCCTTCTGCCTCAGCCTCCCGGGTAGCTGGGACTACAGGCATGTGCCTCCATGCCCTGCTAATTTTTTCTATTTTTAGTTGTTTGGCTAATTTCTTTCTATTTGTAGTAGAGACGGGGTCTCACTCTTGCTCAGGCTGGTCTCGAACTCCTGAGCTCAAGCAATCCTCCCTCCTTGGCCTCCCAGAGTGCTAGGATTACAGGCGTGAGCCACCGCACCCGGCCAAAAAAGTTTTTAAGTTTTGTTTTCACACGTGGGTCTTCAACCTGAGATTGATTTTGTATATGGTGTGAGATAGAGATTGAATTCTATTTTTGCCCTGTATGACTAATCAGCTCCATTTGTCTGAGCTCATTCTTTCCCCATTGGTAAGAAATGTCCACTTCATACATCAAATTTCCATTTTTGCTATTCTTGTTTCAGTACTCTTTATTCTGTTCCATTGGTCTATTTGTTTATCCCTGTGCCAGTACTACAGGGTCTTAATTGCTATAGCTTTATAATAAATTTTTAAATCTGGTAGGACAAGTCTCCATCATATTCTTCTCTAAAATTGCCACCGATTCTTGCCAACCAGGCAACTATATTTATTGTCACAGATAATTTCACAACTGTCAGAAAGACTAAGCAATTTCTCAAGGTAACAAACCAGCAAGGAGGACTTTGAACCCAAGTCTGTCTGAGGCCAAAGCTCTTTCCATTACTTCCTGGGGTTCTGCCTTCCCAATATCAAAGGGATGGTTTTCTAGACATGGAAAATTGGAGGTCAGGGAATCCAGTGTAGTGAAAGAGAGAAGAGAGAGAGGTGAGAGAGGAAAGGCAGGTGTCAGATTGGTTTGGGTTTTGTCTCTGGGATATAGACTTTGCCAGCCAAAGGATGGAGCTTGAACTTGGCTGGCAGAATTGGCAACAGACGATTATAAGGAATGGGACTGAGAGAATCCCTCCTCCAGGACTGATAATTCATAGGTGTCCATGGGCACATCTTGTCACTTTTACCCTGCATAGGGCAGCGTGGCAGCAGCCCGAAGAGGGGACCCGCGGCTGCTTTCACGCTGGGTGTTGTGGTGCTGGTGGTGGTGGGAGAGTTGGGAGGCATGGTGGGAAAAGGATCTGGCTGGCTGCGGGACAGGTGCCACCCCAGAAAGGCGCAGTAGGGGCTCCCATCCTCCACTAGCGCACCCCTCCCTTCCTAATTAAGGGGCCCTAATCAGCTTGGGGAGATTAAGGGATCTGGCCAGCTGTTCCCACACCCCTGCCCTGGCCTGGGCTGGCAGGGGAGAACTGTGGGCGGGCGTCGGAAGGGGGATCGACCCGGTGACCCCTCACCCGGGCCCTGGGCCCGAGCCCCAGACTTTCCGGTGAGTGTCAAAGGCCCCTCTGCACGGACTCCTGTCCGTCTAGGCCGTGGGCGTGTCCCCACTGATCCCCATGGCTCCGACGAGGGGGGAGGGGCAGGCAAGGTGGGACCGGGAAGCAGGGAAGAAGGAAGGGGGCTCCAGGCCGCGTCCTTGGCCCCCATCTAGTCATCCAAGCCTGCGGAGGGGGCTGTTAATCGCGGGTTAATCGGGCTTTGAGAAACTGAGGGTTGCGGGGAGAACCCTAAGGGAGTACCGAGGGTCTCAATCTCTCATCCTGCCGGTCTATGTTCACAGAAGCCGGCAATGACCGCCTGTGCCCTCCTAGGCTGTGGGCTTCGGGACCCCAGGCTCTGCTCCCCCACGCTGTGGGCTCGGGCCCTGGCCGGCCTGCGGTGTCCGCTCCGGCTCCTGCTCCTGCTGCTTGTCCTGCCGCCCTCCGCCCTCTGCGCAGTATTCACGGTGGGGGTGCTGGGCCCCTGGGCCTGCGACCCCATCTTCGCTCGGGCCCGCGCGGACCTGGCCGCCCGCCTGGCCGCCGCCCGCCTGAACCACGACTCTGCCCTGGCGGGCGGGCCCCGCTTCGAGGTCACGCTGCTGCAGGAGCCGTGCCGGACGCCGGGCTCGCTGGGGGCGGTGTCCTCCGCGCTCGCCCGCGTCTCGGGCCTTGTGGGTCCAGTGAACCCTGCAGCCTGCCGGCCAGCCGAGCTACTGGCCCAGGAGGCCGGGGTCGCGCTGGTGCCCTGGGGCTGCCCCGGGACGCAGGCGGCGGGCACCACAGCCCCGGCCACGACCCCTGCGGCGGATGCCCTCTACGCGCTCCTTCGAGCATTCCGCTGGGCGCGCCTGGCCCTGGTCACCGCTCCTCAGGACCTGTGGGTGGAGGCAGGACGCGCATTGTCCACGGCACTCAGGGCCCGGGGCCTGCCTGTCGCCCTGGTGACCTCCATGGAACCTCCAGACCTGTCTGGAGCCCGGGAGGCCCTGAGGAGGGTCCGGGACGGCCCCAGGGTCAGAGGTAGGCTCCCCTGCAGAGTGCCGGGAGGTCGGCGGGTCCTGCGGGCAGAGGGGCAGCGCCACCAGCCAAGCCTCTGTGCCCGCAGTCGTGATCATGGTGATGCACTCGGTGCTGCTGGGCGGCGAGGAGCAGCGCTGCCTTCTGGAGGCCGCAGAGGAGCTGGGCATGGCTGATGGCTCCCTGGTCTTCCTGCCATTCGACACGCTCCACTACGCCTTGTCCCCAGGCCCAGAGGCCTTGGCCGCACTCGCCAACAACTCCCAGCTTCGCAGGGCCCACGATGCCGTGCTCACTCTTACGCGCCACTGCCCCGCGGCAGGCAGCGTGCTGGATAGCCTGCGCACGGCCCAAGAGCGCCAAGAGCTGCCCCCTGATCTCAATCTGCAGCAGGTAGATGGACCAGGAAGGAGGGAGGAGCGGAGAAGCGCAGGGGAAGAGGGCAGGGGACAGCCAAAGTGGGAAGAGGAGGAGGGTCAAGGGGAGAGAACTATTAGCCGCTCTGGCTGTTCTGGAGTTTCCGGAGTAGTGTAGAACTCTGGTATTGCTTGGGGCATCTTAGTGTATTGGGATTGTCTCCAGAGAGTAGGCAATGACACCTCTCAAGCCCAGCTCCAAGTAGTAAAACTCTAATGAACTCTAAACTGCAACATCGTTTGCAGTCTACCTCAGAGCAAGCCCATTCTCAGCACCGTAACATACAGTCTGTAACAAACAGCTGGTGTTCTAAGGAGAGCAGGAAGTAGGGCAGACGCCTATCCAACCTTCATGCCCAGTTCAGAGGTATTTCCTTTGGGACCTCATCTGGTAGTCTTAACTTTTTGAGAGCCTTGATATCTTGCAACAAGCAGAAAGGTCCCTGGGTGGATCCAGGGGCTCCCTAATTAGATCCATAGTTTATTCCCAACATCCAGCTAATATCTGGGATTCCCTGAGTCCCCAGAACCCCAGTTCAGACCATCTAGCTCCACCTCAGTCACAAAATGGGGCTGAAACCACTAAGCAGGGAATTTAGATGCCAGTGGACTGTAATTAACCACCACAAAGACCTAAATCCAAGGTGACTACCTGGGGGAGGGCTGTGAGTTGAAGGGGTTGAAATATTCCCCACCAATTCCCCTAGCCTTCTCCAAGAGGACTGGGAGTAGTCAATGAAGGGGGGAAGGGGGACAGAGAGAGAGAGAGAAGATGGGAATAGTCACTAAGAAGAAAATAAGAGTGAGGAACAGAGAAGAGAGAGAGGGAGGGTCAGTCAGTGGGGAAAGTGGAGGGGAAAGCTCTTTAGTTCTCAGCAAGTAGCACAGCTGTCCATCCAGCTGCCAAAGTGGGGCCCGTGGGAGTCACCTTTGATTCCTGTAACTCTTTGCCCCCACATCCAGACAGCAAGCCCTGTCACTTTTACTTCCTAAGTGTAAAACCCACCCACTTTCTCCATCCTCACTGTCACTGCACTGGTTCAGGCCACAGCACTTCCAGCCCAAATCCCAAAACAGTCTCCCAAATGGTTCTTGCTTCATTCTCCCCTGCCTCAGGCCTTTCCCCACCCAGTCAGATCAAGCTTCAGAAATCTGAGAGATCTGGCCGGGTGTGGTGGTTCATGCCTGTAATCCTAGCACTCTGAGAGGCCGAGGCGGGCAGACTGTTTGAGCTCAGGAGTTCAAGACCAGCCTGAGCAAGAGCGAGACCCCTGTCTCTACTAAAAAAATTGAAAGAAATTATCTGGACAACTAAAAATATATAGAAAAAATTAGCCGGGCATGGTGGCGCATGCTTGTAGTCCCAGCTACTCAGGAGGCTGAAGCAGTAGGATCGCTTGAGTCCAGGAGTTTGAGGTTGCTGTGAGCTAGGCTGACGCCACGGCACTCACTCTAGCCAGGGCAACAGAGTAAGACTCTGTCTCAAAAACAAAAAAGAAATCTGAGAGATCTGACCATGTCACACCCTGTTCAAATCCTCCCCGTGGCTTCTGTTGCCCTGGATGGATGCAGGGCTCCCCACGTGGTTTACCAGGTTCCATGTCTTCCTCTCTCTTCCATGAACTTCAGCCAGACCAGCTACTCTGGGTTCCCTAACTGTGTCCTCTTTTGCCCCTGAGATGCTGGGTATGCTATTTCCTCTCTCCTGCCCCTCCCCTCCCCTGGATGATTCTGTCCCCCAAGAGACAGCCACTTCTTCTGGAAGCTCCTCCTTCTCTCCCGGACTCTCATTCCTGTCTCCGAAGCTCCTTCAGTTTCCTCCTTCACTCACTGCACTGCTTTAACATCTCTGCTGGCCCCCCGACTGGAAGAAAGCTTCCTTGAGACAGGGACTGTCCTGTACACTGATGTATATCTAGTGCTTTACACAATGCCTGGCGCTCTGAGAGATGGGAGCTGGGAATAAAAGAGAGGTCTGATAAGATCAGGTGATGATCTTGGGGAAAGAAAAGAAGGAAAAATAGGAAATAGAAGCCAACCAAAAGATGGGAAAGAAGGCTTTTTGGTGAATGGTGAGGGAAGAGTAAATTATATGCAGGGCAACCAACAGGAAGGGGAAGAGCTGTAGGTGAGGAGAGTTAGAATCAACAATTGGTGGGAGAAGAGCCTGAGTCCTGAAAAGAGAGCCAGTGAGTGGGGACAGCAGGTGAGATAGCGAGTGGGAGGAGGAAGGGACCCCCCAAAGGGGCGAGTGTCCTGAGAACCACCAACTAGGAGGTGGGAACAGTCCATACACTCAGGGCTTGAAGTGAAAGAACAGGCAGAGCCAGTGAGTTCTGTCTGCTTATGAGCCGTGACCCCAAGCCCTGAGTCCCTACTTTCCTTCTCCAGGTCTCCCCACTTTTTGGCACCATCTATGACGCAGTCTTCTTGTTGATGAGGGGCATGGCGGGAGCGCAGGCAGCCGCAGGTGGCGGCTGGGTGTCTGGAGCAGCCGTGGCCAGCCAAGTCCGGGATGCCCAGGTCCCTGGCTTCTGCGGGGCCCTAGGTGGAGCTGAGGAGCCATCATTTGTGCTGCTGGACACGGACGCGGTGGGGGACCAGCTGTTTGCCACATACATGTTGAACCCCGTCCAGGGCGCTCTCCGCTCCGCTGGGACTCCGGTGCACTTCCCTCATGGGGGACCAGGGCCCGGACCCGACCCCTTGTGCTGGTTCGATCCAGATGTCATCTGCAATGGAGGTGAGGACTAGCACTCCAGCCTCCACTGGGACAGTCACCATGGACCGGCCATGAAGTGGTGAAAGAGAGTGAACTCCCATCCCAAAATTCTTCTTGCCCTTCTAGATCCTCTTCCAACTGCTGGTTTGTGCAGGACTCTTCCCTTGCCAAGCCTCAAAGCCCTCTTGGAACCTTCTGACATTTCCAGACTCTCCCCTTTGAGGACTTTTCCCCTAGAGCCTGCCCAGACTCCCATCCCCCTTTCCTGGAGCCTCCAGTATTTGGTGTGACTGCATGCCTCTCTAGAAAAGGGGCCTCCTCTGGCCACAGTCCTTACTGTCCCTCCTCTCCCTGTCTCTTCAGGAGTGGAGCCGGGCCTCGTCTTTCTTGGCTTCCTGCTAGTGGTTGGGATGGGACTGTCCGGGGCCTTCCTGGCCCATTACGTGAGGTGAGTAGGCACAAAAGGTAAGTAGGCAGGTGACCTTGGCGCTCCACCTGCCAGAAGTGAACTTGTGCAGCAAAGACAGCAGCCTGGGCTCACTCCAGAGGAGAGGGGAGGACTTATCTAGGGGTGGGGGTGGGTAAACCTGGCTGGGCTGCCAGAGTCCCCGGGGATGGATGCCCTCTAGGACCCCTCCCCTGAGCTAACATTATCCCTCCACCCTCATCCCCTGCTGGCCTCTTCTCATGGACCTTCGCCCCCTTCGCCTCCTTCCCCCACCAGGCACCGGCTACTTCACATTCAAATGGTCTCAGGCCCCAACAAGATCATCCTGACTACAGATGACATCACCTTCCTCCACCCACAGGGGATCAGCTCTCGAAAGGTGCGGGAGGCAGGGAGCCAGGGACCAGCTGTCCTCTCCCTGTATATTTGGTCCCTTCCCTGGGACAGCCCTCATCCCAGCCCCCACCTGGGAGATCTGGTTTCTGAGCTCGGTCTCAGGTCTGAGCTCTAGGGCTCAGTCCTTTATGTGTGCAATAAGGGTGACAGCCTCTGTCCTGATTGCTTTCCTGGAGTGGTGTGAAGTTCCAGTGTTTTGTAAACTGTACAGTGTTGTGCACTTGGGGGGTGATGTTCTTATCACCTTCCGTAGATGAAATTCCTTCCCCTCCTCTCTTTAATCCCCAAAGCTCAACCTGACCTCAAACTAGGACTCTGACCCCAGAGTGTATTCTGACCTTGCATTGACCTCTACCCCAGGTAGTCCAGGGGAGCCGATCGAGTCTGGCTGCCCGCAGTGTGTCAGACATTCGCAGTGTCCCCAGCCAGCCCTCAGACAGCTCCAACATTGGCATCTATGAGGTGAGCCTGGCCCTCAGCTAGGGGGCTCTACTCTAGGAGGGGTAAGGCGAGGGATGCTCAGGCCCTGGGCAGAGAGGAGGCGACTCTCAAGGGAGGGATGCAGTCATGTCACACCCTGAAGGCTCCAGGAAAGGGGATGGGATCTAGGGAAAGGTCATGGATTCCTCAAAGGGAAGCATCTGGAAATCCTCCCTGCCCCAGGATTTTCTCTTAGCCATTATCCAGGACAGGGGTCCTCAAAGTCCAATCACAGTGACCCGGAGGCTGGAGGCTGGAGCTGCTGGGGAGCATCCTGGGACCACTGAGGCCACCTTCTTGCCCTGTTGGTGTCCCTGGCCCTGCCCCCTCAGCATTTCCAGCCAACTCAGATCACACTCAGAACCAGCAAGTCCTGGAGGGGAAAAAGAAAGTCACAAAAAGGTGGTAGGACATTAACTATGGGGCCAGTAAATCTGCATGTGATGGGATGGATGGGAGATGGGGAGAACAGATCAGAGAGAGCTGAGAGGGAGCTCGTGGAATTCAGAGCTCCTGAGCTTCAGGTCATGGAGAGAACGCAGAGGCTCCTATTATGTCACCCATGGGTCGTCACAACTGTTGCTCAGAGGGGACATTATTGTCATTTTGGGCAAGTGGTTCTTCATTGTATGGGACTACCTTGTGCCTTGAAGAATGTTTAGTGTCTCTAGTCTGGTCCTAGCCACTAAATGCAGCCCCCAGTTTTTATGACAATTAAAAATATCCCCATATTTATTTCCAAACCCCTACAATTCCCTTCTAGTCCAAATTCCTTACCAACAGACAGGGCTTCCTACAAAATTAGCAAAGTCCAGAACAAAATAAAAATGAGAGGCTCCTTGTTCATTCAAGATGACATCATTGAACCAAGCTCAAGCCCTTTGAGCATGGGGCCCTGTGTGACTGCACAGGCCACATGCCCAGGAGCCAGCCCTGCCAACAGCTGGGAACAATGAGGCCCAGCACCAGGAGGGGAGCTACCAATAGGTCACAGTTTACAATAAAGCCTGGTCTACCCGGATTCTTGACTCCCAGCACAGTGTGCTCTCAAGGCAATGATGGCGATGAGGGTTGTGATGTCAATGACATTCATGGTTGTAATAATTCACTTAATAGGACTGTTGGTGGGCACATCTGGGATGGCGAGGACTGTCATACAGGCCTTCTGCATCTCTCTCAGCTGGGGAGGGCTCTCAGCCAGTTGGCTGTGAAGTAGATGAGCAGACATCAAACCCTTTGCTCCGATGCGCTTTTCACGTGAAAGATGTGTTCTGGGACAGTGGGCCAGTGGCAATGTGGAGGTTCTAAGGCTCCTTGCGCTATGGGGTTTTAAGAGACTGTATTCCCTACCCCCATCCTCTCTGCTGCAGGGAGACAGGGTTTGGCTGAAGAAATTCCCAGGGGATCAGCACCTAGCTATCCGCCCAGCAACCAAGATGGCCTTCTCCAAGGTGAGAGTTGGGGCTGTGATGGGGTGTGGGGTTGGCCATGGGCTCCTCCCTTCCTGCCTTCCCTTTTCAATTGGGTACATAGGTAGGTATCAGTTGAGTGTCTCCTCCCCTCTAGAGTAGGTTTCCCATTAGTCTCTCTCCTATCACTAGTTCTTTCCTTTGATGTTCTTATCACAATTTTGATTGTATGTCCATCTGCGTGCTCGCTTATTTCTGATCTGCCTCCTTCACGGGACTGTAAGCCGAGTGAGGGCTTCCCGATGTCCCTCGTCATATCCCTAGCACCCAACAGAGTATCTGGAACATTAGAGAGACCCAGTGAATGTTTGTTGAGCAAATGATAGACAATAAAAAACGAGTTTTTAGTTTTGTCAGGCCACACGTGCAGAATGGCCCTAGCTACATATATTGATGCATAGTAAATAAAGTGGAAAGTTGGCAAGGAGCCTATAAACTGGCTTATTCTAGTCCTTCCAACCATAATGTCCCCCTCTTCCCCCAACACCATGCAGCCTTGGCCTGGCCTTCTTCTCTGATGCCTCCACAGGAGGTCTTGGTCACAGAAGCAAAATGATCATACTGCCTGTATGGGTCAACAGACTAGATCACCATCTAACACCAGGAATTTAAAATGAAAAGAAGCCTTTTATTGGGCATGTGGACCAAACGAAAGCTAGAAAAGAGCACCAGTCAGCCGAAGAGCCCCCATTTTTCCAGCATGCCCTGATTGCAGGGCACTCCATCCTGCTGGGTTGGCATGGCTTTTTGATGGCTCCTCTGACATCATGGCTTCACTGCTCAGTCCTGTGTTCCCTAACTTGGAGAGGGTGGAAGTCTCAGATTTGTCTGACACAATGAGGTAACACCAAGCAAAGCAGCCCCAGGCATGAGCCATTTCTGGTGTCCTTTGAAAGCAGCACAGCTTCTCCCTGGTTCTCCCGCAAAGACTGTTACATCAGAAGGAGAGTGTGGACCATTTTTATTCCACTTTCTGAGTTTGGATACTCAAAAATAGATCTTGAATAATGGCCCCCTCCCCACATTGCTCCCAGGGCACAAAATGCCTCTCAACTTTCCCCCTCTCAGCTTCAGGAGCTCCGGCATGAGAACGTGGCCCTCTACTTGGGGCTCTTCCTGGCTGGGGGAGCAGATGGCCCTGCAACCCCTGGGGAAAGCATCCTGGCTGTGGTCTCAGAGCACTGTGCACGGGGCTCCCTCCATGACCTCCTTGCTCAGAGAGACATAAAGCTGGACTGGATGTTCAAGTCCTCTCTCCTGCTGGACCTCATCAAGGTATGGGGGGGCGGGGTGTACTGGGGGCAGGTAGGAGGGGACAGGGAGGAAGGGACAGGGAAATTGTGCGGGCTGAGGCTGCCTCTTACCCCACCCGTTCCAAGGGAATGAGGTATCTGCATCACCGAGGGGTAGCTCACGGGCGGCTTAAGTCACGGAACTGCATAGTGGACGGGAGGTTCGTGCTCAAGGTCACAGATCACTGCCACGCGCGACTGCTGGAAGCGCAGAGGGTGTTACCAGAGTTTCCCAGCGCGGAGGGTAGGAGTCCCCCGCTGCCTCCCACTCACAAGAGCATACCCCCCCATCTCCATTACTTCAAGGGCCCCTCCCTCCCTTCCTCCTTTCCTTCTTCCCTCCCTCTGCCCTTGCACTCTCTCCATCCTACATCCTCTGGACACGATTCCTGCTATGGAAAAGATCTTGAGACCTCTGAACGACGCGGAGGGTGGGCTCTGTCACTGGGGAGACGCGGGCTTGCTAGGGGGCGGGACTTGTGCCTGAGCTGCGGGTGCTGCGGGGTCTGCTCTAAGCGGAACTTTGCCTAAGGGCGGGGCTTGTGCCCAAAAGGCGGAGTCTTCCCTGGGCACCGCCTCATCTGAGGGGCGGGGCCTATTTGTGGGCGAGGCTTTGTCTGAGATGGCTTTGGGTTTCAGGTGGTCTCTCCTAGGCATAGTTGCAGAGCTTAGGCTGCGGGGTTGGTGAGTGCCGGGTGCGAGCCTGGGCTTTCTGGTGAGGGTGAGAGTCTTTCCCCAGCGCCCCCACGGTCCTCCATGCGCCCATGCCCCCTTCCCCATCCCCAGACCAGCTGTGGACAGCCCCCGAGCTGCTTAGGGACCCGGCCCTGGAGCGCCGGGGGACGCTGGCCGGCGACATCTTCAGTTTGGGCATCATCATGCAGGAGGTCGTGTGCCGCAGCACCCCCTACGCCATGCTGGAACTGACTCCCGAGGGTAAGGCTTTCTTTCCCTCCATGGAGTTCTGGTCAGAGAGGCACCCTGCAGTTAGGACAGAACCAGGCCAGACCCACCCTTGCGCTTTTCTCTAAAGGAAAGCCCAGTAATGAGACTTAATTATGTGCCAGCTCCCTAAAAGCCGGGGCTTGAAGGGTCAGGGCAGTGGAAAGCCAAGCATGAGGATGGGGCCTGTGGCTCTTCAGGTCCCAGATCGCAACGGTTTCCTCCGTTCTGATCCTCGACCCAACCCGCTCCCCCAACCGACGGAGGAGGCTCCTCTCTGGTTCTCAGGGATCCCAGGAAGGCAGCAGGGAGAATGGGGATGGGGTAGGAGGGCAGTCCAATCTGATTCAAATCTGCATCATTTATCTATAGGACTCTGAGCAAGCTACTTAATCACCCACCCTCACTTTTCCTATGTGCAATAAATGTCAGTTTCTTTGTCTGTGTCACCTCTCACTGACCCGAGGATTCAGGGTCCTCCTGTTCCTCCTAGCAACCCCTTTCACAATATACTTCCCCACCCAATGAAGCTCTGATTTAAGGGAACTCCTGCCAGCTCCCCCCAATCTTGGGCTTCCGCAATCAGGCCAGGGCAGAGGTAGCTTCTGTTCTGGCACACCCACCACTCACCGTCCCCTTGTGCCTCCAGAAGTGGTGCAGAGGGTGCAGAGCCCCCCTCCACTGTGTCGGCCCTTGGTGTCCATGGACCAGGCGCCCATGGAGTGTATCCAGCTGATGAAACAGTGCTGGGCAGAGCAGCCGGAACTTCGGCCCACCATGGACCGCACCTTTGACCTGGTTAGGGGCTGGGATTGGGCCGGGGCTAGGCTGGCCACTGGGATCCCAGATTTTTGTCAGCAACCTAGGAAAGCCGCAGGCAGGCAGGCGGGCTGGCAGGACCTCTGACCTTCCGGGCTGTCTCCTAAGAGCAGCCTGAAGACTTGGGAGTTTGGTAGGGCAGAATTAGAATGGGGGTAAAGTAGGACTGTGGAGGCCATTGAAGTGGGAGACAGGTCTGGGAGGGAGAAACCGTCAATTCAATTCAAATAACGTTGGGAACCAAGTACGTACTTGGCCTACTGTGACAGAAAGACCCTTGGCCTGAGTCCACAGGCCTGACTGGCTCTAGTGCCCTGTCAGTTACCAGCTGAGAACAGCTGACCTCTGGGAATCTTGTTTCCCATGTGCCTCTTCATAATGTCTGAAAACACAGTGCCCAGCACTTCGGGGGTGCTTGATGAATAGAAGATGAATGGCTGGGGGGAGTGTCAGGGTCAGGAATATACAGCCCCATAAGAGGGCCCATGACAGGGGCATGGCAGCTCAGGTCTTCAGCAGTTTCACCAGCTTCCTCCTACTAGTTCAAGAGCATCAACAAGGGCCGGAAGACGAACATCATCGACTCCATGCTGCGGATGCTGGAGCAGTACTCCAGTAACCTGGAGGACCTGATCCGGGAGCGCACGGAGGAGCTGGAGCAGGAAAAGCAGAAGACAGACCGGCTGCTCACACAGATGCTGCCTCCGTGGGTGCCAACGGGAAGAGGGACGGGTTGGGAGGGCAGTGGAGCCCAATCGGACGGGGGTGGCCCCCAGGTGACCTCACTGCCTGCCATCCCTAGGTCTGTGGCTGAGGCCCTCAAGATGGGGACACCTGTGGAGCCTGAATACTTTGAGGAGGTGACACTGTACTTCAGTGACATCGTGGGCTTCACCACCATCTCAGCCATGAGCGAGCCCATCGAGGTGGTGGACCTGCTCAACGACCTCTACACCCTCTTCGATGCCATCATTGGTTCCCACGATGTCTACAAGGTGAAGTGTGGAGGGGACAAGTCCTCCTGACCTTCAATTCAGCTTCACTTGCCCCCAGCCCTTCCTGCTCGGCCCCCAGCCTGCCTGCCCAGTCCTCTTTCCCAGCCCTCCTGTCCCTTTTCTCTTCACTTCCCAGCTCAGTCCCCAACTCACAGCCTGGCTCCCAGGATCTCTGCACTAATCCCAGTTAGGCCTCCTGGCAAGGGACAGTCGCTTCGTGTACTGGGGGGAAAAGAGCTCAGTCATGAATTCCCACCACTCCTTCCCCTAGGTAGAGACAATTGGGGACGCCTATATGGTGGCCTCAGGACTGCCTCAGAGGAATGGGCAGCGGCACGCGGCAGAGATCGCCAACATGTCGCTGGACATTCTCAGTGCCGTGGGCTCTTTCCGCATGCGCCATATGCCGGAGGTGCCCGTGCGCATCCGCATCGGCCTGCACTCTGGTAACTCCCCAGCCTTCCGGGGCTCCAGCCCATCTCCCTCTTTAGGGCCTGGCTCCAGATTTCCTACACAGGCAAACTCGTGGAGTGGGGGGAGGGAGGGAGCTTTCCTTGAAGAGGATACGCTTGAGAGTGTTTATTTGGGGAGCTGGTGGAGATTATGGGGTGCAAACGTCCCCCAAGGCCCTGTGCGGCCCCACCCGCCTGCCAACCCTGCGCATCTCGCATCGCCACAGGCCCCTGCGTGGCGGGCGTGGTGGGCCTCACCATGCCGCGGTACTGCCTATTTGGAGACACGGTCAACACCGCCTCGCGCATGGAGTCCACCGGGCTGCGTGAGTGTGGCTGGCTGGAGGGTTTGCGGGGCTGGGGCGGGCGTCATGGGGGAAACGGCCCGGGAGCGGGACTTCGGAGGTGAGTCCGGAGCTCACGGCGTCCCCCAACGCCCCAGCTTACCGCATCCACGTGAACTTGAGCACCGTGAAGATTCTTGGCGCTCTGAACCAGGGCTACCAGATGGAGCTTCGGGGCCGCACGGAGCTGAAGGTGAGGCCCCGCCCCGCCCCCGCCCCGGGGACCCTGAGGCCCCGCCCCCGCCCCGCTCGCCCTTCTGGACCCCGTGTCTCCCAGTTCCATTTAGACCTCGAGGTCGCCCGTCACCCCACAGTCCGCCTAAGTCCTCCCCTCCCCCGTGTCTCCCCAGGGCAAGGGCGCGGAGGACACGTACTGGCTGGTGGGCAGACGCGGCTTCAACAAGCCCATCCCCAAACCGCCTGACCTGCAGCCGGGGTGAGCGGCTGGCCTCGCGGCCGGGGCGAGGGAAGGAGGCCCGGCACGGGCCGGGCGAACCACTTCGCCCCCTCTCCCTGTCTCCTGCTCTGTGCCTGACCCCAGCACGAAGCGGCGATGACTTTGGCACCACCCTCCCACCCCCTAGCCCCCTTTGCTGAGGACACCGCCCCCTGCCCACAGGAGCAGCAACCACGGCATCAGCCTGCAGGAGATCCCACCCGAGCGGCGCCGGAAGCTGGAGAAGGCTAGGCCAGGCCAGTTCTCGGAGAAGTGAGGCCCAGCGCCCACCTCCGCCGCCCCCGACAGGTGAGGTGCTGCTCCTCAGCTCCCACGTCCAGCTGCCGTATCCCCTCAGACTCGGGGGCCACACATCTCTGGGGGATGCTTCCTAGGGGACAGGGAGGCCTAGCACCACCTGCAGAACGTCCCACCCAAGGCAGGTGTCCCGATCCTTTTCTAATTTAGTCCAGGCTGGTTGCTAAACCCAGGGATTGCCCCTGGGAGGGGAGCGCCCCCTGCGGGGATTCTGGTTCAGTAGGTCCGGAGGGGTCCAGAAATCCAGGTTTAGGAAACCCTGTAATCAAGACCTTCTGTGGCTCTTCCCCTGGTCCCACCCCCACTCCAGCACACAGACCAGGCCTCCCCCAAGCCTCACAGGCTGTGCACTGCGCAGGAGACAGAACTTTAGGGGGCAGCAGTCGCCAGAGGACAGTGTGAATGTTGCCACTGGAGTTCTGTTAGAGCAGAAGTGCTGCCCACTAACCTCCTTTGAGAAACTCTGGTCCACGACCCTCTCCTTCCTGGGTGATCCCTTTCCTCGACTTCTGCCTAAGAAACACCTCTTTTCCTCAGGATTATTGTGGAAGATCCTTTTCCTGAAAGTTGCTGCTATAGGTGACCGAAAGTCTGGCTAATGCTGGTGGTCTCCATCCAGCTTTGCCTCAAAGGATTCTGGGCCTTTACAAGAGCTGGTTGCAAACCAGCCATGTGACCTTGGGAGTCTCATGAGCTCTCCAGTCTTGGATTCCCCTCAATGGTGCAATACGGGTTGGCCTAAGTGGTTTCCTTGGCCCCTGTGGCCCTGACAGCTGGGTTTTAGAATGGCTGGCCTTGGGATATCAGACACTGTGACATGTGGCCCCAGCCCCAGCCCCAGCCCCAGGGACCCTGAGCCCATGATGATGTTGAGTTGGGGGATTCTCCACTTTCCAGGGTCTCTCAGTGCCCCAGGAAGGAGGATCTGGGATTGGATGCCCCAAGGCCAGAGGAGATGGAGTCCTTGTGTTTGTTCCACCAGGGCAGGGGTTGTCACAAGGCCTGAGGGGGCCGGGGCTTCTGTTTTGCCTCAAGCCTCATTCCTGTCTCCACCCCCCACCAGTCAGAAACTGGCTCCTTCTGTGGGCATAACCAGGTAACTTGCCCAAGTGCAGAGAAAAGCTTGCTTCAAGGCTTTGGGGAAAGGAAAGTAAACTTCACCAAACCTTTACTAACCAGAACACCCAAAGAATAGTAGTTTTCTCTGTTTAACTAGGCGCCACTGAGCAGGCAGTTAGACAGAAAATTCTTTGTGCTTAGATCTTTGCAACAAGTGTCAACTCCCTGTCCTGGCAAGTCCCCAGCTGAAGTTTCCTTTGTGAAACTCTGATGTTCCAGAACCTGGGCCTTGGTATGTTTGCCTCTTGGTGTCCTTCACCATTGCTGTAAGACCCTGGAAGAAGTTAACAGCAGATGCCACCACCCAGGCTGCCACAGTAGGTAGTGAGTGTCCAGTCCCTGGAGGTGTGCAAGCAGAACTGAAGATGTCATTGACTGTGGATTTGACAGTCAGGGGGAGTTCCTAGATGGAAGGGTGAACTAAATCCTCATTACTAAGTGTGTCTGGTGGCCCAGCAATATCGGCATTACTTGGGAGCTTGTTGGACATGCAGACTCTCAGGCCCCACCTCAGACCTACTGAATCGGAATCTGCATTTTAACAAGTTCCCTCAAAATATATGCACATTAGAGTTTCTGAATCATAGAACTAAATGATCCTAGGATCTCTTAAATCTTAGAATCACTAAGATTTCTTAAAAGCCAACCTATGAACTAGCCATCAAACTTGTTTTGTTTGGCCTATGGGATGTTTTGTTTTGAGCTAACATTTAAAAATCAAAAGATATCACATTTTAAAAAATATGTAGCAGATTTCCCTCTTCTCTTGAAATCAAAAGCCTTGCATGGGGCTTGCATCACCACTCAGCAATGTTTTGCTGGAGCTAAAGAGTGACAGTCCCCTCTATCCGGGGCATCACACTTCAGAGCTCATGGTCTCCACCACTCCCCAAGGACTCCAAGACACCAGGGTTTTCTGAACATCCCTTACGTACCTGCCTGGCGCCTGTAGATGTTGAGCTTAGGACTCCTGGAGTAGAGATGTTAGGATTATAAGGGCTCCTGGAGGTTGCTTTGCCATTTTTTTCTTTTTTAACTGATTTATGAATTCTGCAAGCTTAGTGGTCTTTCCCCTGCTTCCTAAAGGTAAAGAAAGAATGTAAAAGAGATCTAAAATCCAGCACTTACAAGTTCTGGTTACCTAAGGTGGTGTTGCTATAGTGAATAATTTAGTGCAATTTAAAAAACATTTTTAATCATGTTCAAATATGATGAATTAAAGATTAAAAAACAAAAAACTGATATGCACACATACAAAAAAAATTTGAAAAGTTATTTACATTCTTAAACATCTTTAAGATTTTCTCTGTACTTAGGTCCCAGGGATTGAAGGGCAGATTCTGCAGGGATTGCCGGCCTTGGATGTGACAGTGCAAATGTAGCTCTCAATCTCCTACCTCTTCCCTCCCTACGCCACCCCACCTCCCTTCCTCTTCCCTGCCTGTGGGGGGCCTGGAGTAGTTAATGGTGTGTGATTCTGGGAATCTCAGGGAGGAGTCCGGAAGCAGGTGCAGAAAGATTAGCTCGGGCAGGCTTGGGCAGGGCATCCCCCAGAAGAGGAAGAAGATGAGCCAGGGCCAAACCCAGCCCGGGGTAGAGGTGAAGTGGGCAGGGCTGAGCAGGTCCCTTCCTGCCTTTGACTCGGCCTCATCCCCAGGCTGGCTGCCTCAATCTCAAATGACCAAATGTGATGAGGGAAGAGCCTGATGAGGGACAGCCCTGTCCTCCTCCCCAGCTAGGTGAACTCAGGGACCCCCCACCCCACCCCAGAGCGCACAGAGCCAGTGAGAGAAGAGAAGGGGAAAGATTAAGTCGGTCTCCTCTCTGCCCTTCAGCCTCCTCCTTTCTCTGTCCCTGTCTGCCTCTCTGCTCTAACGTCCTCTCTCCCTGTCCCTGGTGTCCTCTTTCCACCCAGCAGTTTCTCTGCAGTTGCCCCTATTTCCGTGGAGTCTTTTTTCCTGGGCCCAGTCAGTTATCCAGTCTTAGAGCCCTGTCTCAAGTCCTCCCCACCTGCCCGCCCTGTTGTTCCTGGGACCCATGCAGGTCCCATGAGAGCACCTGGCTTGGTCATTAGGCGCTCCCCACCTTCAGATGTGTTTACACTACCTCTGCCAGCTGGCCTGCACCAGGAGACCCCCCCTTGGGGCTGTCCTCACCTGTGGGATGGCTCTGTAGCTGGGACCAGTGATGGCCAAAGCAGGGACCTCCCACAGCTGCCGCTTTGATCCCACAGCAGGGACTCCACAGCATATCCTGGGGCTCACCTGGCGCCTTTTCTTTGTGCTGCTCCTCATCCCCATCTGCAGTGGACCCCGGGCACCCCTCTTTGGGGAGGCGGGGTGAGCTGTTCCTTGGCAGGGGTTTGGGACACTGCATGGTTGGGCTGTTTTCAGCGGGCTCTCCTGGACCTTGCGCTGTGGATACCAGGCCGTGTGCCCTGGTGTTTGGGTCCTGGGAGGGTGGGGGCTGAAATAAAGGTGTGCTTTCTTCCATGTCATAGTGTGTGTTCCTTTGGGCTGGAGGAGTAGCCTGAACACCTGCATCCCGGGTATGCTCAAACCTGGCATTGCCAGGGAGAGTTTCAGATGCGGAAACCCTAGAGATGACCTGGGCCGGGCAGGTGAATGGGAGTCTCCAGTCCCCAGGAACTCCTCTGTTCAGGGGGTCTGCTGTGAGGGGACTACACAGGGAAGCCTCAGGCTTCTCTGGCTTCTGGAAAAGACTATAGTTTTTGATGCTTTGGAAGTGGGTGATGTGGCTGCATCCCTTGGTCATACACAGGAGAGAAGAAGGAAGAGAAGGACACAGCTTGTCTATGGCTGTGACGCATGGAAGCCAGAGCCCGAGGTGGAAGGAAGAGGCCCTTGGATGGAGAGGCTACAGTCCACTGGCCTCTGGGAAGGACCTCACCAACAGCCCACACTCCACCTCTGACCCCTCCAGAGCCTGCCACTGCGGCATTACAGCAGGCTCAGCCCAAAGCCACCCATAAATGTTCCTGGAGCCCAGTGTTCCCATGCCAGGCCCAATGTTCTTGACATGAGGACTCGGGATGGACATCAGTTGTGCATCCATCCTGCTGGCCGGCGGGCAGCCATCTGTGCCCTCTTCTCAGTCCCTGTGGAACTGGGTAGAACTTATCCCCGACTTCCCTCTCTAGTCCAGCCCAATCATTCCGTTCCTCTGGCTACAGGGATCACTCCAAGGACAGACAGTGAGCTGGGCCAGGCAAACGAAGCTCGGCACAGACATTGCTCAAAGCCATAGGAAAAAGTTATCTTTTCTCTGGGGTTGCTGAGAGTATGGGACATGAGCAGTCTTGCCACCACCAAGACAAAGGGAGCAGAACTGGCAGATGAAGAAAGTCCTGAGAGCCACTGTTTGAGCTTGGACGCCTTGCTGGGCCTACACCCAGGTGCACCTGTTTAAACAGCGTGGTCCAGCACGTTGTTTGCTTTGCTCATGCCAGACCCAATTAGGTTTTCTGTTCTTTGAGGCCAAAAATGTCCTGAAGATGCTGCCCTAAAGGATTATGAGATGCAGTGGAGGTTAGACTGGCTTAACAGGAAAGAAAAGAGGCAAGCCCTGGCGTGGGAGGACAAAGGGGAGTGAAGGATGAACGGCAAGGAGCAGACATCACCAGGTCCTCATTCCACCAAGAGTCAGTGGTGCCCTTTCCCTGCGGAATGACTGTTCCATTTATAGGAAACTTGACCTGGGGAAAGATTGGGACCTGGGGTGAGAAAACGTTTCCTTGTCAGGACTCTTGCCCTGGCTTGTCATCTACAACTTGGAAAAACAGTTCAGGTCCTGCTTTGCAGGGAATGATGCAAATGAGAGTGTGGTGCAATCTGCCAGGCTCAGGACGGTGCTGGTGTTGACACCCAGGAATGAAGTGACTAGACTGTGGCGGGAGGTTGGGGTGGGGACAGATGGTTCTCCCTGTTCTGGGAGCCGAGAAGGGAATTAGAGGGACTGAGGAGAAGTGTAGCTGTAATGCTCGGGAATCCTTGTTCCTGCAGAGCGGGTTGATTTGTCAGTCTGGAGACTTACTCGAAACTAAAGACATTTTGTCACCACCACCAGGAACATTCTACCTCACCACCTGCCCCCTGAGCCTGAATCTCTCTGGCCCTGGACCCAGAGAAGGGTATGCTATCCAAGCAGCTATCCTTTCTGCTCACGAGAAACACTGACCCCACCATTTCAAAAGCACATCCCCAGACACTGTCTCTAGTCCTCACACAACCCATTTTACCCACAGGAGAACAAGCCCAGGGAAGAAATGGCTTGCCTGGGGCTGCATGTCCAGCAAATGTTGGGATGAGGAAGCAGATCCCGGAGTTCAGACTCCGGGCCTCAGGTTGCCTCTCAGGGATGTGCCGGGGACGTGTCACCTATGGCAGCCCTGGTTCACAGTACCGGTTCACAGCCCCTTGACTCTTTTCTACCAATAGCACAATTTAACCCCAAGTCAATGTCTGAGTAATCCAATTATTGAAGGGTTTGACATGGTAGGATCTGAACATGAACATATCTACATTTCTCCAATCACTGCCTTCAAAAGTACAGCCCAGTTGTAAACTCCGGTCTCCTACCTGCTTGAAATGTCCGCTTCACCAGCCAGGTGTGGTGGCTCACACCTGTAATCCCAACACTTTGAGGGGCAGAGGCAGGGGGATTGCTTGAGCCCAGGAGTCCTAGATCAGCCTGAGCAACATAGCAAGACCCCATCTCTACAAAAAAAGAAGAAAAATCAGCTGGGCATAGTGGTGGATTCCTGTAGTCGGTGGGCTGAGGAGAGAGGATCACTTGAGCCCAGGAGTTTGAGATTGCAGTCAGCTGTGATCCTGCCACTGCACTCCAGCCTGGGGGACCCTGCCTCTAAAACAATTTTTAAAAGGCTGGCAGGGATTGAGTGGGAGCGCGTGTCTGCGCCTTCACTCCTCCTTCACGCTGGCTCTGTGGTCACGAGAGGAGGGATTTGGGCGGGGGGAAGGGGGACATCATCTGATCCCTGGATCCCTGCCCCCTCACTTGAGGGACACGGTGGAGGCTGGGCTGCTCATCTGTTGGGGAGTTCCCACGCTCTGGCTTTGGCTCAGCCACTGCTGTCCCCATGGGGCTGTCCCTGCCCAGATAGGTGTGTGCAGAGGTGGGTTCCCCACAAAGGGGGAGAAGTTGAAACTTCACGATCTCTCACCTGCACAAGGTCCCCACCTAATTTTGTATTATTTTTCTTAAAGAGGGTTTTTAAAGTTTATTAAGCTTCAGGTCCCCACAGCATCTGGATCCAGCCCTGGGAGTGGTTCCCTAGGGTCAGGGTTCCGCTTCACCCCAACCTTCTTCATCATGGAGGACCCCTGAAAAGCAGCAGCTGAGTCTCTCCTCTGCCCAGCAGTGGCAGGCCACCCCATGTCCTCTCTGCATACAGGCCTCCTTCCATGTCCCACGGCTACCCAGGAAGCCTGGGCGGGCATCCAGCTTCAGCTGCCCTCTGACCTTGGTCCTCCTTCGAGAGGAGCCGTGGGGACTGTCCTCTCTTCACCCTCTCAGGGGTGCTGGGCTGGGGCTACCACTGTCTCCTTCCCAGGCAGTCTGCACTGTCCCCCTCCTGTGTTCCAGCCTAGCTCCACCTGCCAGAGGGAGCTGCCCATCTCCTGCTCTCCAAGGCACGTCCAACCCCCCAAATGATTCTTCCTGACAGTCGCCACTTGGCGTTTGCTGGGGAGAAGGGTAGCCCTCAGCCCGGGTGCTGCCTTCCACCAACTCCTCCCCTCTCTCTCCCCTCCACCAATCCTCTAGTGGAAGTGGGAGGGCAGCTTTTGGCAGCACTAGTCCCACAAATGCTCAGAAACCCTTCGGATGAGGGTGCACGTTGGAGTAGCTGGGCGCATTGTCGATTTCTCTGCATAGCATGCAGAGAACTTAGTACGTAATGGCTTCGGCTGTGGGCCCTGGTTCTCATTCCATAGCCACAGGAGAAGTCTCACTCAACACCTTATGACAGCAGAATTAATATTGCATTTTACGAATGGGTTACCCAAGTAGCATGGGTTGTTACCACATGCCATTTTTTTTTTTTTTTTGAGACAGAGTCTCACTCTGTAGCCCTGGCTAGAGTGCCGTGGCATCAGCCTAGCTCACAGCAACCTCAAACTCCTGGGCTCGAGCGATCCTCCTGCCTCAGCCTCCCAAGTAGCTGGGACTACAGGCGTGCGCCACCATGCTCGGCTAATTTTTTCTACATATTTTTAGTTGTCCAGATAATTTCTTTCTATTTTTTTTTAGTAGAGACAGGGTCTCACTCTTGCTCAGGCTGGTCTCAAACTCCTGAGCTCAAACAATCCGCCCGCCTCGGCCTCCCAGAGTGCTAGGATTACAGGCGTGAGCCACGGCACCCGGCCACATGCCATTTTTTAATGTTAACTAAAATTAACTTATATGTCATAACAGGAAACCCTCATGATTTTTCATTATGACAGAACATTGGTCCATTTGATTGAAATGTTCTCATGATTGCAAGTTCAGCAGTAGGCTTTCCCTTCTACTCCACCGCCTCACCCAAACCACCACGCCAAGCAATACTTGCCCACAGCCACCCGCATATGGCCTCACCTTTATCACCGGACAGCTCAGCATCTCCCAGGCCTCTCTTGGCTCTGATCGCCCACTCCCAAGCTGTGGCCTCCATCAGACCATCCCTGTGACTGCCACCAACATGTTGTCTGATTGGGGGCCACATGGATTCTCTGCAACCTTCACCAGGCCCTGAAAGGGGGATGAGGAGGGACCAGTACTGAGCACTTTATCCTCAACACCGCCACCACATAATAGAAGCCTTCTTGGTCCTTGCAGGACAGACCCAGATGAGGTCTCTGTTGTGGTGGATTCCCTGGGACCTGGAGTCTGAGTGCGGGGTGATGTCTGTGCACACTGAGCTGGGACTGAGTGATCTCAGATTGCTCTGCACCAGCCCTGGTCCCAGAAACTGGTCCTTCCAGAGTTAGTGCCTTCTGGAGAAGGCCCAAGGACATGCCTTGTGACGACAGTTTTACAAGATGTTCCTTCAGGAGCCAGAAAGGAAGCAGACTAGGTGGAGGTGTTGTGCTTGTTTTTGAGGGAGAGATGTGGGCCCATCCACGTGCTGAGAGGCAGACACTGGAAAGAGTGACTAGGGAACAAGGTTCTGGTATCCAGTGGGGACAGATCCAGGCACAGGGGGAGAGATCACCTTGGATGGGAGGAAGGGAAGCCCTTCTAAGAGGATTAGCTTGGGGATGGCAGCAGGGACTTTGTGTGCTAGGTAGCTGCAGATTCCGGAACTTCCCATCAGAAGTTTCTGTTTTCTCAGTACAGCGGACGGTAAGGTCATCTTCTGGGCATGGCAGGGCAGGGGGAGAAGGAGGAAGATTGTTTTATTGAGTGCTTGCTGTGTGCTAGAAACTGTACTAAGCGCTTTACCTGAGAAATCTCATTTAATCCCCTCAACGACCTCATGAGTCAGGTGCAGTCGGCCCTTCGTGTCTGTGGGATCCGCATCTGAGGATTCGACCACAGCAGATTGAAAATATTCAGGGGGAAAAAAACACAAAAAACCAATATAACAAAAAATATAAATAAAAACCCAACATAGTAGAACAGCTATTTATATAGCATTTGCATTGTGTTAGGTGTTACAAGTAATCCAGAGATGATGTGAAGTGCATGGGAGGATGTACGTATGTTATATGCAAATACTACACCGTTTTATATCAGGGACTTGAGCAGGGAGGATTTTGGTATCCATGGGGGTCCTGGAACCAATCCCCCAGGAATAGTGAGGGACAAGGGTACTATTATGTCTTCACTTCACAGATGATAACATTGAGGCTCAGAAAGGTCATGTGACATTCCTAAGGTCACAACAGTTACTAAATGAATATCAGAACTATAATTTTCCTAAGATCTTAAACTCTACACTATTAATAAAGAGGCAGGCTGGGCATGGTGACTCACACCTGTAATCCCAGCACTTTGGGAGGCAGAGGTGAGAGGATCACTTGAGCCCAGGAGTTCAAATCAGCCTGAGCAGCATAGCGAGACCCTGGTCTCTACAAAAAACATTTTTAAGAAGCCAGAAGTGGTCATGCACACCTGTAGTCTCAGCTACTCAGAAGGCTGAGGCAGGAGGATCACTTGAGCCCAGTAGTTGCAGGCTGCAGTGAGCTACAATTGTGTCATTACACTCCAGCCTGGGTGACAGAGTCAGACTCTGTCTCTCAAAAAAGTAATAATAAATAAATCAATCAAGAGGCAAAAACCAATGGGACCAAGGGCCTGAGGAAATGGAAGTAGCTGTGGACAACAGTAGGCAAACCTTTCCCTCAGAGTCTGGAGGAGGAGGAGAGGCGGAGTTCACAAGTTTTTAGTGGGAAGAAAAGGCTGCCAAAGACCTTCCTTTCCTCTGTCCTCAGTGTCTCAGAGGCAAGGATGGCCAGGCCAGGTATCTGCCATTCGTAAGATGAATGGGCGGAGTCAGGTGAGGATTTGAGATGGCTTTGGAGAAGGTTGGGGGTCAGAGGGGGAAGTGAGGAGGAAAGGAGGTCTCTGTGGAATTTCAGATCTCCTAGATCCGCAGCCTCCCAAGGCCCAGAATCCCTGGGCATGGAGACCCTGAGGAAAGGGCCAGTCTGGTGTCAGGTAACTTCCAACCTCATGGACACGGCAGCAGTGCCAGAGGGCACCAAGAAACCAAATAGCACATGGACAGGAGGAGACATCACAGGACTGCGGGACAGGGGTGGTGGGTGCTCAGAGAATGTGGCAGGGGCCAGAGGCCTGGGGCCTCCCAGCAGTGCCGGGACCTGTTCAGCCGTTGCTGGAGACAAGAGCCCATTGCTCCCCACCAGGGAAGGCCCCCAACACTTGCCAAAATGACCGAGGTTCTTGAATGATTTGGATTTGCCTGTTGGGAAAATGTGTTCAGAATTACCAGGCAGCTCAGAGAAACCAGCAGTTCACCCGGGACTGGTTCGCACTTTCTCTAGCGTGGCTCAGCAGCCCTGGTGCAGGGGTGGGGAAGGGTGTGGGGCTCCACCATCGGGGCAAGGCAGGGTGGCAGGAGAATGTAGGGATTAGGGAGAACATAGTGAACTGCCTTAGACACTCACTGCTTTAAAACCCACCCTCCTGCAAGATGCCTTCCTTGAATCATATGGGGCATGTTTATTGTTTGGGTTTTCTATTGCCCAGAAATGGTCTGCCCACCACTTCCGGGAAATCCACAGTACCCCACAGCTCATCAGCACCACCAACATGGCCACGGCGGGCAGCCAGCCTGGCATCTTGTATGACCCTAGCATTGGACACAGGTAATTGGGCCAGGGTTGGGTCCCTGTCCCAAACTGGGTCAGTGAGAGCCCTTTCCTGGGGAACTTGGAATTGGAATGAAACACTCCGAAACCTGTTTGTCTGCTCTCTCAGAGAATACATAAACGTGATCTATTGTGGCAGCCATTCTCTGCCATGTAAACCGGAAACAGAAAGACCTGGCGGTTGGCAGGGGGACGTACAAAACAGATATGCAGAGCAGAGAGATGGAGAGAACTTCCCATGAGCTTACAATGGCCCCTCTGTGTCCCTGGCCTTGTGTCCTTACAATAAATTCTCCTTTTCGCTCAAGTTCTCTCTGGTGAGTACCTGTTACTTACAAATGCAAGAGTCTAATTAGCCCAATTTGCCCATTAGCTAGGGTACTACAGTCCTTTCTGTCTTCTCTCAGGGATACACCACTGTCCTGGGCCGTATCTTACCTTGAAGATGACACTAGGGTTTTTTTTTTCTTTCTTTCTTTCTTTTGAACAAAAGGAAAGTTTATTTCTCTTTGTACAAGTATCTTCAGGTCTTTCCGGTTTTACAGTTGACACTCATACATATAATTCTAAATGAGTAAGAAAGGGGTCCATTTTTACAGGGTGAAGAGGTCAAGATGAAAGCGTTTTTCCTTTTGATACATGGGTTTAAAGCTGTGGTATTTGCTATGAGGTATTAAAGCTCTAACTGAAACTATGGTTCTCCATTCTATGGGAGAAATTCATTTTCTTTTGTTTCCAGCAGAGCTTTCAGCCCCTCGGCCTCCATCACAGCCCTAACCAGCTGCACATGAGACCTGGAACGCACATCCATACAGTGGCCCGGTCCTCGCCAGGTGTGTTTAAAGAGGCTGCATTTAGGACCCTATAATAAAGGAATCCTTTATCAAAGAACATGCCCAAACCAGGTGCCACAATCCCACAGACTACTGATGCACACTTTATTGCCAGTGACAGTGACATTCATGGAGGGCAGAGCAGCAGCAGCATAATTTACTACCAGCAGCAACAGCAGCCACATTCTTGTCCTCTACCAACAGGAGCGAAGAGCCGGCACACTCCTCCTGGCTACTTCTCTCTCAAGCAGGTAGGACAGCAGCACTCACTGAGGACAACCAGAGAGGCTGGGCGGGCCATCAAGGAGGAAGAGGATGACATTAGGTTTCATATTCTATGGCAATTCCAATCAGTTGGTTGTCCCTGTCTGGAGTGCTATGATGACAAAGATTCTGAGGCCACTTCTGGGTTCAAGAGGAATTACTCATGGATTGATTAACAATGTCTGCTGTGGGCACGGAATTGGAAGGGGCTGAATGCTCACCATGCGTATTTGCTGACCTCGTAACATGCACGACAGCCAGCTCAGTGCCTCCCTTGTAGCACACTCATAAGACATACTTGTTGAATGAATACATGACAAGAATGATTGTCTAAGAGACCTCTCTGGTGGGATGAGTAACACTGAGGCAGAAAGAGGAAGATGGGAGGAGGAGCGGGACAGGAGACAGAGGTATGTGATACTCTCAGTTCAGAAATCAAATACACAGGTGTGGTGGCAGGTGGGATTCAAAGAGCACTTTCCGGCTGGGCGCGGTGGCTCACGCCTGTAATCCTAGCACTCTGGGAGGCCGAGGCGGGCGGATTGTTTGAGCTCAGGAGTTCGAGACCAGCCTGAGCAAGAGCGAGACCCCGTCTCTACTATAAATAGAAAGAAATTAATTGGACAACTAAAAATATATAGAAAAAATTAGCCGGGCATGGTGGCGCATGCCTGTAGTCCCAGCTACTCGGGAGGCTGAGGCAGAAGGATTGCTTGAGCCCAGGAGTTTGAGGTTGCTGTGAGCTATGATGACGCCACGGCACTCTAGCCCGGGCAACATAGTGAGACTCTGTCTCAAAAAAAAAAAAAAAAGAGAGAGAGAGCACTTTCCTCACCTCCATCTGACTAATACTTGCTCATCTACAAAACTCAGCATGAGTGTCCTTCCTTGTAGGAAGCTTTCTGTGACATGCTCCACTTCCTTGTCTGCCTGAGAGGGACCCCTGTACTAATCAGGATTCTTCTGATTCAAAGGAATTCAATTTTCTTTTAAAGGAAATATTTGGTTCATGTAATGAAAAAAAAGACCAAGTGTAGCCTTGCTTCAGGCGTGGCTGCGTCCAGGTGCTCACCTGTGGTATCTCTCTATACTACTCAGCTATGCTTCCTCTGTGCTGTCTTCATTCTCAGGTGGGCTCTCCTGAAATGGTGACAGAAATAGCCAATGACAGTCTCAAGGCTTGCTTCTATCATCTTAGCAACTTCTAAGAAATGAAAGGCTTTTAAAAGATAATTTTAACAACAGCAAAAAAAAAATCTCAAGGCTGATTCTTAGGGGCCCGGACAAGGCCACTTATTCATCCCTGAATCAATACTCAAACTCTGCCCCAAACTGTTTGGGCAAAACTGGATCACGTGCCCACTCCAGGAGCCAGAGGTTGAAGTCAGCTCCACTGTAACCACGTGGGCTGGGAATGAGGAAGCGGTTCTTCTCTACAGGAAAACAGGGATATTGTTGCCAGAATAAGGGGGATGGGTGCTGTCATCCACACACCTTCCTTTATGCTCGCTTGGACTGTGGTACTTTCCATCAAATCAGGAGCTGCTGGAGAGCAAGGACTTTGTCTTGCTTATCCTTCTGTCCCCAGCAGCCAGCACAGGACCTAACCCAGGAGAGTTCCCAGACCCTCTCAGCTGATGAATGACCTTGTCCATGTTTCACTGACAAAGTGAATTAACCAGGAAGGAGCTCTCACATCATCCCTCCCCCACAGCCTATAGACCTTTCTGTGACTGTACCCATCTGCCCCAGCCTCCTGTCTGTGATGATGGAAGATGCTCCCTGTGCTGCTGGAGTGTCCCTGCTCTGCTGTGAGAGTGGTTTGTGGACTAGCCTTTGTCTCCCTCCTCCTGGCACCAACCCTCACATTTCCTTTAGGAAACCTCCCATTCCCATTCTCAGTCATGTGATTTCAGTGGGACTGACCCCATCCCCAATTCCAAGCATACACCGTGGTCGGCTTAGCCACGCAGTGTACTCCATGCTCCTGGCCACGTTGTTCAGTTCAGGGATCATAGTGTAACCCACATAGATCAATGAAAAACGACAAGAGTAGAAGACATTTGCCAGGGTTTTGGAAAAGAGAAATGTCAACACTCTTCCATAGGTGCTGTCAGAAAAAAACCTCCATTTTTTCTCCTGGTTAGTGTGGCGTGGGGATGTGAAGTCTGGAACCGCCTCCAGAACAGCAGCGCTGGGTAGGACCGTGGATGGAGCCAACTCTGCAGAAGGCAGAGAGAAGAGACAGAAAAACATCAGGCCCTCGGCCATCTTGGGGACAGCTGTAACCACAAGGTTGGGGAAGCAGAGGATAGAATTGTCACACTCAGCCTAGACCAAACATCATTAAGCACCTGGGGCTGGCCACCTTCCTGCCCTGAACCAAATCTTGGTTGATAAGGAAAGTAGAAGGCAGAATGGCTATTAGGATGGGTAATTGTGTCTGTCACACACCCTGATACTTCAGGTACGAAAGGCAACTGTGTTGCAAAAGTCAGTTCCAGTTAGAATTTTCTGTTGCTTGAACTTGTTGAGTCCAACTTGTCCCTAGTGTCCCCACCCTCTGGGTACTGCCCTTTTCACCTTCTCAGGTTTTCAATTCTGAAATGGACTCTTCTCCTTCCTATGTCAACTTCCCTCCCTCATTTCCAAGAACACAAAAACACGCTTCAGGTGGTTCTCAATGGTGGCTGCACATTGACATCATCCGGGAAGCTTATTTTTTATCTTATTTTTTTTTACTGTGTCCCAGGCTTCTTTATTTAAGAAAGTGATGAGTGATGTGAGGATGAAAATCAAGAACATCATTGAACTTCACCTTCCTTCCAGCCAGCTCCCTCAAAACTCCCTGCCCCCACCCTTTGTGTTTCCAGTTCCTTCTTCAGTGATTGGAGAACTTAATCCCAAAACCCTGGTATGACCTCCAGGTTCTCCACCCCTAGCTTCTCCCCTTTCCCTGTCTCCCATTCCTAGAAGGGCAGGTGCCTCAGTTTGAATGCATGGGACAGCCCAGCGGTGACAGAGACCGAGCCAAAGGCTTCCCCCTTGGGGAAAGGGACCGAGGAGTAGTGGTGAAGTGAGGGCTCCCATAGCCTGGGGCACCGATATGGGGGCCTGGGGCCAGAGGAAAGGACACTGGGCCCCCCAAGAAAGGAGACCCAGCAGCCTCAAACTCCTACCGTTGTGAATAGTCACTGCTTGATCCCTTGTCCTTCTGGCGCCGGTTACAGACCCACACTGGGACCACAGCCTTTTCCAGCCCAGGCCACCAGGCCACGTGGCTGACCTGCCGCAGTGTGGGTTTCCGGCGCTGCAGGAACAAGCTCTCCAGGTTGCCTCTCACTCGGTTCTTGACACTCATTCTTTCTCTTGCGGCCTGCGCCAGGGTCTCTGCTTTGCGCGTCTCCTGAAGAGTCTCGTTGTTGTCAGCTTCCTCCCCGCACGGCTGCAGCAGGGGCCGCAGCTTACACTGTTCTCAAGACTGAGCTGCGGAGCTCAAAACGGCAGGTGGCTGTTTGGCTGAACATCTTCCCAAAGAGACCCCCAGGGTGAGCCCCACCGGCCTGGGCATAACCCAGGGGGTCCTCTTCTGCTCCAGGAGCTCGGCAAACTGCTCGAGTTCTCTCTGCAGAGCTTTGATGTCCTGGGACTCCTCAGGGTTTTGCTCCAGCTTCTCCTTCTCCAGCTTCACCACACAGAGGTGCAGAGCTTGGGAGGAGGCGCCTTGGAGCTGCTCTCCACTCCGGCTCCTGCCTCGCCCCTGGGCTAAGCCTCCGGGGCACGAGCCCCACTCCAACCTGAGGTGCACATTTCAGCATCCCTCCACAGAACTCGTACCTCGGGGGGGATGCGGGGATCCCCCACACCTCAGAGCCTGGCCCAACACCCGCCCTCTTCCTGGCCCTCTGGGAGGGCCTTGAAAGCTTAGCCAGGGTCAAGGGTCAACCCATCCCTGCTCAGCCCTCCCGGCCCATCGCCTCCACTGCCTGGCGCCTGGCAGAGGTGAGAAGCAAAATCCGAAGCCAGGTGTCCCTCCAAGTGGTAGGAAGGCGCCCCAAGCTGGGGGCCTGGTGAAGTGAGCCATCTGGGAAGCTTTGACAAATACTAATACCTGGATCCAATACCCAGAGTGTGGGGAAGAACCGGCCATTGCGTTTTCAAATGCCCCTAGCAGTTCGAATGTGAAGCCAGGATTGAGAATTACTGTAAGAATTCTTACTGTCAGAAGAACGGCTCATCACGAAAGAAACCTTCCTAGATCCCAGAGCCCCTGTTGTTGCCCCAGTTCTCTGCTCCCCTTCACAGCACAACTTATCAAAAGAATATTCCACCCTGACTGCTTCCACTCCCTTACCTTCTGTTCACTATTTCTTTATATAGTTTTGCAAGTCTTAAAAAAAAACAAATAAGATGGATGCAAAAAAATAAAATAAAAATGAATGAAAACATTTTACAAGGGCCCACCTCTTTTTGCATTTTATCTTATGATTTTCCACAAAATTCAGATAAGAGAACTTAACTTTTACCTCCTTCAAGGTACTCCCAGCTTCAATAGAAGTGTGTAGAAAACAGTAAAAAGTGTTAGAATGGGACTGTGGATGGAACCAGTGGGGGATTAGAAATGGAGAAATATGACAGGTTGGTCTTCTAAGTTATTCTGGGTAAAACTGGAAGATTTAACGCAAACAGTGACTTCTGCTCCCCACCCCCAGCCCCATTCAAATGGCAGTAAAGGGATTTTTTTAAAAACGGTGTTGTGGTAGATTAAACATGTCCTCCCATCAAGAGGTTGAGTCCGTTTCCCCTCCCACATGGACTCTGAGCTGGTCTGTGGCTTGCTTTGACCAACGGAATGCATCAAAAGTGACACTGTGCCAGCTCCTGGCCTAGGCTGTAAGAGGCCTCTTGGGATCCCGGCATCATGCAGTGAAGCTCAGGTAGGATTTTTGAATGACAAGAGGCCACAATGAGAAAGACCCAGGCAGCCCCCAGCCACTCCAGACATGTGAGTGGAACCATTCTTGGATGTTCCAGGGCCAGCCTATCTCCTAGGTGAATGTAACTGTGTGAGGGACCCCAGCTGACATTATATGGAGCCCTGCCCAAAGCATAAGATCATCAGCAAATACACAGTTCTTGGTGTTTTAAGTCACTATAATTTGGAGCAGTTTATTCTGTAGCAACCGATAACTGAAATAAACATATACCACAAATGTCACAAACGAACAAAAATCCAAAATGCCCTATCACTAATATCCTCAGAGAAAGACGAGAAAATATTGCAACCGTGAACTATGAATAGGATACTATTCAAAATGTATGTGCAGGACAAAAAATGCTGTTGAAATTAAAAATATGGTAGGAAAAATAAAAATAACTCAATAGAAAAATCAGAAGTGAAAGTTAAGGAAATCTACTACAAAATAGAGCAAAAGGCAAAGTGACGAAAAATGAGAATGAAAATAAAATGGAAAACCAATGGGATGAAGAATAGAAAATGGGAGAACCAGACTGGGAGATCCAACATCTGAACCACAGGAGTTCAAAAAAGAGACAACAGATAAAATGAAGAGAAGGAAATAATCAATGAAATAATTCAAGACATCTTCCCAATACTGAGGGACACGAGTGTCAAGATTGAAAGGGACTCAGGAGTTCGAAACCGGCCTGAGCAAGAGCGAGACCCCATCTCTACTAAAAATAGAAAGACATTAATCGGACAACTAAAAATATATAGAAAAAATAAGCCGGGCATGGTGGCGCATGCCTGTAGTCCCAGCTACTTGGGAGGCTGAGGCAGGAGGATTGTTTGAGCCCAGGAGTTTGAGGTTGCTGTGAGCTAGGCTGACGCCATGGCACTCACTCTAGCCCGGGCAACACAGTGAGACTCTGTCTCAAAAAAAAAAAAAAAAAAAGATTGAAAGGGACCCCTGAGAGCACTGCACAGTTAATAAAGCAGACCGAACGATGGCACATCACTGTGAAATTATGAAAGCTGAGGGCAAAAAGAGGATCCTGTATCAGGTCATTGGAAAAGATTCAGGAATCCAAATGGCTTTAGGCTTCTTTATAGCAGCACTGCTTCCAGTGGAGCAGTGCTTTCAGAATCCTAAACAAAAATGATTTTCGAACTGTTGTTCAAGTGTCTAGATAGAAACTAGGCATTTCCAGACATGCAAGATCTTTAAAACTTCTCCTTCCTCCTACCTACCCTCTCTTACATAACCACGGAAGGACATGCTCATGAAGTAAGCCAAGAAAGAACAAAAAAGGTCCAAGAAACCAAAGCTCCAGAACAGCAGAGACCTAAAAGGAATGTGAAAGGATGACAATGAAGCCAGAGCCCAGGATGACAGCTAAGTAACAAGCTACGTAACAGTGCGGACTCGAGAAGACCCGGAAGAGACTCCTGCAGGAAGACAGAGCCGATTGAGAATTGGATGTTTCTGAACATACTGAGAAGGGATCTGGACAAGTGGTGAAGTTTTTGGTTAAATTAATGAAAAATATATAGAAAACTAGACTCATAATAATAAATGTATAATTATTATCTAGAGAGACAACAAAAGGTTTTGTAGGGAAGGAAAAAAATAATTACGATATACTATAAAGTTCTCCTATGAATAGCATGTTCATAACCCAAATCATGTAAACACCGAGTGTCAGTTTGCTTACAGTTTGAATGAAACTATATTAGAAGGACGGGAGATGAGAAAGGTTTGCCAATGGGGAGCAAGACTAGGAAAGAGAATGAAATCCTGTCTTCCACAGTGGGAAAGCAATATTTGCCTAAAGCTGAACAGCATTAAATAAACAATACATGCGTGCTATTTTGAAATGTCACAGTTTAGATTAGCAACTAAAAGAGTGAAAGTTATTGTCTTTGATGAGAGGGAAATGGCAGAAATGGAGCAGGTAGCAGCTGTTGTTGGTGAGTGATTTGTAGAACTATTTGACTCCTTAGATCACATGCATCTATAGATTTGATCAGAATTTTAGAATTTAAAAGAAAGAAAAAAAGAAGGCAGAAATTCTAGAAGGAAGGAAGAAAAAAGAAAGGTAGGCAAGAGACAAATCATTCAGGGGTTCAAATCAGGGGTGCACATGATTTGATTGGCATTTTTAAACATCAAGGCTGGGCTCCGTGAATCATGCCTATAATCCTAGAGCTTTGGGAGGTTTAGGCAGGAGGATCGATCGCTTGAGGCCAGGAGTTCAAGACCAGCCCAAGCAACATAGTGAGACACCATCTCTACAAAAAATAGAAAAATTAGCCGGGCATGGTGGCACACGCCTGTAGTCCTAGCTGCTTGGGAGGCTGAGGTGGGAGGATCACTTGAGCCCAGGAGTTTGAGGTTGCAGTGAGCCATGATGATGCCACTGCACTCTGGCTGGGGAAACAGAGCAAGACCCTGTCTGAAAAAAAAAAAAAAATCAAGTCCCTTCCCCAGTCAGGGCTCTGATTTCTTCATCTATATCTTGATGGTTTGGAGGACAGCTCCCATTCAATCTATCTGAGATCACCATGGGCTGCAGGGCTGCAGGTCAGAATGTTATCAAATATTTAAATACTCAAGAGGAGTGGTTGTAAAGATGAATCACTGTACTGTGCCCAGTATATTCCCCAGCAAAGCTTCCAGAGAGTCTGCCTCACTGGTGTTAGGTAGGGCTGCAGAACTGGCTTTTTTTTTTTAAGACAGAGTCTTGCTCTGTCACCTGGGCTAGAGTGTGGTGGCGTCAGCAACCTCAAACTCCTGGACTCAAGCAATCCTCCTGTCTCAGCCTCCTGAGTAGCTACAGGTGTGTGCCACCACACCCGGCTAATTTTTTCTATTTTTAGTAGAGATGGTGTCTCATTCTTGCTCAGGGTGGTCTCGAACTCCTGAGTTCAAATGATCCTACTGCCTCAGCCTCCCAGAGTGCTAGGATTACAGGTGTGAGCCACCGCACCCGGCCAAGCAACTGGCATTTTTAACAAGCATCCAAGTAGGTCTGATGCCAGTGGTCTGCTTGCCACACCTTGAGGAATCCTGCTCTAGGACAAACCCTTGGAGGTGCGGGGTCACAGGTTTGATTAACATAGAATCACAAATCAATTCTCTTTCTCAGGGAGAAATTGTCAGTTTGGTGTTGATATGTTTCTGGCACCCCTGTAATACTTGATAACCTTCCTCTGCAACAAGGAGCAGGCTGCAGGCAACAGAAACTATCTAAAATTGAACCAAACACTGGTTTTCATTACATTCACTTTATTGTTACCTTCTATTATGGGAAGTGAAATTGATTTTCAATTTACAGTAGTGATACAAAGTTTCCTTTAAAATAGATTCATTTAAATGTATAAAAGTGAAAATAAAGAGAAAAATAGTAGGGAAAGAGAAGCCAAGGTTGTATTTTGGGATGGGGAAGCAATAAAGCATGTCTATCTTTTCCTAGACTCACTGCTTTTGGACACATGGATTTGTGTAATATTCGTTTGTATTATGAAAGTGACCTATAAATAGAACATATTTAACATGTTTGGAAATGTGCATATAATTCACATCATAAATCTAAAATTTGACCTGGCAATGGATAATAATTAAGAATGGATGGGCCGGGCGTGGTGGCTCACGCCTGTTATCCTAGCATTCTGGGAGGCTGAGGCAGGTGGATCGCTCAAGGTCAGGAGTTTGAGACCAGCCTGAGCAAGAGCGAGACCCCATCTCTACTAAAAATAGAAAGAAATTATTTGGACAACTAAAAATATATAAAAAATATTAGCCGGGCATGGTGGTGCATGCCTGTAGTCCCAGCTACTTGGGAGGCTGAGGCAGTAGGATCGCTTGAGCCTAGGAGTTTGAGGTTGCTGTGAGCTAGGCTGACGCCACGGCACTCTAGCCCAGACAACAGAGTGAGACTCTGTCTCAAAAAAAAAAAAAAAAGAATGGATGGTTTGGGCAAAGGACATTAACAGCCATTGCTCCAAAGATGATATACAAATGGCCAACAAGCACGTGAAAAGATGCTCAACACTAGCAACCATTAGGGAAATGCAGATCCAGACTACAATGAGATACCACTTCGTGCCCGCTAGAATGGCTATTATCAAATAAACAAAAAAATAACAAGTGTAGGTGAGGATATGGACAAATTAGAATGCTCCTGTATTGCTGGGTAGGAATGTAAACTGGTGCAGCCATTGTGGAAGACAGTATGGCGGTTCCTCAAAAAATGAAGCATACAGTTGTCATATGATCTAGCAATTCTACCGCTAGATATATACCTCAAAGAATTGAAATTAGGGACCGGACAGATATTTGTACACCTATGTTCATAGCAGCATTATTCACAATAGCCAAAAGGTGGAAGCAACTCCAAAGGTCCCGTGACAGATGAGTATATATGCAAAATGTGGTATATCCACACAATGGAATATTATTAGCCTTAAAAAGGAAGGAAATTCAGACACATGCTACAACATTAATGAACCTTGAAAATATTAAGCTAAGTGAAATGAACCAAACACAAAAGAACAAATATTGTATGATTTCACTAGTATGGTCAAATTCATAGGGACAGAAAGTAGAATGGGTTACCAGGCACTGGGAAAGGGGAAATGAGTGGTTACTGCTTAATGGGCACAGAATCTCAGTTTGGGATGATAAAAAAGTTCTTCAGGTGGATGGTAGTGATGGTTGCATGATAATGAGAATGTATTTAATGCCATTGAATTGTACACTTGAAAATGGTCAAGATGGTCAATTTTATGTTATGTAGCTCTACCACAATTTAAAAAAAAAATTGAATGGTTTACAAAATCCAAACTTTTTACCCAGAAACAATATTTTCAATAGCCATATGCTCTCCTCTCTCTGAGGATATAAATGACAGCTTCTTTAAAGTTTTCTTCTGTTCCCTGCATTGTCTGTTTCCATCAAGTTTGTTTGTTTGATCTTTGTCCTTTCGGTAGAAGCCTTCCTTGAAGATCCAGGCATCCCTGAAGATGCCATCCACACATCTTTAAGAACGAGGTGCTAGGCGAGGTGGCTCATGCTGGTAATCCTAGCACTCTGGGAAGCAGAGGCGGGAGGATTGCTTGAGGTTAGGAGTTTGAGACTGCAGTGAGCTACGATGATGCCACTGCACTCTACCTGGGGTGACAGAACAAGACTCTGACTCAAAAAAAAAAAAAGTGGGACAAGAAAAAGCTGAATGGAAACCATGTGAGCAGGGCTTGCAAATGGTGGGCTTAGTTTGGCAGGGCCACTTCACTGGGGGATCCCCAAATGACACTTGGGCTGGTAAGTCCCTCTAGAGAGAAATTCCTAAGTTTTGCATGGGGGTGGGGTGGTACACATGCGGCTGCCATCATATCTGGAGCCATACAAGGGGGGCAGTTGGGACGCCCACTGTTCCAATTTTTAGTATATGTGCTGCCGAAGTGAGCACATCCCACTGTTCAATATGCACTTTCACCCGATCCTCCTGTTTTAAGTGTGGTGTCCATCCTCAGTTCTAGCTAGTGTCCCCAGGTCTAGACTCCCTCTAGTTCAATTTCTCTAGAAAATAAATCCCACGCTATCTGTGAGGCTGGGGAGGGATCCTCTCCCGCTGGTTGTGCGAGGTGCAGAAGTGTACGGAGGTGGAGGGATGCCTAACTGCACCAAACAAAAACTTTCGTCAGATGGCATCCTGTTTTCAGTGCCAACAGTGCCGCACTCTCAGAAGTGTCTGTCTCCCAATTCCTGTGACTTTTGGGTGTTTTGAGGTGGGAATTGACCTACTTCTGGGCTTTCAGCTTTCTCCTGTCTTGTTAAATCAGTTGCTGTCATCTCCATACACATTTTCTTGTCCTTGTAGGTTTATGCTTTAAGACTGGTATTTTAGTGAGGCTTCAGGAGGACAGAGGGGAAGGCGTCCGTGCATGTTTAGCTGGAATTCTGTCCCCAGGCATTCTCCAATCCACTGCAATCTGGTTTCCACCCGCCTATCGCACCACTGAAACTGTTCTGGGCAGGTCGCCAGAGCAACAGTGGCATCCTGCTGCGTGCGGTTACACAGAAGTGAGTTGGTCATGCTCATCAGTTGGCAGCACAAACTCAAAGATCTCCTTATTGGTGGATTCAGTGATTTCTCTGTCTCCCTCTTGTCCAGCCTCTTAGCAACAGGTAACACAAGTGGCCAATGTCTTCTTGGCTTTCATGAAACACCCTCTCCTGGTTCTCCTGCCTCACTGACTGATCTTTACTGCTTCTATCTCCTTTGCATGACTTCCAAATATCACAGGACCTCAGGACACAGCTTGCTCCCTCTTCTCTTGTCCACCTACAGCATGTTCTCACTTAGTGATTGCCACCACCCTGTGGCCTAGACACATCTGTGTGCTGGTGGCTCCCAGGTGCACACCCTCCATCTCTGAGCTCTATGCCTACATGTAGTTTCTCCACCTGGATGTCAAATGGGCACCTCAAACTTAGCATTTCCTGACTGGAAAACTCAAATCTGTTATTCCCCTAAATCTAAAATCCATAACCTCCCCTTGACAACTCTCTCTCCCTCCCTCCCTCACTCCTGCCTTTCCCTCCTCTAACAAGATAAGGAAGCTCTCCCTAACTTCAGGGCCTTTGCAGGGACCGTTCCCTCTGCACAAAACTCTCTTCCCCACATGAACCCTTTCTCAAATCTCAGGGCACATGTCACCTGCTCTGAGCCTCTTGGGGCCTTCCTCCCCACCTCTACTTCTCACTCCCTCACATCGGCCTGTTTTATTTCCTTTATAGCACTCGCCATCATCCAGAATTATATTATGTGCTGTTTACTTGTTTATTTTCTCTCACATTTGATTTTTTTAATCTCCACGAGGGCAAAGACTGGGTCTTTCCTGGGCATGTATCCACAGCATCTAACATAGTGCCTGGCACAGAGTTCGTTCTGAAAATTAGTTGAAAGAAATAAAATAGGATAGGCACAGTGGCTCACCCCTGTAATCCTAGCACTCTGGGAGGCAGAGGTGGGAGGATCACTTGAGCTCAGGTGTTTGAGACCAGCCTGAGCAAGAGGCTATTTCTAAAAATAGAAAAAAATTAGCCGGCAACTAAAAAGAGAAGCAAAAAATTAGCAGGGAGTGATGGCTCACACCTGTAGTCCTAGCTACTTAGGAGGCTGAGGCAGGAGGATTGCTTGAGCCCAGGAGTTTGAGGTTGCTGTGAGCTATGATGATGCCACTAGACTCTAGCCTGGGCGACAGAATGACACTCTGAAAAAAAAAAGGAAAGAAGAAAGAAAGAAAGAAAAGAAAGAAAGAAAGAAAGAAAGAAAGAAAGAAAGAAAGAAAGAAAGAAAGAAGGAAAGAAAGGAAAGAAAGAAAGAAAGAGAAAGAAAGAAAGAAGAAAGAAGGAGAAAGAAAATAATGGATGTAGTCCAAGAAGAGTTGTGGAAAAAGGGGAGGTGGTTCTGCATAGGCTTCTAAGGCTTAAAAGGCAAACAAACAAACAAACAAGGAGGGGTGCAAATGTACCCCCAAACCCAGCTGGGTCCCAACTCTGGCTCTCTGGCCTGACACCATCACTCAAAGGTCCTGTTCCCCAAACATCAGGACTCCCAGTCTCTCCCTGTCCCAGTGTTGGCAACACCCCCCACCCCTTCCGCAGCCATCAGTTCCATGTTCCAGTCCCTTGGCCCGCCCCTCCCTGCCCTGAATCAGGGGGCGGCGATAGGGCTCCAACCACCGTCGCGGGCGGGCCAGGGCGGGGCGGGCGTGTCGCGAAGGTGAGCTGCCTGCTCCGCAGTCGGGCCCGGGCCCGCAGTAGACAGCCAGACTCAGGCTGGCAGCATGGCCGAGTTCAGGGTGAGGGTGTCCACTGGGGGGGCCTGCGGGGCTGGTACGTGGGACAAAGTGTCTGTCACCATCGTGGGGACCCGAGGAGAGAGCCCCGCGCTGCCCCTGGACCATTTCGGCAAGGAGTTCACTGCGGGCGCTGTGAGTGCGTGGGGGAGAGCGCAGGGAGGGAGAGGTGTGTGGGGAGGGGGCAGCAGGAGGCACCGGCCACCAGCGTCCTGAACGTCCCCCCCGCCCCGCTCCCACTAGGAGGAGGACTTCGAGGTGACGCTCCCCCAGGACGTGGGCCCGGTGCTGCTGCTGCGCGTGCACAAGGCGCCCCCGGCGCTGCCCCGCCCGCTCGGGCCGCTGGCCCCGGACGCCTGGTTCTGCCGCTGGTTCCAGCTCGCACCGCCGCGGGGCGCCCCGCTCCGCTTCCCCTGCTACCAGTGGCTGGAGGGGGCGGGCAGCCTGGTGCTGCGGGAGGGGGCAGGTGAGGGGCAGCGGCCGGGCTGGGGCTGCACGCGGGGCACGGGAGGCGGCAGGGGTCTGTGTTGGGGGGATGGGCAAGTGGAGTGGAGAGGTGAGCCGGTGTGGCCACCGGGCAGGGGGCAGAGGAAGGGGGCTAGTGGGGCCTTGGGGAGGAGAAGGTGGCAGCCTGATGTGGGAGAAACTGTACTTTTGAGGGGAGGAAATGATAGGGGATGGCAGTAGTGGAGGGGAGAGTGGCTGCGGCCAGAGGTGGGGGGTCTTCTCCCCACCTATTCCCCTCCTCCCACAGCCAAGGTCTCCTGGGCAGACCACCACCCCGTGCTCCAACAACAGCGCCAGGAGGAGCTGCAAGCCCGGCAGGAGATGTACCAGTAAGGAGGGGGCTACTATGGCGGGGAGGGGCCGACCAAGGGAGGAGGAGCAGCTTGGGTGCTGCTGGCCATGGCACAGACTAAAGCTCCTGCCGCCACCTCTCTTAGCAAAGAGTCCTCCTGGGACCAGCTGCATCTGCATCACCCAGGAACTTGTTAGAGATGCAAATTCTCAGACCCCCTCAGACCTACTAAATCAGACATCAAGGGTGGGGAGCAACACTTTTTGTTTTAACAAGTCTTCCAGATGGCTCTGGTGCCCACTAAAGTTGGAAAACTGCTGCTCTAAATGCCTTAACCTTGCTGGTGTCTTCCTTGCCGTGGGACTTTTTCCCACATCATTGTTGTATCTTCTAGGAAATATGGGGAGAATCAGAAATACCGCCACTCGAGCGCCAGGAAACTCGGTCTCCAGGGCGGGCAAGGGGGTGAGGCGGGGGCTCTTTCTCTGCTCTGGGCTCAGCATTGGAGGTCACAGGGGAGAGCTGGGCCTTGGAGGCCACCGTGGCAGAGGGTGGAGGCTGTGAAGGATCTGGGGCCGCCAGAAGGGTTCCCTTGGCACAAAGCTGGGAACTTCACTCAGGCGCAGATTTTCAAAAGATCTCTCTGGGCAGTTTGGCTGCTGTCTAAAGCCTGGGCTGCAGACTTTTGCTCTTGGTCTCTGGGGACACGGCAGCCACAAGCTCATTTGGTTCCTAGTGATTCTACATGTGTCGTGAATTCCACCCCCAGCAAAACCATTACACCAAATCTGCGAGCAACAGCTCCAGGAAAGGGAATAGATATTGAGATCTGCTGTGGCCATCGAGACCCAGGGCCCTGCCAAAAAGAGCTGTGATATCTTAAGCAAGTCATTTAATCTCTTTGATTCTTATTTCTTCTGCAAAAGGAACTAAGAATACCAATCTCATTTGGGTTATTAGAAAGAACGAATGAGAAAATGGTTATGAACGCAGCTGGTCAACTGCACAGCCTCGCACAAATGGGTGCCATTAGTGTTGTCCATGATGTCCCTGCTGCAACTCTCTAGGCCCTCTGTACTTCAAGTGAAGTCTCAGATCCACGACACCAGCAACGCCTGGGGGCTTGTTAGAAACCAGAATCCACATTTTACCAAGATCTCTTGGTACACACATTAAAGTCTCAGAAGCAGGGTTTGGCCACCACCTGGTGGCCGTGTGCTTTAATTGCAAATTGCTCTTTGAAACCCAAAAGCAATTGTTGAATGAACCAAAGAATGAGTGAGGAAAGGACCGGTGTGGGGGGGGGCGCGGTCTTCAGTTTGCAGGGGCATGATTTTACCATTTCATCCAAAGGTCTTGGGCTGTGTTGCTTGTTTGATAATAGGATTTTGAGATGCCTCAGGCCAGGGCAGAGTAAACTGCTGTGGCACCCCTAATTTGTGGACACTGAAGTGCCTCTCCATGACATGCCTACCAAGGCCCCAAGGCCCGCCACTCCCTCTGCCCCAGTGAAGGGGCTCCCTGAGGCCTCTTGCTGACCATCGTCCTGCTCCACCCCCCAGATGGAAGACTTACATCCCAGGATGGCCTCACTGCCTTGATGAGGTGACCGTCAAAGACCTGGACCTCAACATCAAATACTCCACAGCCAAGAACACTAACTTTTACCTACAAGGACTCTCTGCGTGAGGATGCCTGCCCTGTCCTGCCCCTGGGTCTCAGATGCCCTATGACCCCTGCTTCCCCCGCCCCTCGGTGATATGCGTCACACAGCCTGACCTGGGACACCGCCTCCTGCTCACTACCTATTCCCACAGCGCAATGGCCACCTTAGGGGCAGTGACTACCTCAGGTCCCAGAGGCTGGTTCAAGATCCCAGGAGGCATAAGGCTGGCTAACGGGGGAGGGTCTCCCAGGGTCTCCTGCCCCCTTCCCACCCCTCACATCCCTGGCAGGTTCACAGAGCTGAAAATTAAGGGGCTGCTGGACCGCAAGGGGCTCTGGAGGAGTCTGAAGGAGATGAGAAGAATCTTCAACTTCCGGACGACCCCAGCAGCCGGTGAGGAGCTTGGGCCAGGGCTCCCGACCTCTTCCCTGGGGCATCAGCTACCATGGCCGTCAAGAATCTCGAAAAACTGAGCTCCACTTCACTGTGTGACCCTGGGCAGGCCCTGTCCCTTGCTACACCGTACTTCTTCCACAGAGACAAAAGAGAATACTGACCAAGGGGATCCCTGACCTTCTAGTGCCTTCTAATCCAACAGACATTTGTTGAGCTACTACACATCAGACACCGGGTTAGGGGCTGTGGACGCAGTTCTTGTACTCACAGGGCCTACAGCTGAGCAAGCCCATGGATATTAACAAGACTGAAATGATTCGTTTCACTTGTGAAACATGCTCATTGGTTCCAGTGAATGTGTAAAAGGAGACCTGCTCTAGTCTGGGGGTGGCAAATGCTGAGCCTTAGAGTTGAGCAGGCATTAACAGTGCCAAGGACGGGGGCTGGGGCAGAGAGGGTTCCAGGCTCAGGGGACAGCAAATGTGAAGGCCCTGAAGACAGAAGGATCAGACGCCTTTGGAGGATGTAGGAGAGGTGCACGGGGCCGGACGGTGCAGGACTGTGTGGGCCACGGCAGGACTTGGGCCTTTCCTCAGTGCAGGGCCAGGCTGTTGACTGGTTGCCAGCTGGGGAATAACATGGCGATGTGCTCTGCGGGGTGGGTTGTTGGGGTGAGAGTGGAAGCAGAAGGATCAGCCATGAGCCTCTGGCTGTGGTCAGCAGAGGATGGCGGCCTCAACAAGGCAGTGCCGATAGAGTGGAGCGGACAAGAGGGCCAGGAGGTACTCAGGGTGTAGCAACAGTAGGATTTGGTGGGGGGGCAGGGAGCTGCCAAGAGAGGTCCCCAGGCTCTGCCCCAGGCAGCTGGGTGGATGGAGTTGCCATTCCCCAGGGGGTCAGGAAATGGGAGGAAGAGCCTACATCTGGTCTCTGACATGTCGCATTTGAGGCCAGTGAGTCATCCACGGGGGATATCTGGTAGATGGTGGGACGGTGGGCTGGGGGCTAAGAGGTGCTGTTTGGTGAAAGGGCAGTGACTGAAGCCAAGGGGCCAGGGGAGGTCACCCTGAAAAAGGTATAGGGTGCCCATGAGGGACCCAGGAGAAAACCACTGGGAAGGTCAGGCTGAGACCTGCAGGACCTGGGGTGACCCAGTCCCCACATGCCCTACCCCTTGCAGAGTACGTGTCTGAGCACTGGCAGGAAGACGCTTTCTTTGCCTCCCAGTTCCTGAATGGCCTCAACCCTGTCCTGATCCACCGCTGTCGTTATCTCCCAAAGAATTTCCCGGTCACTGATGCCATGGTGGCCCCAGTTCTGGGCCCTGGGACCAGTTTGCAGGCTGAGCTGGAGGTGAGGGGCCCAGGGGTCCACACCATCTCAGTGCCTTCAGGCCCATCCCCTACTAGAGAGGAGAGGGTGGGGTACACCCACGTTTGTTAGGAACCCACTGTGTGCTTCGTGCCAAGCCCACTCGTCTCCCAACCCTGAATTCTCTCCCTTCCACCACACCCCTGTCCTTTAGAAAGCCAACTGACAGCCGCAGTTCCCCTTCTTTCTCCCGCAGAGGGGCTCACTGTTCTTGGTGGATCACGGCATCCTGTCCGGCATCAAAACCAATGTCGTTAATGGGCGGCCTCAGTTCTCCGCAGCCCCGATGACCCTACTGTACCAGCGCCCAGGGTGTGGGTCCCTGCTGCCCCTCGCCATCCAGGTCTGCGGCTGGGGAGAGGCAGGGCGGTGGGGGGAGGGTCTGACTGAATGGCCGGCAGACACTCATGGCTGCCTATCTCCCCCGCTGCCTCCCCCCAGCTCAGCCAGACCCCTGGGCCCAACAGCCCCATCTTCCTGCCCAGCGACGACAAGTGGGACTGGCTGCTGGCCAAGACCTGGGTGCGCAACGCCGAGTTCTCCTTCCACGAGGCCCTCACGCACCTGCTGCACTCGCACCTGCTGCCCGAGGTCTTCTCCCTGGCTATGCTGCGCCAGCTGCCCCACTGCCACCCGCTCTTCAAGGTCAGTGGCTTGGCAAGGTGGCCCAGACTGTGCCTCCAGGTCCCTGCACCTTGGCCTGCCCCTCGGTGCCTGTTCTAAGCAGCCTTCCCGGCTGGGAGGCAGAGCCCCCATCCGCTTCAGCAGCGTCTCCCTGCGCAACTCCCGTGGGAGCCCGCTTTCCGACAGGCCCAGAGGCACATGCCATGCCCAGAGAGCACCTTCTTAAGGGAGGCCAGACAGGATGAACAGCCATCTTAGAACCCCAAATCCTAGGACAGGAGAGACCTGAAGCTGGCAGATGTCAAAGTGTGAACATGGCTTTGAGGGACCAACAGGTTTTCTGCACAGAGTTCCAGGGGTGGGGAAGCCCTGGGGGGGATCCCTGGGAGGGGACCCACGTGCTCTGGGATGGGCTTTGTAGGTCCCATGGCCCTGCTAAGCCTTCAGATGGTGCAGATTCATGTCTCCCCAGAGACCTGAGGCATCTGCTCTGTGAAGGACAGGGTCTCCCCTCCTGGGGCTGCTCAGAATCTCTGACTCTTGCTTAGACCGTCTCCTGGTCCCGGACTCAGGCCCTACTCTGTGCTCTCCAATCCCGGCTGATTCTTTCCAACCCTCTGCAGCTCCCAGGGCCCGGCACCCAGAGATGGGCTCTGGGGATGGTTCCACATTGCCAGGCCCGTGGGCCCTGGTTTCCGTGGTGCTTTCCCAAGGGTTAGGAAATCAGAGGATGCCAGAGCCTCTCAGTGCTTACCCCAATCAGCTCCTTCATTTGACAAAATGACCTGCTGCCCAGAGAGAGAAAGCTGCATGCCTGGGGTCACAGAACAAGATGTTGGTGGAGCCCAGCCCCTGGAGTGCTGCCCCTGTCCCAGGCTGCCCCTCTTGTCCCTGTTGTCTTTTCTCTAGTGACTTACAGGCTGGTGCCTCTGGGGGAAGGTCTGGGGCCAGAAAGACCCAAGCCCGCCCCCCCAGCTCTGCCATTCCTGCCCCACACAGCTGCTGGTCCCGCACACACGGTACACCCTGCACATCAACACGCTCGCGCGAGAGCTGCTCATCTCACCTGGGCAGGTGGTGGACAGGGTAAGAGCTACCGTGGGGAGGCTGTGGGTGGGCCATTCCTTCAATTTGAAGACTCTGGGGTCCCCAACACCAGTGCTACCTCCTGCTTCTGGAGTGAGGTCTCCAGTACCCAGGAGTCCTATCTCCCAGTCCACAGGCCTCGGCATTGGAGGCTTCTCTGAGTTGATACAGAGGAACATGGAGCAGCTGAACTATTCTGTCCTGTGTCTGCCCGAGGATATCCGGACCCGAGGAGTTGAAGACATCCCGGGCTACTACTACCGGGATGACGGGATGCAGATCTGGGGTGCAGTGGAGCGGTGAGGGGGCCATCCCCCAGAGGGTCGAGGGCTTGTCAGGGATGCAGGAAGCCTGCAAAGGAGTGGAGGATCCAGGGAGGCTCACGACAATGAGGAGGGCCGGATGTTCACGGCCCTGGGCAGGGGCACTCCTCAGAGAGCTGGGACTGAACCTGGGTGCACCTTGCAGCTTTGTCTCTGAAATGATTGGCATCTACTACCCGAGTGACGTGTCTGTCCGAGATGACAGAGAGCTCCAGGCCTGGGTGAGGGAGATCTTCTCTGAGGGCTTCCTAAGCCGGGAGAGCTCAGGTAGGGGAACCTCAGCCCTTGGGGTCCACCTTCAGGCCTCTGCAGCCTGGTCCTCGGGTCCCTGGTAGTCCTGTCCCCAGCCCAGCTCTCCCCACAGGTATGCCCTCTTCACTGGAGACCCGGGAAGCCCTGGTGCAGTATGTCACTATGGTGATATTCACCTGCTCAGCCAAGCACTCTGCTGTCAGTGCAGGGCAGGTGAGGAGAGGTCAGTGCTGGGGTGGGGGGTAGAGGTGGCCTGGCTCCTTGGCCTCATTTTGCCCTCTTGGCCTTCAGTTTGACTCCTGTGCTTGGATGCCCAACTTGCCACCCACCATGCAACTGCCACCACCCACCTCCAAAGGCCAGGCAAGGCCTGAGGGCTTCATAGCCACACTCCCACCAGTCAATGCCACGTGTGATGTTGTCATTGCCCTCTGGTTGCTAAGCAAGGAGCCTGGAGACCGAGTGAGTGTGGGGCTGGGATGCAGGGCAGGCTGGCTGGGATAAGTGAGGGTGTGTTGTTTACGCTCCTGGCCCAGACCTGACCCTGCCATCAAGTACCCGGGTCCCTTCACCTCATTGGACCTTCCAATGGGACACATGAGCCTTGGACATGTCACAGTGAAGGTCAAATGGCCAAATGAGATGATGCAGATAGTCCCCCTTAGCTACAAAGGCAACGTGTGACTGTGCTCCTTTGAAATTCTGAATTGAGCTTTTATTCCCCAGAAGCTTCCTACAGATAATCACTTGGAGAGGACCTGTTTAAGGGGAGGGGCACGAAGCCGGCCCAGTTGGGGGCTGTTTCAGGTCCCCCAGGGCAGGGGCTGGGGCTGGAGCTGGCTAAGGCAAGTCATAGCTACTCAGAGGATGGGGACAGGGAATCTGGCATGCAAGACCTCAGAGAGCCCCTCACCCAGCTTTGTGGTTGGTCCCCAGAGGCCCCTGGGCACCTACCCAGATGAGCACTTCACGGAGGAGGCCCCGCGACGGAGCATCGCTGCCTTCCAGAGCCGCCTGGCCCAGATCTCGAGGGGCATCCGGGAGCGCAACCAGGGCCTGGTGCTGCCCTACACCTACCTGGACCCTCCCCTCATCGAGAACAGCATCTCCATCTAAATCCCAGGAGAACACGGCCCATGTGACATACATCCCTTGACCACATCTCTCTAGGCTAACCAGCACCCAGAGAAAAGGACCCCCCAGAAAAACAGGCCTCCATGTGCCTCTCCTGGGACAACCAGGCCCCATGTACCTCACCCCCTTGCACACACAAAAAACAGAAAAACAAAATCAAAACAGAGAAACAACAAACCCACTGAGAACAGAATCTCAGGACAGTACCACCAAGCCTTTTGGAGACTCCAAGCCTCAAAGTGCCTGCACAGCCCCCCTTAAGGGTTTTGCTAGTTGCTCTTGTTTTTCATTCCATTACCATGGGGGGAGCTGCAATCCCGCCGAGAGCCCCTGACCACTGCTGATTGGGCCTCACGGTCTCCTAACTCGAGGGCAGCCAGCAAGAAATGGCTTGGCCTAAAAACTGCCCAAGAGGTTGATCATAACCTACTGTCTCACCTTTAAAATGAACAAAACACTGGAAAAGGGTCACTGGAAGCCAGACAGAGGAGGAGGACCCAGGTCAGTGCCAGCAGTGCCCACGTATGCTTTCTTAAAAGCTTCCCCCGAAGTATAATATACAAAATATACTTGTATATTATAAAGTAGGTTCTATTTCCAGAGAATTATAAAAGATTATCACAGCCAGGCATGGTGGCTCAGGCCTGTGATCCTAGCACTCCAGGAGGCCAAGGCGGGAGGATTGCTTGAGCTCAGGAGTTCAAGACTAGCTCGAGCTTTTAGTAGAGACCCTATCTCTACTAAAAATAGAAAAATTAGCCAGGTGCAGTGGCACGCGCCTGTATCCTAGCTACTCAGGAGGCTGGGGCAGTAGGATCACTTGAGCCCAGGAGTTTGAGGTTGCTGTGAGCTATGATGACGCCACTGCACTCTAGCTGGGGCGACAGAGTGAGACACCATCTCAAGGAAAAAAAAGAAAATATTATCACATCACTAATCATACCTCGCCTGCTAGAGTCCACCTTCAGTGATGGAATTCCAACATTTCGTACACATTCTTTATTTCTGTTTTTTCTTTTTTTCTGGTTCAGATTCAGTGAGAATCGATTAAAGTTAAAAAAAATGTGTCCTTTTGAATTCACCTAATGATTTCTATCTCTGTCTCATATTGCAGGTCTGAGTGCTTTGGTTTTTCAGTTTCACTACTTTTTATAAAACAATGTGGACAAAATGCAATATAGATACAATCACTGCATAAACACAACCATTAAAATAAATGGGAAGTATTTCAGAAAGGGCAGGCTTGCCTCGCAGGCGGCACTTGAACTGCTAGTTCCTCATTGAGATTCAGTGTACCAAGAGTGGTTTAGACCTGTGTATGTGTTAAACTTCTTTGGTTTCAATCAATAGAAAACAATTCCCACTAACTTAAGCAATAAAGGAGTGTTTGGAAAAGAAACTGAGTGCCTGGAGAAATTAAAGAGTTAACCCATGCAGTGTCAGGAAAGATCAGGAACCCAGGAAGCTCCAGGAAACTGGGGCACAGGAACAAATGGACTGTCCCCAGGCACTGCCGTGAGAATAATAAAGCTTCTACCATTTTTTTTTTCCTTGAATGATTTGCTTCCATGTTCAAACTCGATCAGGGAGAGTCTGTTTGACTTAACTTAAAGTGGCAGAAACCACCACTTGCTATGGGAGCGTCTGTGCTCTCCGAATACCTCGTGTACATCCTAGCATTTCCCAGGCATGTGACTAACTGTAGGCAAAGGCCTGTGAGAGGAGTGATGTTTGTCCCTTCCAAGATGAGGCAGTTAAGAGCTGGTGAGTCCTGCTGTGAAGCTACCTTGGAGGCATGTTCCAGATGACACGAGCCCTGTCCTGACTTCTATCACTGGACTGTAAACTCAGGAGGACAGGGTCACACCTGCCCACCACAGTGTGTGGCACACTACAGGTGCTTGGTAAGTTCATGTTGAATGGAGGAATTAATACACAAATAATTCCTAAAACCCGGTGGTGCCCTTTTTCATTTACCTATGTGTACCCAACTAGACCATGAGCTACTTGAAAGCAGGAGCTGGGTCACATTCAACTTGATCTGCCTGGCACCCAGCACTGCACTGATGCATGAGAGAGACCCAGCAAGTGTTTGCTTAATGTTGGGTGATGGGAAGAATGATTGGATGGATGGATGGACAGCTGCATGCATGCAAGAGTGGATGAACTAGTCAGTTGGGGGACAGTTGTGCCCCAGTCAATAAACTGGTGTTGGTTTCAGTGTATGTCTTTTGGGATCAACTATCATCTCCTGGAGAAACTGGAGACTCCCAGGCAGCTCAGCAGTGAAATTCCCAGCAATCAGTCCCTAACCACCCTTGCTAACCACCTAACCACCTCCACTGCCCGAGCTCTATGAGCTTGTAAGCGCTCTGAGCTCCCCGCCCCACTCCTCCCTCTCTCTCTCTCTCTCTCCCTCTCTCTCTCTCACACACACACACACACACACACACACACACACACACCCTAGTCCTTGGCTCTTGACTGACCAGCCATGAGAAGAGAAAGTTGTTACAGGTAATATTCACCTCTAGGAGATGTCCAGTTAACTCTCCTAGTTGGTGGTCCCCTTGCACTAGGGTAGGGACTTCTTCACAGACAATGAGGGATTGAGCATCCAGGCCCCAAAGTCATGCTGTGGAGACCCCCACCCTAGTTGGATCAGCCAGCCAGAGAGGGAGGACCAGCTCCCTCTTCGCAGTCTCTGATCCCACCTCTACTATCCCAGGTCTTGCAGTTGGGAAATGAGGGGATCAAGGAAAGGGAAGAGAGAAAGGAGGAGAGAGTGGAAAGTCCTAGAAGTGGGACAGGAGCCAGCTTACTCCCTGCCCAATAGTCCAGGACTGGGTGGAGGAGGAAAAGTGTGTGGATATGAAGTAGCAAAAGGAATAGAAGCTGGCTAGGCGTGGTGGTTTATGTGTGTGATCCCAGTACTTTGGGAGGCTGAGGCAGGAGGATTGCTTGAGGCCAGGAGTTTGAGACCAGCCTGGGCAACATATTAAGACCCCCCATTTCTACAAAAATATTTTAAAATTAGCTGGGCATGGTGGCACGTGCCTGTAGTCCCAGCTGCTCTGGAGGTGATGACACCACTCTATCTTAGGTGATAGAGAAAGACCCTAGCTCAAAAAAAAAAAAAAAAAAAGAAAAGAAAGAAATAGAAACAGAGATGTAAGATTCTAAGACAGCACAGATCAGGGACAATGAACTCCTGCTGCTGAAGGTTTGAAGAGATAGCATAGAAGGTTTCCAGGGTTGTGGGACATAAAAATTAAAGGCAAACAACAACCAACAGGAAAGACTATTTGCAATAAATGCTAAATATCCAAAATATACAAAGAACTTCTACAAATGAATAACCCAGCAGGAAAGGGGCAAAGAATATAATAGGAAATTCACAAAAGCAGTTCATAAAATAAACCTAAATGTGTAATAAACAGGTGAAAAGATTTTTAATCTTCCTACTCATTAGGGAAGTGTATTCAGAGTTGCCAAGGGTCTGAAGCAACTGGGCCCTGGTATAACAACGTAACAGTGTAGCTTTGGAGGAAAACTCTTTGGAAGCCTCAATCAAAATTTAAGAGCGATGCAAATTATTTCTGTTCATTAAAAAAAGATAATCCCAAAGATTGTAGTTTATTGCCCTGTAGCACATTGACTAGTTTCATATCTAACCCAGTAATCATATCCTAGCATGCTTTTATTAAATTGCCTTTATAAAGACTCAGCTTCTCAATTGTTCTTGGAATCAACCTCACTTTCTGACTGAATAAAATAAAACCTTTGACTTTTGTTCATTCTAATTTGCAAGAGTCATGTTTTTAATTATTTTGAAAATTATACTTTGACAGGCTGAAGGGAGGGGCCCATATGCCAACCCAGACTGGTGCCTAGAGCCCCAGTCCCTTCTTTCCTCAGTGCTGGGTCCTCTTCCAGCCTCCTGGGGATCTTTGTGCCCCACCCCATCCATACGGACTTCCCACATGCCTTAGCTCACTACCGATGAAGGATGGGAAGCAGACTCCCCCATCCCCACCCTCACCCCCACCCACCTGAGAAAACGCTGAGGCCTGGGACCGAGACAGGAATCGCAGAAATGGAGAGGGGCATGCTAGCAGTGGGAAGACACGGGGTGACTCAGTGTCCACTACTCGAACTGATTTACAGGACAAGCCCTCCAGGGCAGGGAGTGGACAAGGTGGAGACGCAGAGGAGGCGCCCGGTGCTCTTCGTGGGGAGCCAACACGAGCCATCTGGAGGAGGGGACAGGGTGTTTCCCAGAGCCAAGAGGAGACCCAGAGCCCTAAGATCCGGAGAGGTGGAGGCAAGCACCGACCGCAAAGCCTACAGCCAAAGGAGCTAAAGTTCGACTGCGGGGTGGAGGCGAGGGCTGCGGATCCACCAGGTCTGTCAGGTCGAAACCTCTCCCAGTCTCCCCTGCGCTCCGCCCTCTGGAAGGAGGGATGCTGGGCCGGGCGCCTCTGGGTAGAGGCACCTGTCCTCTCGAGGGCTCCCGAGCCAGGCGCACACAGGTCTCCCAGCACCTCCTGCCGCCGTTCCAGCCACTCTCGGTCCCCCTCGCAGCTGAGCCGCAAGCCCCCAGCCAGCCCGCCCCTGCCTCTGCTTCTGCGGCACTGCCAGACGCCCTCGACCAAAGGCCATGGGCGAGTGCCGGGTGCGCGTAGCCACCAGCTCCGTCCTGGGCTCGAGGACCTGGGACAACGTGTCAGTGAGCTTTGAGGGACCTGCAGCGGGACAACTTCAGGAAGAACTTCAGCCGGGCGCGGTGAGTGCCCACACCGCTGGGCCTGGCCCCCTCCTTGCTGCCCCCTCCACCCCTATGAGTCTTCTCCCTCTGCCCACTGCCCCTAGGAGGAGGACTTCGATGTGACGCTCCCCCAGGACGGGGGCCGGCTGCTGCTGCTGCGCGTGCACAAGGCGCCCCCGGCGCTGCCCCGCCCGCTCGGGCCGCTGGCCCCGGATGCCTGGTTCTGCCGCTGGTTCCAGCTCGCGCCGCCGCGGGGCGCCCCGCTCCGCTTCCCCTGCTACCAGTGGCTGGAGGGGGCGGGCAGCCTGGTGCTGCGGGAGGGGGCTGGTGAGGGGCTGCTGGCTGGCACGGAGGGGGTGAGGGAAGCTGGTGTGGTCGTGGGTCGGGGGAGGGCACTGGTGGGCTGATGTGGACATAGTAGGGAAGGAGGGGGTGGGGAGTAGAGCCGCTAGGGGTGGAGCCTCTGCTCCATGCCCAGCACCAGGCAGAGATTAAGCAGAGGCAGCAGAAACACTGGCGAGCAGCTCAGGGGACTTGGGGCTGTGATCCCAGGAGTGGCCATCTCTGGCGTGCACCTGCACAGTTTTCTGTAGACAAAGGGGCTTCCTTGCTCCTGCCCTCTGAAGTCAGTTGAGCCTCAGATCTGACCAAGAACAGCACACCTGAGTCCTGGCACCACCCTCTTGTGAGCTCCCTGTTCCACAGCGCCCTGTACAATCAGGCCTGGGGACCCACACCCCCTGTTACCCTTTCCAGTCCCAGAAGGGCGGGGCTGAGCCGGCAGTGACTCAGGCTCATCTCCATGTCTGTCCTTGCCCAGGTAGAGGGAGTGTTTCCCAGGGATAGCCCACTGCCTGGATGTTGAACATCGCAAGGAGCTCGATCCTGACTTGTGCTACTGGGTCACCAAAGAAGTCAACCAGAAATTCCACCTCACCTCCCTGGTCCAGTGGTGCTGGACCCCACCCACCTCTCCCTCCCTGTGCCAGGGTTCCCTCCCCAGCCACGCCCTCCATCTAGTCTTCTGCAGGGATTCCTGGACAGTCAAATGCCCTGGGGGAGATCCAGCACACCTTCTTCTTCCCCAAATCACAAGTGTCAGGTCTGCAATGTGAGGGAGGGGGAGTGAGGAGGCTATGGCAGGGCCAAAGGGTCTTCAGTGGTCACCTTATGGGACTGATAACCAGAAAGCAGAGTTGGAATGTTCTGGAAATCACAGGACTGCACCACTGCCAGCTCCTTACCCTGTCCTTCACAGACCCTCATTTCTTCCCTGAGAAGGCACATTTCTTGTCACCTAGGGGGGCTGGCAGGGGTGGCCTCTGTGTAGGAAAAAGGTGGTGGAGCTGAGGGACCCTAGGAAGATGTCCCCACTCCCCAAATATCCTCTTCATGGGAGGCTAAGGCCCACTGTTCACCCAGCTTCTCTTACCTATCAGGGCTTCAGAAAAAAGGGCCAGAAAGTAAATTCTAACAACTCCACTTCTTTGTCAAGGCAAGCTGGGGTCCCCAACACTTCCAGCACCAATGCTCCCGTGACCTCTGTCCTATAGCAAGCCACGCTCCTAAAGCTGCTCCCACGTCAGGGCCCTGGGTCTGTGTGCTGGTCATCCCCCTCCCCCAGCTCCATACCCACTGCTTCAAACTGTCCCCAACACTGAAAAACACCTGTCCCATGAATATCCTCAGAAAATTAGGAAGAAACGTCTGAAACAGAAAGACTTTTTCCTTTCAAAATCGTGCCTCCTTGGTTGGAGCCGAGGCACACAGACTTGAAAGCCAGCCTAGCTGGAGGACTCAGGGACGCCCACTCTCCAGTCCCCTCGACCCTCTGGTGCACTGTGGGTACAAACTACACATGTCGAACCCTTGGTTCAAAAACCTAAGCACCAGCACCATGCCCCAAAGTGGTGCAAACTCTTTTTGAATGATTGCTCTAGTTTAACAAATTATCCATACTGCGTTTCGGCAAAGTAGCAGCAGAATGGGACATGGGACCAGTGAGTTTGACAGAGAATTGGAGTGGCCAGGCTAGGACAGGCTGTGCTGAGCTCCAGCATTCTTCAGTCTTCTGATTTTCTCACATTCACATTCTGTTCTCATCCTAGGTGTGGTCTTGATGTGCACCACAGGGCACCTTAGGCCTCCCCCAAGATGGGTGGTTCACACCACTCCTCAGGCAGAACCCAAACCTCTAATCCCTTGTTTTCTGGAAACCACTCAGAAAATAAAGTCATCCAGCTAGTCAGAGGAGGGAGGAGGGAGCCCAGCCCACCACCAGCATCAGGAAGTGACCATGCTGGGAAGCTGGAGGTAGGTCTGAGAGTGGTGGCAGTGCTGGAGGCAGGGGACCAGGTGACCCTCCCCACACCTGCCCCCTGCAGAGTAGGTGTTTGAACACTGGCAGAGGATGCCTTCTTCACCTCCCAGTTCCTGAATGTCCTCAACCCCATCCTGATCTGCTGATGTCGCTGTCTAACAAAGAACTGTCTTGGTCACTGGAACCAGTCTGCAGGCTGAACTGGAGGTGAGGGGCCCAGGGATCCAGCCTCTCTTCCCTGCTCTCCTGGTGCCCACAGGAACCTACATGCCCAGGCTCCCAGTCCCCCAGCCCACAGACCCTGTCTTTCCCACCCAGCCCTGGGCATCCTTCATCCTTCATCCCCTCGGGCTCCTCTGTCAAGCTTCTCATCCTCAGCTTGCTTAGCCATTTCTCTGCGTCAGTGACTCCTGCTCATCCCCGGAGGGAGGGGCATTACTCTGAGAGGGCTGAGGGGGCAGGGCTGAGTGGGGACTGCACTCTCCTGGTACTGGCTAGGCTCTGTGCTTTGGCAGGGCCCCCAGCTCAGAAACCATGGTGATGAGCTGTTGTCATGGTTACTGAGGATGCCCTGCAGCTGGTCTGCTGAGTGATCCCCAAAGATGCCACTCTCCCCTCTCTGGGCCACTGGGAGGAGATGTGCCCCAACCCCAGAAAAGTGCCTTCTACATTGCAAGCACTGACCACCAGCAGGGCTCAGTTCTCTCACTCCCTGTCACTGATGCTTGGGTCTGGCCACAGCAGAGGCACCTTCAATACTTGGGCAAGGATGGGGGGTGGGAGAGGGCTCTTTCTTTGGAACCAGAAGGTGGCTCTGAGCTGAAATGCCCCACTGGCTCCAGAAAATGAGGTTCCTTTAAGTGAAATACTTTCAGGTTCAGGGTTAGTCCTCCTCCCTCCCCCAAGTTTCCCAGAACTGAGCAGGGTGGCCCACTGCCTCAGCCTTCCTCCTCCCTCTCCTCTCCTGGAGGGGCTCTCTGCACCTGCTGGGCCATCACCCTCTCAGGCCTCTGCCCCAGCGTCATTAATGGAAGGCCCCAGTTCCCACTGCACCCTGATCCTACTGCACCAGTGCCCCAGCAGCGGCCCCTCCTAGCCCTTGCCATCCCGGTGAACAAGGCAGGGCCCTGGGGGCTGGTGGACGGGGTAGGGGAGCATATCCATGTCCTCAGGGCGACTGAGAGGTTGTCTCTTCCCAGTGCCACTGTGCCCAGGAATAGAGAACACATCTCTAATCCTAGCTGACCCCTCCTGAGTTTGTTATTTTTCCTACTTTTTACTCTTTGTCCTCTTTGATTTCCAGCTTGATAGAAAGGTCCTGATAGTCAGTGTCAGAGAACAAATTGCATCTTGACATTGGGGTCAAAACTAACTCTACTGAATTATGTACCTTTAACAGTTTTTGATCATGTTTCCAACAGGTAAAAACTTAACCCCTTCTGGGAGGTAACCCCTCCCTCTCCATCCTTCCAATCTCTGCACTGCACAACCGGGGCCCTGGATGACTGGCTGGTACCAGGGAGTCTGCCACCTACGCCAACAAGGTGGCCTTGGGTCGCTTCACCTCTCAGAGAGATTATTGCCAACTTCATTTTACTGTTGAGGAACCTGAGTCACAGAGAGGTTAACTAACTTTCCCACACAACTAGTAAAGAAATTGACCATGTGATTTGGCCCCATGGACATGGTGATGGGCTGCTCTCCCCCAGTTTCTGCCTGATGCCTGCCCTCCCCTGTGTCCCCAGCTCCAGCTCATTCAGACACCTGGCCCAGAACAGCCCCATCTTCCTGCCCAGTGACCTGGCTGAGGACTGGCTCCTGGCCAAGACCTGGGTGCAACGCACAGAGTACCTGGTGCACGAGAAGGTCACTCATCTGCTTGGAACCCACTTTGTGGCAGAGACCTTTGCTTTGTCCATGCTGTGGCAGCTGCCCTTGTGCCACTTTGTTTTCAAGGTAGAGAAAAGTGCCCAGAGCTGTGGGAGACATGGGGCCGCCTCTGCTAACCTCTGGCTCTGGCTCTCCCAGCTGCCCATCCTCATTTCCGCTACACCTTCCGCATCGACATCCAGGCCCGCACTGGGCTCTTTCCACCAGGAAAGCTCACTGACCAGGTCAGGGGCCTAGGAGGCCTGACATCCTGGTGGTTGGCAGAGGGGGCCAGGAGGGGGCTGAGATTTGGTCCAGAGGCCCCTGCTCCTGCACTCCCGGCAGCAGTGGGCTCTCTGCTCATCACAGTCAAAGTGGTTGGGATAGGTGGGCTGACTGGAGCTGATTGCCAAAGGGCTGGCAGCTGTCACCTACTGCTCCCTCTGCCTGCTGGCTGACCAAGAGGTCCAGGACCTTGCCCACTGCTACTGCCGAGATGCTGCACTCCAGATCTGGGCAGCATAGAGAGGTGACACTGCCCTGGGCCTGAGGGCTCCAAACCTCTCTGTTGGTTTGTTCGGCTTCCATCCATCTCCTGTCCAAACACAGGGCCCTTCCTGCTTTCTCTTCTTCTTTCCCAGCTGTGTGGCCTTGGACAAGGCATTTAATCTCTGTGCCTATTTCTTCATCTGACAATGGGGGCAGTAAGAGCAGCTATCTTATAGATCATTAGTATTAAATGTAAAACCCTGAGAGCAAACCTCAGGGAATAGAAAGTGCTCTGTGAAGATTAGTTATTAATATTATTAGCTATTAATATTATTATTCACCCCCTGAGTATTACTATTATTTACCCCATAGATTAAGTCACTGTGTCTCAAGGTTTTTCCTTCTAAATCTTTCTCCTAGGAGACCTGCTGGGGACATACCTCTGGCCTCCACTTAGGCAGCCAGATGCTCTTGACATCTGGCCTCTTGCGGGTTCCCACCTCCTGCCACTAACCTGCATAATGACCTCCCTCAAGCACTGGGACGTAGGACAGTGCTGTTGCTGTGAGCCTCCCATCACTCCCAGGTTCTTGCCACATGCAATGACAAGTTCACTGTGGCATCTCAGCCCCTCTGGATCTGTCCCCTCATTTGTCCTCCTCAGCATGCATTGGGCCAAGGGACACCTCCCTCCCTATCCAAACGGCGCCCCTGTTCCAAGCCCAGCTCATGTCCCATGTCTCCCTTGAAGTCCTCGGGGATCCCCCTGTGTGAACACTCATAGCAGGAGCTTCCTGCACCCAAACTTTCTCAGCAGTGATCCACACACCCTTCCTGACCCCTCCTGTGGTTGGGGATGGATGGCCCTTTGGGAGCCAGTCCAGGAAATGGGCCCAATCAGAGTCCCAACACAGAGGGGCCACACCACATGTCTAATCCTTTCCTGTGGCTTGGTGTAGCTCAAAAGGCTGGAACTCAAATGCCTGCAGGACCAGCAAATGGAAAAAAGCTAGGGAAGAGGGGTGGGCAGGGACTGTGGGCAGTGGAGAACTCATTTGTCTGGGACAATGGTGACCCAGCTATCACTGTGGCCAGATCTTTGGATTTTTCAAGAGAAACTAGACATCTTCTAATATTTAAATGTTAGCAAGTGATTCAACTTGAAAAACAAACAAACAAAAAAACCTTGTCAGCCAATCAAAACACTTCTGCAGACCAACTTTGGCCCTCAGGCCCTTGGTTTGCACCGCCCAGTGAAGACGGCAGCCTCCAGGTTTGAAACTCAGCTTTGCAGCCCGTGCTCTATGTGGCTGGCTGCCTTCCTTGGCCTGGTCCCTCCTTTGTGGGCATCTGGTCTCAGTGGCCTCTTCCACCCCCACACCCTGGGTCAGCGTTGGCTCCCCCAACCATTAGTCACCATGCATTTCTGGATCCCCAGCTTTGTGACCAATATTGGTGACATCTGCTACCCGGACAATGGGGCAGTGAGCAGGGACTCAGAGCTCCAGGACTGGGTCAGGGAGATCTTCCAGGAGGGTTTTCTAAGCCGCATGAGCTCAGATGAGGTGTCCATCCCTGTCTCCTGCCTTCCAGATCCCACTTCCCCAGGACAGCGCACCTCCTTGGGTCTCAGCTCAGTTCTCCCCACCCCACTCCCATCTAGGGGTCTCCTCCACCCTGCACGGCTGTGCTGGCCTCATTCAGCATCTCACCATGATCATCTTCACCTGCTCAGCCCAACATGTTGCCATTAACAGCGGCAAGGTGAGCCAGTGCCAGACCTGGGGGGACAAGCTGGGTCACGGGAGGAATGGACCTAGCAGTGGCACTAGCAGTTCCATGCTTACTGAATTTGGGGGGTCAGTTTGAATTCAGTGCCTGGATGCCCAATATTCCCACCATCATGCAATTCCCCCCACCCACCACCAAGGGCCAGACAGACCTGGTGGCCTTACTCCCTGAGGTCAATGCCAGGTGCCATGCCCTCGTGCTCTTCTGGGGCGTCAGCAACGAAACCAAAGACACTGTAAGCAAGGTGTGGGGGGGCGGGGGTTCAGGTTCCAGGGGAGTGGGTAGAGCGACAATGGGTTACTTGGAGGGTGCAGTTGGCAGGCTGAGCTCCTAGGTGGGCAGGGGGTGGAGTGACGCGGTAGCTGGGGTGTGGTTTAGGGTGGTATGGATTCCTAGTAGGTGGAGCTCAGAGTGGTCTGGGTTTCAGGTGAGAGTGGCTTGGGGCAGTATAGGTTTCTCACCGGCCACTGGGCTTTTGCCTAGGCAGGTGGGTGGCTTATGTTTCCAGCTGGACAGGTCTGGGTCCCCTAGGTGGTGGGGGCTTGGGTGGACTAAGTCCCCAGGTAGGCGGACCTAAGATGGACCAGAATCACCATGGGTTGAAAGATGGGGCCAAAGTCCCCGCCTTTTCTCCCACCCTCGCCAGAGGCCCCTGGGCACCCACCCAGAGGAGCACCTCACAGAGGAGGCCCCGCTCGCCGCGGAGCATCGCCCAGATCTCCAGGGGCATCGGGAGCGTAACTGGGGCCTGGCGCTGCCCTACACCTACCTGGACCCCGTGGTCAGTCGTGGACAACAGCGTCACTGTCACCATGTGAGCATCCGGCAACCCCAGTCCTCGCCGGCACCCAGCGGCGCCAGCCCGGCCGCGCCGCCCCCAGTAAAAAACCCAGGGAAAATGTTTGAAGAGTTTTTTGGAAAACAGCAGGGCGGGAGTCGAGGAGGGAAGGGCTGTCCTAGATAGAAATGCTGTTCTCGATCAGCACCGGGTCCAGGTAGTAGTAGGGGACCGGGAGGCACTTGTTGCGCTGGCGGATGTCGTGCGAGATCTGCGCCAGGCGCTGGCGGAAGGCCTCCATGCTGCGCCGCGGGGCCTCCTCCACGAAGTGGATGTCCGGGAAGTGGCCCAGGGGCCGCTGAGGGCACAGAACCGCGTAGCTGGGAGAAGCCGGACCCACACCCCTCCCCTCCTGCCAGAGGCCCTGGCCCCTCTGCCCTTTCCCTTCGTAGCCTCTCGCCTCCTGCTCCCCAACCTCGACACCTCAACTGCCCTTGCCCCTCCCCCTGCCTAGGCTCAGGGTCCCCAACCTCCACCCCGCACCTTGTCATCAGGCTCCCGGCTGAGTGTCCAGAGCACCAGTAGCACGATGCACGTGGTCTTCACATCTGGCAACGTGTCCATGAAGGTCTCCAAGGTGGTCAGCCCTTTAGCCTGCATCGGTGGGTTTCGCATTGATGATGGGAAGTTGGGCATCCAGGAGGTGTACTCCAGCTAGAGATGGGGTAGAGGAGGGCTTCTGGGTCAGACAGCACCGCAGGAGTTCCCTTCCACCAGGGCCTGACCACCCGCTCTCCCAGCAGGGACTTGGGCTCCTGGCGGGTGGGCTGGGCCTGGGCTGGGTTGGTTAGGCTGGCGCTGGGTTTGGGGCTGCCTTGAGATGAAGGCGGGGCTGGGGCTGAGGTTGGGGCTGAAGTTGGGGTAGGGTCCGAGTTGGGGCTGAGGCTGAGAGGCTGGGCCCAGGATTTCAGTTGAGACTGAGGTTGGAGCTAGGACTTGAGTTGAGTCAAGTTGGGGCTGGCCTAGCCATTATGGCTGAGGCTGGGTTTGAGGCTGGGTTGGGACTGAGTTTAGCAGGTCTGGACCTGGGGCTGGGGCTGGGGCTAGTGAGCATGCATACCTGGCCTGTGTTGACAGCTGCGTGCCTGGCAGAGCAGGTGTACATGACTATGGTGACATATCGGATCAGCTCAGGCACTGTTCGCAGGCACGTGGGGAAGCCTGAGGGGCAGGGGAAAGGCCCAGGACACTGTGTCAGTCCTGCCCTGGTCCTGGATGCCCAGTAGAAGACGCCACTAAGCCCAGCTCTCCCTGACTTGCCAGCAGTCAAGCTGCGGCATCCAACCCCTCATCCTGCCTGCTTGGCCCTCCTGTGGCCACAAGGCTAAGGACAGAGGGGCTTGGCAGGTCCTGGCCAGAATCCTCCAGAGATGTCCCTGGGCCCTGCCTGAGATAGCCCCTCAGATCTCTCTTCTAGCTCCCCTGGGGGTAGGGGGGCCTCACTGGTCCCAGGCCCAGGGTGGAGGGTGGCAGGGGCTTCCCTCTGTTCAGAAAAGTCCTGGCTTTCCTGCCCTGACTCAGCACAGTGCCATAACCACTCCCTCCTGTCACCTCCCCAGAGACTGCATTCACTGCAGATGGATTTCTTAGCAGCCTGGCTCTGGGTCTCACACCTCTTCCCTGCCAAGCTGCTGGCTCCTCTTTCCTGTTGTCCCACGTGAGCGGTCAGCCTTGGTTGCCATGGTGACACCAGGTTCCAAAAGCCCCACACATTCAAACCAGACCCATCATCTTCCTCCCAAACTGCTCCTCCCTCCAGCCCCCAGCTCAAGGGATGACATACGTCATCCACCCAGTTGCAAAAGCCCCAAACCTAGACTCACACTTGGCCCCTCCCTTCCCCCACCCTACCCTCACTACCAAAGCCAAACCAATCACCCAGTCCTGTCCTTTCTAGCTCTGGAATGCTCTGCGTCCCACAGCCCTCACCCTAGTCAGGTCCCTGTCACCTCCCTCCTGGACAACACAACAGCTTCCCAAACTGTCTCCCGACTGCCAGAGCAGAGCAGCCTGATAGTCTAACATACAAGTCTAGTCTCCTTGCAAACCCCTTGGTGGCAGCCTCTGGCACTTGGGGTAACTCCAAACTCCTTAATCAGGCTGTGCCACCTGGCCCCTGGTGAGGCCCCAGCCTTAGTCCACTAGGAGCCTGCCCGCCTCCCACCCTAAGCTCCAGTTGCAGGGAACTTGATTCCAGTAAGCAGATCCCAGAACTCATTATGCTGTCTCTGGTTTCTGGGCTTTTCCACATGCTGCTCCCATTCAGAACTCTCCAACCCCACCCTCTGTCATCTCACAGGTGACCTCCCCATCCTGCAGCCCTTAGTTAGACGTTAGCCAAGAAGTTAGATCTCAGCTTGCTGACCCACCCCCACCGTCTATCACCAACCCTCTCCGTGCTGGGTTAGGCGCCTCCCCTGGGCTCCTAGAGCCCCTCCCCAGGCTTCCCCCCAAACTGCACCAGTCCTGCCATAGTGGAACCGCCCATTTGCTTGAAGGACATGCCCTCCACTCCAGACTGTGAACTCCTTGAGGGTGGGCACCTTCACTTGTCTTGTTCCCTTTTGCCTCCTTAATAACCAGAGCAATGTCATGTTGTAGATGCTCACATGTTCGTTGAGTATGTGCCCAAGTGGCATGACCTCAGGATGCTCCCAGCCCTCCCCCGGAGCCTGCCAGCTCCTCCCAGCTCCCCAGCCTCCAGCACCTGTGCCCTTTCATGTTGGAGTTCACGTCCCATTTCTCAGTCCACCAAAGATTTGTCTCTGGGGTGGGGGACTGGAACCCCTCCAGGTCTCTGCAGAGATGACCCACAGCCCCTGAGCTCAGACAGGGACCAAAGGCCAGCCATGTTCTTCCCCAACCTCTCTGCTGCTCCAGGGGCCAGGGAAGAGCCCTGTGAAAATCCTAGAGCGGTGATTTGGCCTCCGCCAGCCCACAGTGAAACATGTCCTGACCCAGCCCAAAAGAGCCTTAGTGGACCTGTCTGAGGGCTGCCCCTCAGCCCCTGTCCCTGATGGGTGCCCAGGTGTCCTGGCCCATACCTGAGCTCTCGCGCCCAAGGAGGCACTCCTTGAATATCTCCTGCACCCAGGACTGCAATTCCGGGTCACCCTCCACGGCTGCGTCATTCGGGTAATAATAGGTGATGATCTCTGTCACATACCTGACCAAGGGACAGGGCCTCAGTTTGGATCCTCCCCTCCCCTCTTCAGCCGTACCTCTCCTACCTCCCCCAGGATGCTCTGGCCTTGGCTGGCCCCAGAGCTGCCCCAGGCCTGTGGGTGGGCAAGTCCTGTAGGGCAGAGTGAGAGGGTGGCTTGACAAGATCAGAAGACACGCAGAGAGCTCCCTGATAAGGTTGAGGTAAGGTCCACAGGCAGCTTGGAGCCCAGAAGAGGTCTGGCTGGGGTGGCCGTGCTGGGGGCTGAAGCAAGGAAGGGCCCGTTGGGCCTAGGGAGCAGGTGTGTGGTGGACATACGGGCCCTTTCCCCATGACCAAGCCCTGGATGGCACCAGACCCAGGCTCAGGTATTGAAAAGCTCCCCATAGTCCCGCCATCATCCCCGGGTGTCTACCCTGAGTGCCACCCACTGCTGTCCAACCTCACCTCTCCAGTGCATCCCACACTGCCAAGCAGTCATCGCGGTAATAATATCCGGGCAGGTCCTGGACCCCACGCTCCACGAAGTCATTGGGCATGTAGAGGCTGTCGTAGGTGAGCTCCGACAGAGCCCGCACCATCACCTCGGCAAAGCCCTCCAGGCCCAGGGACATGCCCTGTTGGGAGGAAGCAGACCTTGGAGTCAGCCGGGCACCTCTGCAAGTCGTCCTCACTGAGGACCACACCTACCTCTGGTCCTCCGGGGGTCAAGTGAGTGCGCCTCTCACCCCAGACCCAGCCCCCCCAGGCACCCTCACACTCCAGGCCTGAACACCCAGCCCCTGCCTCTGTGCCCTTTTAGACACAGCACCCGAGTTAACCAGTCCCCTCCCTCCCTTGGGATCATATCCTTTCATGATCCAAAGGCAACTGGGAAGTCCTGCTTTTAGTCTGACTGCAAGGGCCAGAGGAAAGCAAATGTCTCGTTGAAGGTGGGGGCAGAAGTCTTACCCTGGCGGAGAGGCCCCCCTCGTTGAGGAGGAGGGCCCGCCCGATGCTGTTGATCTGGACGGTGTACCGGGTGTGGGGGATGAGGAGCTGCAGGGAAAGCAAGGAGGGCAAGGACAGAGGGCTGACACTGTCCCCCAGGACCTCTGCACTTCACTGTGCAACAGCAGAGCCCCCCACTTTGGGAAATCTCCACCCCAAGCCCTCTCTTGTGTTTCCCCAGGTGCTTCCCAGGGCTAACTGGAACCCTCTGACTGCTCAGAGCCCCAAGAGGCTTTGCGAGGCCAGGTGAGGGCAGAGATGCCTCGTGGAGGCCCCTTCCCCCAAGCCCATACCTTGTACAGGGGGTGGCACATGGGTAGGTGCCTCAGCAGGGCCAGGCAGAAGGCCTCGCCAATGAGGTGGGACTCCAGCAGGTGGGAGATGCCCTCATGGCTGTAGAACTCAGCATAGCGCACCCACGTCTTGGCCAGCAGCCAGTCCCACTCAGAATCGCTGGGCAGGAAGATGGGGCAGTCAGGTCCAGGGGTCTGGCTGAGCTGGGGGTGGAGAAAGAGGGAGGATTAGGTGAGGGCAGAGACCCCCACTACAGGAAGGAGGCAAAAGACAGCCTGAGAAGGTGAGAATTCCACCCTCTACACTCCAGTTCGGCTGGTCCCCTGAGCATAGTGGGGCGTTTCCTCCCTCCCCACATTTGCTCCTGCTGTTCCCTCAGCCTGCATTACCTTCCCCTTGCCCTGTCTCTACCTGGTAGCACCCACTTATTCTTCAAGAACCAGCTCACAAGCTGCCTCCTCTGAGGAGCCTTCCTTACTTTAACCCCACGGCTGCCACATTCAAGTGTGCAGGTTGTGCACTGCACAAAGGTGCCCAGCCCCTCAGCCGGGAGGGAGGTGACTCAAACCCAGCCTACACTGTTCCACTAATGAGCCAGGAGCATTAAGGCTTGGCTGATAACCCAAGAGGGATACATTTTTCTAATTTATATGTGACTCTTGTGGGCATCTGTGGGAAGGAAGGTCTTTCCCCTACCAGACCAGACTCAAGGCAGCGACTAAGTCTGACGAACTCAGTATTTGCAGCAGAGGCCTGGCCCACAACAGGGGCTGGTTTTTCAAGTGGATGAATGAACGAAGTCAAAGAGACAAGCACACTCACAGGGAAACACATGCTTACACACAGATGACACGAGTTGGCAGATGCACACACGTAGGGGCGTACAAGTACAGTTGACCCTCGGTATCCGTGGATTCCACCACCCCAGGATGAAAAATATTCAGGGAAACAAATTGCATCTGTACTAAACATGTACAGACTTTTTTCTTGTCATTATTCCCTAAACAATGCAGTATATCAACTACTTACATAGTGTTTACGTTGTACCAGGTGTCATAAGTAATCTAGAGATGATTTAAAGGCTATGGGGGGAATGTGCCAGGTTATATGCAAATGTGCCATTTCACATAAGGGACTTGAGCATCCATGGATTTCGGTATTGGGGGCGCCCTGGAACCAATCCCCCACGGATACCAAGGAACAACTGTATACACACAGGCGCACACACACACGGGGGAACATTCGCGCACACGCAGAGGCTCAGCACCGGCAACAGGCGCCCCAGCAGCCCCGCCCGCGGCCCAGGCACCTGGATGGCGATGGGCATCATGTTGCCCTCGGGGTTGAGGTGCAGCAGACAGAGGGGGGCGCAGTGGTGCTGCTTGCGGCCATTGAGCTCGACGGTGGGGATGCCCTCCAGGATGCGGTAGTCTGCCAGGTAAATATTCCCCTTCTGGAGGGGAGCCGCGATGGGTGGAGGGTAGGCACAACACGAGGCACCCATGCCCCACGCCCTGGGTGCACAGTGCGTTGGCCCCCAGGCACAGGTTGGGCAGGGACCGGGCAGTGGGGGCCGCGAGCGTGCGGGCGCCCCACGCAGGCGTTGGAGGTGGGGAGAGACCGGGATGCCCGGGAGGGAGGCAGGGGGCGGGCCTCACCTCCAGCTCCGCTTGCAGGCACGTTCCCTCGCCCAGGAACGGGGCCACCATGCAGTCTGTGACAGGGAACTTGTCCGGGAGCCGCGTGCAGCGGCGGATCAGGCCTGGGTTGATGCCATTGAGGTACTGGTACCCAAAGAAGCTGTCTTCTGCCCAGTGCTCGGCCACGTACTCTGGGGAGAACGATGTGGGGACGTCACGACGCGACCCGGCCCCCCTCAAGGATGGAGAGGCATGGGAAAGAAGATAATGGGCACCGAGAGGGCTGGGGAGGAAAACAAAGACCTCAGCCTCTCCCGGAGGAGAGGCCGGAGGAGCCTCGGGCGACGTTTTCCAAGAGGCCGCCAGGGGGCGCGCCCGCCCTGGGCCGCTTCCTCACGCCTCCCTCCGCCCCGACGCTGGGGGCCCGCCTGTCCAGGGCCGGGACCACCTGGCTCCCCGTGTTCAAGTCCCATACCGGAGATGACAGACTTGTTGCCAGGGAAAATTTTCTTAATGTCCTTCAGTCTCTTCCACGATCGTTTGCAGTCCACCAGGCCGCGGACTTTGAATGCCAGGGACCTAGGAGATGGGGTTCGAGGGGGGAGGCCATCAGAGAGGCAGCCAAGGGCCCGCTGGGACAGGTGGCAGGGCTGCCTCGGTCCCCTTAGGTCTCTGAGTTTCAAAGTCCTGGGTCCCATGTCTCCAGGACTTTGCATCTCTAGGTCTCTGGGTATGAAGCCTCGTGTTCTCTAGGGCTGTCATTTCAGTTCCCTCTGCTTTCCGGGCCATTCCAGCCTCCCAGGCTGTCCTGGAGGCAGGCAGGGAGCAGGGGGACAGAGACAGTCTTGGCAGGAGCCCTGCCTCTCCCCTCATTTCACGCACTCACATGGGCCCCAGGCGGAAGAAGAAAGAGGCTGTCTTGACGAAGGAGAAGCGGAGATTTGAGTTCAGGAACTTGGTGGCCTTAATGTTGATGAGGATGGGGAATCCTGGAATATAGCCGTTCCATCTGTGGGGAGAAGTGCAGGGCTGGGGCCTGGCACTGGGAGGCAGGGACTGGGAGGGGGCAGCCATAGGAGGGGCCCAGCACTGCTTGGGGTCCTTACTCAGGCCTGTTGGGGTTGCGATGCCGCCGGACAGGAGGGCGGTAACTGGGAATGTGAATGTAGTTGGGCAGGCCAGGAACGAAGACCCTCCAGCTGCAAAGAGAAGCCAAGGTGGTGAGCCTGGTGCCATGCACCGTCCCAGGGCACAGAGGGCCAGAGCCATCACCAGCCCCCCACCTCCCCTGACTCCAGAAGGGCCCCCAGGACCCTCTCGCCCTCCCCCTCACTGGTAGAAGTCCTGCTTGGCTCTGATCTCCTCTTGTCTGTGCTCCAGAAGGATGGGGAGTGAGTCGTCTGCCGTTGTCTTTGCTGTGGGGAGACCAAGGAGGTGGCTCAGAGGCTGACTCCTGCACCTGCCCCACCCACCCCTGCCAACCCCACCCATCCCTGCCCACTTCAGGGAGCAAGAGTTCTGCTTCTGTCCCCAGATTGGCTCTGGGGGGCCCACGGCCAAGGATAGGGAAGGCTCACTCTGGGAGAGGGAGAGTACATCCCCTCCCAGAATCTCAGAAGAAAGGATCACCGGCCCACCCTCTTCCTTCCTCCACCCCTCAAGCTGGGCTCTCTCTGCTGTTGCAAAGAAGTCCCCCCTGTAGGCCCACTGAAATGTTGAAACGACAGTTATTTAGCACCTACGAAGTACCAGGCACTTTCTAAGCACTTTACTTATATTAATAATTTAAGCCACACAAGAACAACCTTATGAGGCCAATGACTACTATTCTAGGCCCAGCCCATTCCCCACAATTCCGAAATACAAAAGGCTGTGGAAATCGAGTTCGTTTGTTTCACAATAAATTCATTGGTGGACAAAACCTACTCTAAATTTACCTGAAGCTATATACAATCTTTATTTAATTCACTTAGTGTTCATAGTTTTTGCTGAGAAATATTGGTATATTTGCTTGGGGATGCCCTGGTGGTGGATATATCACATATTATATAGTGTGTGTGTGTGTGTATTAGAATTTGGCTCAGAATTTGGAAATGTGCCCAGATGTCCAGCTAGTAAGTGGAGGGGCTGAGATCCCAATCTAGGCCGTCTTCCTCCAGCGTCCGACTGGCAGTTGCCAGGCCAGCCTATACATCCTGCAGCTCATCGTTTTCCCTCAAGGCCCATGTCACCACCCCCTCCCTTCTCTATCTGCCTCAGCTCACATTGTGTTCTGGGTGAATGGTGCCCCCTGGAGTTGTGCAACCCAGAGACCCAACTTGGTTTCATCCTCAGGGCGGGGAGCCCCACTTCTTCGAGGGCCCAGCAGGTGACTCAGGTCTCCCTGCCCTGGTGTTGCATGGCAGCTGCTCCACCCAACCTCATTCCTGCCTGGCCACCAGTGTCACCCTGCCTGTCCCTTGCTTCCATGTCACTCAGACCTACCACCGTGGAAGATGCTTTGAGTCATCCCCAGTGAGACCCTCCCCTTGGCATGCCCACCCTCCCCCAGGCCTGCCTCCCTCTGCCCTTTGCCTGTCCCTGGCTTAGGCCCCAATCCCCCTCCTTGAGGAAAACCTAGCACGGGACAATGAGAAAGGAAGAAGGTAGTCAGCTGTGGGGGGGAGGGGCTCCAGCCCCCAGAGTGTCCTCAGCTCTGCCCTCCCTTCCCATCTGACTCAAGGGAAGCCAGTAGGAGCTCAGTGGTGGAGCCAGGGGATAGTAGGAGACAGGTCTCTCATCCCCATGGAGCAGCCACAAATTAGGCAGCTGACCCCAGCCCGCCTGCCAGGAGAGCGCCTCTGGTAGGGATGGGTCCAAGGAGCCCAGGCACTCAGGTCCTGTCCCTTTCCCCTGGGAGCAACCAAGCAACTGAGAAAACAACTGGGCAGCCTTGACCAGCCTTGACCCGGGAGAAACCCTGACAGGCTGTGTGAATAACAGGGCCTCCTATTGGCGTGGGATGCATCCCTGCTGGATTAAGGGGAGGCCTTTTGAAGTAACAGTGAGTCCTGTTGTAGACATAAAGTGTCCTGTTGGGGTAATAGGGAGTCCTTTGGAGCAATAGAACATCCCATCAGTCTAAAAGATGCTCAGAATGCTCAAGTCGAACGCCTGGGCATCGTGACAATGTACGAGACTAGAGGGCCATAGAGAGCTGTTATTCTTCATGGAATAACAAGGCGCCAGCTGGAATAATGGGGTCTCCTGTTGGAGCGAGAAGGCATCTTATTGCGACGGAATCCTGCCAGGGTAACAGGGAGTCTTTTTGGAGTAGCAGGACCTGCTACTTGGCTTAATAGATAGTGTGTCCTGCGAGGGTGCTGAGGCCTATACTTAGCGTTCCTGACAAGGGATCTTTCCAGAGGGGCCGGGCGTCCTGCTGGAGTCGAGGGCAGCCTGGGGAGGTATGGGGCACACGCTCTCTGGTGCTGTCTGCTGCCAGGCTCTGGCGCCTCAGGCGTCTCCGTTCCTCCAGCCCCGAGCTGGGCCCAGAGTGGCAGCAGAGACCGAGGGTAATGCTTGAGAGTGGCAGGAGAGCCTGGGAGTCCCTGGTGGGGCTGGTGCTTGGGATGGGGGTGACGAGGGCTTACCTGTAGCCTCCCGCAGCGCCAGGGTCTCGTAGCCATCCATCCATTGGTAGGCGGGGAAATGGTAGACACGGCCGTTGGGGGCGCAGATCTGCACATAGTTGCAGTACCAGGGGTTCTTGGGGAGGAAGGAGTGGCGCTCTTTGTGCAGGCGGATGATGATGAGCTCCCCCAGGTCCTGCTGGCACTGGACAGTGTACTCATCCACCTGGGTAGGACACAAGGATGGCCAAGCAGCAGGACTCAATCCCGGCTGATCAGGCCCCCACTGCTCTGGCCCCTCACCCAGGCCCTGCTCCTGCTGGGTGATGCTTACCTCCCAGGACTGGCAGAGAGGTGGGCTGTTGCCCTGATCACTGAGGTCCCTTCTGACCCGTCAAACTTGGCTGTGCCCTCCTGGACCCATCTACCCAGGGCTGGGCGGGACTCCAGTCTGCCTTCTCTCCATCCCCAGCTCCTGAGGTCCTGTCTTCTCCCACTCCCCTCCCCAGTCACCTGAGCGTGCAAGAGCCATGCAGACCCCAGGGGCTGGGGTACAAAGTGGGGCCCAAGGCTTCCCAAGCCTCCTATAGCCTCAGAGTGGGGAGAGGTGGTCCAGCCAGCCCCTTCTTCTCCCACGTATTAGTGAAGATGTGGAGATTCAGAAATGGCCACACAGATGGAGTGGCCCTAGTGTGGTCACATAGCAGCAGGTGGCTGGGCTGAGGGCTGAGGGCCCACAAAGGGTGCTTTCCACTGGACAGCCTGGTCTGATTCCGTTTTAGGTCACAGAGAATCCAATGCAAATGTAAGCCAGTTGTGATGCAACTTAGCTCAGGAAGAGTAAGAATGGGAGAGAGAGGGATGGGGTGGGAGAGAGGTAGGGGAAAGGCAGGAGAAAAAGGGGAGGTACAGGGGTGGGACAGGGCTGAGAGAAGAGGGCTTTGGGGGAGAGAGAGAGAGAAGATTAGGGAAAGGGAGGGAGAGAGATGGAAATAGCTGAAAGGGATGAGGGATGAGGGAGGTCACGAGAGGGGCCTGGGGTGAGGCATCCAGAGCACCCTAGGAGCCCTGCCTTCAAGCTGTCCCTGGCTCTCCAGCCCCTCCCGGCCAAGTTCATCTCACCTGGCTCCCCCCCACATCCCTCTGTCCCTCCCGGTGCCACATGCACACACGCACACACGCACGCACACACGCACACACGCGCACACTCACCGCCCCAGTCGCGAAGTCTCTCCCAAAGTGGTTCAGCCGCTGCTTATCGCTCTCTCCTTGCGTCCCCACAATGGTCAGCGAGATAGAGTCCGTTGTTCCCGACAAGAGGTCGGTGCCTGTGGCCACCTTGACTTTGTAGGTGGCCATGGCTGCTCTTCAGGAGGCAAGAGGGGCACTCAGTCCGGACACTGTGTCAGGGGTCTCACGGTGGGTGGGCTGAAGGCAGGCAAGGGAAGCAGAGCAGGCGCAGAGTGCAGGGGGCCAGCCTCCGAGGTGGAGAGGTGAGGCGGGACGACTGGGCCCGCCAGCCGCCCAGAGCCTGGAGAAGCCGATGCCCTTGGCGGCCGAGGTGTGGGTGCCAGCCTGGCAGGCAGGGGCGGGGCGGCTGGTGGCGGGTGAGCAGGCGTCTGGGCTCCAAGCCCTCTGGGAGCTGGGGCAGGAACGGCAGGCAGGGTGCTGGGCCTGCCTCTGAGAGGGCGGATGGAAGATGCCGTGGATGAAGGAGCCTTCAGGGTGGGGGAGCCAGTCCAGCCTGAGCCAGGGCCCCAGGGAAGTTGAGGGAGGGGGCAGGGCGGGGCCCCCAGATCTTTATCAGCCTAACAAGCTCCTTCCTCCTGCTGGTACCCATTGGCTGCAGTGTCTGGCACCCCTGCTAAGCAGGGCCATGGGCAGTGGGTGACATGCACTGGCCCCGGGGCCCCTGGTGGGCAGGGGCTGTGGGAGCAGCACTAACCTGCCCTCAGGCTGGCCTGCTGCCTGACAATTCCTCTCTGGGAAATGAGGCAGGCAGTGGCCACAGAGAGAAGCCAGGCCCATCCTTCTGCCCCAGGGCCCAGAGTCCATGACAAGAAGGGTGGTGGGTGTTGAAGCTAGGGCTCAGGGACCGCATGGGGGCAGAGAGCCCTCAAGATGCCGCAGGGAGGGGTGGTGGGCATGGGACGAGGATCAGCTGAGGGGGGATTGATTGGAGAACACATAAATTAGCAGACAGAGTGAAATCTGAAGCATAACAATTAAGCTAAAGAATGGACAAATAATTTGTGGTATAATCATAAAATAGAATTCTACCCAGGAATAATAATAATTGAAAAAAGAATAAACTACAACGTGGATGAATCTCACAAAGATTATATTGAGGGAAAAAAGCCAGACGTGAAAGAAGACGCGCTCTATGATTCCACTGATAAGAAGTTCCAGGACAGACAAAACTAAGCGATACTTACACAAGCCAGGCTGGAGAGGACCTCTGGAATGGGGGCCATGGAGGCAGCTGGAAGTGTTCTATGTTTTGATCTGGTGGTTTATAGGGCACTCTATGCATTTTATTATATCTATATTATCCCTTAATTTTATAAAATGCACACACTCACCTGAAAAAAAAATGAAGCCAGGAAGAGGGCTGGAATCAGGGTTGGGCTCCAGTGGAACTGGGTTTTTCAGGAACCAGGTCAGTCCCCTCTTCCTCCCTCCCTTGCTCCCTGCCTTCCTTCCTTCTTTCCCTCTTTCCTTCCACAGTGTTTCTTGAGCATGACGCACAGTGTTCTAGGGACTGCAGATACAAAGAGGAAATAAAACATACAAGGAGCGTCCTGGATAACTGGAAAAGAAGGACAAGAAACAGTAAACTATAATTTGTTCACTATAATTTTGGATATTAAGTGCTCTGCAGAAAATAAACCTGGAGTGAGGCGTGGGTGAGATTGGGGGCTAGTTTCTGATAGAGTCACAGAAGCCAGAGCAGTAAGGACTAGGGTAGGGTCAGGCCCCGGGATAGGAAGAAGGTGTTAGGATTAAGATTAGGAGCAGTAGGCCAGGCAGGGTGGCTCACGCCTGGAATCCCAGCACTTTGGGAGGCCGAGGCAGGAAGACTGCTTGAGCCCAGGGGTTCAAGACCAGGCTGGGCAACATAGCAAAACTCTATCGCTACAAAAATAAGAATAATTAGCCGGTGTGCTGGTGTGCACCTGTAATCCTAGCTACTCAGCCAGAAGCATCACTTAAACCCAGGAGTTTGAGGCTGCAGTGAACCATGATCCCACCACTGTACTCTAGCCTGGGTGACAGAGTAAGACCCTGCCTCTAAAAAAAAAAAAAAAAAAATTAGGAGCAGTAATGAGAAAGGGTTGGAATTATACTTTCAGCAGATGGCATTTGGGACCCAGGGAGAGTGAGGTGAGAGTCACATTCCTATCCCCTTTTTCCGGACCTGCCCTCTTTCCTTCCACCTCCCAGGGGCAGCTCCTACCAACCAGGAAGCACCAGCCCTGGTTTCCTTCCTGGTGGCACCCATCTGTCACCATCAAGGGAAGGTCACACAGTAACTGGGCCAAGTTAAGGCCAAAGGGGTTGGGATTCTAAGATGGAAAGAAGCTTCCAGTAGATTCTGGATGAGGAATTCGGTTGAGACTGCAGTTCAGGTTTAGTTTAAGGATAGGGATGTGGCTGGAGTTATGAAACGAAATGATCTATTTCAAGACCCAAATCTGCTCACATCACCCTCTATTCCTTCCCCTGAACTGTGATCAGGCCTGGCAGTGGCTTCTCCTTGCCTTTGGGACGGTGAGATTATCCCTTCGCGTGGCCCCCATGGCCTGTCTGATTGGCTATGTTCCCCTTTGCTTTCTTCTGTGTGGGACTACGTGCCTTTCATTCATTCATCAGCAGACACTGCCTGAGCACCTACTTTGTGTCCAGCACTACGTCAGGCCCTGAGAGTGCAACATAACCACAGCAAACCCTCACACTCATAGAGCTTGCATTCTAGTGGGGGAAACAGACAATATTGCCCAATAACCAAATACATCAAATAATATGTTAAATAATGGTAAATGCTGAAGAGGAAAAATAGAGCAGAGAAGCATAATATAAAGTATAGGGAAGCAGAGCCGGGTATAGTGGCTCACGCCTGTAATCCTAACACTTTGGAAGGCTGAGATGGGACCATTGCTTGAGGCCAGGAATTCAAGACCAGCCTGAGCAACACAGCTAGCCCCCATCTCTACAAAAAATATGAAAAAATTAGTCAGGTGTTAACAGCGTATATCTGTAGTCCCAGCTACTCAGGAGGCCGAGACAGGAGGATCTCACAAGCCCAGGAGTTTGAGGTAGCAGTGAGCTATGGTGACGCCACTGCACTCTACCTTTGGCAAAAGAAAGAGACCCTGTATCAAAAAAAAAAAAAAACAGGGAAGCAAAGTTTTGATGTAGAGTGGCCAGGAAAGAGCCCCTTGGGAAGGATACTTTTGAGTAAAGACCTGAAGGAAGTGAGAGCAGCTCCTTCCCACCCCAGGACCTTTGCACATGCTGTTCCCTCCCTCTACCTTGTGAACCTGGTTAATATTAATACTTCCTCTTCCTACTGATCATAGCTCAATAATTTCTTCTTTAAGGAAAGCCATTAAATTTTTAATATAAATGGCTCTCACAGTACTATAGTAACAACTTTTTTTTGATGTGTGTTTTCCCTAAAGATTAGACTGTCCATAACTTGGTTTGGTTTTCTCTCTAGTTCCTGGCACAGTACCTGGTACCTGGGAGACTCTTGAAACATGGTTGATGGGTTAATGATAAGGACAAGATCAGAGTTGGGGACTGAATCAATGACAGGTTTAGGACTAGGGTGAAGATTCAGAAAGGAGAGTTGCGTTGGGCTAAGGGTGAGGGGAGGGGCCAGGAGTGATGTGGGGGAGGGAAGAGGTTAAGGGGAGGGAGCAAGGAGAGGGGAGAAGGCCGAGGATGAGGGTCATGCTGAGCTTTGGGTGGCAGGGCTGACTCTCCTTGCTGAAGATAGGAGGTATCAGGCTGAGTCTCCCTCCTGGGCTCTGCTCAGCCACCCTGGTGACTCTTGGAGGACACTGGGAGCCTGAAGATGCAAATTTGCATATTAAGATGCAAATTCCAGGGAGGGGAAGGAGGGGAGGGGTAAATTCACACCTAACAGGTACAATGCATGCTATCTGGGGGAAGGGCACACTTATAACTTTGACTCAAACGATACAAAAGCAATTTAGGTAAATCAAAACATTTGTACCCCCATAATATTCTGAAATAAAATAAAATAAAAATTTAATTTAACTTAATTTAATTTTAAAAAGATGCAACTTCCTTGCAAACTCTCTCAGCCTCCTCCTTACTAGCTGCTCCCCTCTCTAGCTGCTAAGGCTGGGTGAGGAGCAGGGCGGTGTAGTGGGCAAATTGAGGCTCAGGGACGTGGGACACTGCACCTCCAGGCCCCTTGGGAATGCAGCGTCCTGGGGCGTTTGGGGTGAGAGGCCCAACCTTAACCTTTGTAATCCCGTGGTAAGATCACTGTGCGGGGGGTGAGGAGAAGGCAGGGGCACACAGATGCCTGGAGGACAGGATGGGAGAAGGGGGCCAAGACATAGGATGAGGGCAACAGCAAGCGAAGGGATCGACCTAAAAATAACTCCCCGCCTCTCCCCAACTATCAATAGGTCTCTCCCCAACCAGTCCCTCTCCCAGAAAAGCAGGGGTGGTGGCCCTGGGTTTACTCAGGCCACAAGTCTGGAGTGGGAACCAGGTTCCTGCAGGAAATAGAGATGGAGGTGGGGATGATGGGGACGGTGGGGCTGTGGACGTGGCCAGATGGAATTAGGCATGAGGATGTAGACGGGATATTCCCCAGGTATGACCAAAATGTGGATGCATGACTCTCGGTAGGTGCTTATTGGGCTGACGAACTGGTTCTCCTGGACCAGGGGCGGACCCAGAGAGCAGGAGAGGCTCCTGGGAAGGATGCGAGCTTGCCAGGGCATCTCACTGAGGGCCACCCACATAGGAAGCTGGGTCCTTACTGCCGGAGCATCCCCACTGCCTGGCCCCACCCCAAGTCCTGCAAGGCAGGGAGCAACTCCTGGGACCCCACTCCCCTAGGACACAGAGAAAAAAATCAAATCAGTTCACTCTCTTGCTTAAAATTCATTCACCAGAGCTTAAAACAGTTTTGTCCTTAGAATCAAATCCAAGGACTTACCATGGACTACAGTACTGTGCATGATCCAACGCCTTTTCTCTCTGTGCCCCAAGCATGTGCCCTTCAGAGCCCTTACACGTGCTCCGTCCCTGGTTTGTCATACCTTCCCCCAAGCAGTTTCAAGAGTGTTTTGCTCTTGTCTCAACTCAAGTGTCACGTCTCAGAGGTCACCTTCCCTGACCACCGTACCTAACGTTTCCCCTCAGTCCCCAGTCATGCTGGCCCACCACCTGGTTGTATCTCCGACTGCACTGGCCACCGTACAAAAGGATTTAGCTGTTTATGTCTTTATTGTCTGTCGCTTCCGCCAGCCATGGAAGCAGGGGTTGCCCCTGGGAAATTCACAGCCACTTCCCTGAAGTCAAGAACAGTGTCCATGGAGACAAGAGCCACGAGGCAAGCAGATCCAGATGTCAACGCTGGAAAGGACTTTCCAGGTCTTCTTGTCCCACCTGTTTATCTGGCAGATTTGGGCCACCGAGGCAGGGGGATTTGCTCAAGGGCAGCTGACACGCTTCCCACTGTACCGGTCAGCCTGTCAGACTGGCCGGAAAGCACGGAGGGGGCCATAGTGCAAGCTGGAGGAAGCCCCACACCTCACAGGGCTCTGGCAGCTTGGTGTGAGCCCCCTCCCCACATCCTGTCCCCAGAGGCGCCCAGAGTCAGGGCAGAAGTCCTTTGTGCAGCCAGGTGTGTCAGCCCAATAAATCTCCCTCCAAGCTGGCTTTCTGGGAAACCAGATTCCAAGGATCCGCCCTGGTCCCTCCCTCTCCGGCTCAGGGGCATTTTTCAGGACAGGTATGCCTTCTAATGCTTTCATCTTGGCAGGAGGGGGTGCCTGAGCACACCCTGCCTTTGCTCTCTGTTGGTGCCAGAATTAAAGGGTCCTGTGCTTCCAGCCTCAGCCACAGCCCTGCTGGCCACAAGGGGGCCCCTCTGGGTGTTTCTTAGTCCTTTAACTTTGTTCTGGGGTGAACAAATTTGGTAATTTGGGCTAAGTGTTTCGATTGGGATCTGCATGTGAGGTAGCCCCAAACACACCTCTTGGTGCACAATCGCACAAGGATCCTCCTCCAAGAATCACAGACGCAGGAAGTGAAAATCCAACAGCCAAAGACAGCCTCCCCCACCGCACGGGCACACACACACACACACACACACACATGCACACACACGTGCACAAGGCCACACACAGAGAACAGGTTGGGTTAAAGGGAGAAAATTCTTGGGCTGGAAAGAGTGGGGGAAAGGGATGGGCAGTGTTTTTTCCCCGGGTCTGTGGAACTAGCTGCTCCAAAATTGCAACATAGCAGGGGCCCTGGGATGGCAACGTAGGTAGGGAGGAAAAGTGGTTAGATGTGGAGCTTTTTGTGAGAAACTGTGCTTGTACTGCAAGCGCTTTTTGTTTTCTGAGATGCTGGTAGCCCAGGCCAAGGCGGCTGATGGGTCCCCATTGACTGGAGGAATGAAATGACAACCGTCTATGGTGGGGCTGTGCAACTCTGCACTCGGCAAAGTCCTCGGCCATGTAAGGCTCTGGGTGGGTCACTCGTTATTCTCATACTAAAGCCATCTGATCCACCTGCCACCAGCACCATAGGGATGGAGGAGCAGTTACCGTGTCATTGTCCAAAGACAATGCGACTCTGGCCAGAGAGAGCCTGTGACCAGGGTTCAGTCAGGCCCAGAATTTGACTCGGGTGGCAGAGGAGGTTAGGTGGGCTGGATCCGAGGTCTAGGGAAGCAGAAAACCAGGAAGGGGTTGGGCGGCTATGGAGAGAGAAGGTGGGGGGATGGACGTGAGGGCTGCACAAGTCTGTTTCCAAGGGGTGTGGGGCTGGAATGGAGAAAACCAGACACCCCAGATTAGCACCCATTCGGTCAGGATAGGCCAGATTACGCTGCAAAAACAATCATTCTCCAAATAGCAACAGCTTCCCCCAACAAAAGTTTATTTCTCACTCAGTTCCACATCCAACTCAGTCAGCAGGGGCCTCTGCCCTAGTCCCTCAGACACACAAGCGAGTGCCACATTAACACGGGCTTCCGGAATAGAGAGGCAGAGAGAAGAGAATGCTGGGGGCCTCCACACCAGCATGGAGGTGACCAGCATCGCCTCTGCTCGTAACTCGGCCATAACCCATCTGGTGACTCCACCCATCCATGAGAGGGACAGAGGCTGAGTCTTCTGTGCATCCAGGAGAAGAACCGGCTGTCAGTGGCAACATTAACAACTACCACACCCAGCAGCCGGACTCTGAGGCTTTGCAAAATACCTACTTTTTCCCTGTCAGCCCCTTGAGTCCAGACATTCCTTCACCTCCAGATGACACGCTCTGGGAGGCAACGGCAGGAATATGAGGCTTGGCTGGCTGGTGGATTGAACTGGGAGGCTTCCTGTCTCCAGGACGTTTGATCCATGGATGGATTCACTGCTGCTCCCTGCGTCTGCCATCCCTGGCACCTCCATCCCCGCCCGCCCCATACACACACACACAGCATAAAAACAAAATGGGGACCAAATATGTTGGTTTTTATTGAACTCGCTGGGCTCAAAGACAAAAAGAAAAAATGGGATCAGAGTCGGGTAGAGAGGTGGGATCAGAGCGCTGGAAAGGGATCCCCACATACATGCACAGGCCAGGAAGCCTGTCCCCGAGAACTGCAGTTAGAGGTCCAGGTAAGCTGGGCTGCTGAGGGCAAAGGGAACCACGTGTCAGGTCCACGCACACACCCTGTGTGCCCAGTTTCCAGGCTCTTCCAGAGAAGAAAGCTGGGTTGGTTGGTCTTAGGCTTGAGGAAAGGGAAAGCAAAAGGCATGGTGGGAGAAAGAGATTGGAGATGGGGGAGGACTAGGAAGGCAAGCTCAGAAACCCGAGCTGGCATCCCAATGGTAGGAGGCAGATCCCACAAGAGGCTGGAACAGGAGGCTGCCCAGAGTAGGCCAAAGGGCAAACGGTTCCTTCCCTTTGCAGAGCCGATTGTGCATTTGACTTTAGACAGCAGCTTCTCACCCTGGACACTGCTGGACTCATCCCTCCTAGCTCTGGCCCAGTTCATGTGATGCTGGAGCCATCGTGGCTGGAACAGTTCCCCACATGTGGAAAAGAAGGGTCAGGCTGGCTGAGAACAAAGGATGGAAGGGTCTGGAGGACCCTGAGAAGCTGCCCTCCTTGTGCTTGGACCTTCCTTTCTTTGGGGTCGTATGAGGAGGGGCTTAAATAGAGACGCTGTTCTCAATGAGGGGAGGGTCCAGGTAGATGTAGGGCAGCACCAGGCTCTGGTTCCGCTCCCGGATGTCCCTTGAGATCTGGGCCAGGCGGCTCTGGAAGGCTGCAATGCTCCGCCGCGGGGCCTCCTCTGTGAAGTGCTCATCTGGGTAGGTGCCCAGGGGCCTCTGGGGGAAAATCGGGTGAGAGGTCAGGATGATGCTCAGATTGGGATGGAGAATAATGAAGGATCCACGTGCAGACAAACGGAGTCAAGTTGGCATCTCAAACACGACCCAGCTGCAGCCGTTGTAAACACCCCTGGTTTGGAGACAAACCAGGACCCCAAACCACCATTCCGTGTAGCCTGACACTGAACAGCCCTCCAACACCCTAAGCCCACACAGTGTAGGGGACAGAATGTGACTAGGGAACCAGCCATCCTAAATTCAGGGCTCCCTCTGCTGGTAACCCTCTGTCTGTTACTCTGACTCTTTGAGACTCAGTTCCTGCATCTGAAAGTAAAGAATTTGAACTAGAAAATCTTTAAAGGTCCCTTCCAGTGCCTGATCCACTGCTCAAAGAACTAAAAGAACACAACCACATTCATCACACAACTGAGATCAACATAAACAGATTTCAGCAAATATACCTAAGAAAACACCTATTACCCTCGCAATTTCACAAAATTCAACCCCTGAAGACCCCAGAACCAACATCCTGGTTCTGAGGCATCTTCACAATCAACCAACATAATGGAACTTTTTCCAACACAATCACCATCACCATACACCATTACACTTTATAGCATGGCCAACCACAATCAAGAACTATCACAATGAACTTCAGTCAATGTAATCCTGTATACAGGACTGTCCCTCCCTCAGTTATCACATCACACAACCAGTTCACCATGACAATACATGGGCCCAGCCTCCTAGCCAGCACACTTCTCATCTAGTATAACCTTCATACAATGTAACTGATATATAGTAATACTGTTTAAAAAATTACTTTTCTTGTTTTATTGCATTGGCGAAGCCCTTCAGATCAGTATTAAGTAACAGCGGTAAGAGTGGACATTATTTTCTTGTCTCTGACTTTCATGAGTAAACCTCTATTGTTTGACCATAAATACTGTGTTTTCTTTTGTTTTCTGAAATATACTTTTTATTGTAATGTTTCCTTAAGGGGGTTTCATTTTACACTGAGTTTTTATTAGTAATGGATGTTCACATTTATCAAATGCCTTTTCAGCATATATGAGATGATTATATGGTATGCTTCTTTACTGACGTAAGGAATTATATCGCTAGATTTCATAAGGTTGAACCAACCTTTCATTCCTTTCATTCCATAAACTAGACTTTGTCATGGTATATTATTATTTTACTATTCACTATTGGCCTTCATTGGCTGATATACTTTTAGGATTATTACAGCTAAGTGGAACAAGTTTATAGTTTCATTTTCTTAGCAACAGCTAACACGTAAGCACATTACACAGACCATAACAACCACACAACATCCCTTGAGACAGGTGCTTTTCATTCCCACTTTACAGATAAGGAAATTGAGGCTTAGGAAGGACAAATTACTAAACTAATACATATCTAATGTCACAGAGTAAGTGTGGATCTAGGACTGGAGCCCTGTACATGAGACCCATCTTAACCCTTGTTAAGAGCACTGCCTTTGCCAGGTGGGGGTATCAGGGTTCTGTAATCCAGTGAAATGATATGCAAAGCTTCAACCTTTTTCTATGCTTTCAAGCAGTATGAGTGACTAGGGAATTACTTGTTCCTTGAAAGTTTTAAAGGATCAGATCTTTCACAACCTTTTATTACATTTATGTATGGTTTTCATCTCTTCTGGAGTTAAGTTTTGGTTGTTTATGTTTTCCTAGAAAATCATTCATTTCATGTAGATTTATAAATCTGCTCATGTAAGCCTCAGCAAGAGCGAGATCCCATTTCTACTAAAAAATAGAAAGAAATTAGCCAGACAACTAAAAATATATAGAAAAAAAAAATTAGCCAGGCATGGTGGCGCATGCCTGTAGTCCCAGCTACTTGGGAGGCTGAGGCAGGAGGATCACTCCCAGGAGTTTGAGGTTGCTGTGAGCTAGGCTGATGCCACGGCACTCTAGCCTGGGCAACAGAGTGAGACCCTGTCTCAGGAAAAAAAAAAAAAAATCTGCTTGTGTAAAACTATAAGCAGTATTTTCTTATGATTTTAAAAATCTTCTCTGTATTTGTGGCTGAATGCCTTTCCCATTTCTAATGTTGTGTGTTCCCTCTCTCTTTTTTTTCTTGATTAAAATGTCTAAAGCTTTACTTTATTTTTTTTCAAAGAACCAGTTTTAAGTCTTATTTACCAAATTGACATCTAATTTCTAAAACTATAGTGTAGTCACCAAAACAGCAGAACACAGAACTAGGACATCTGGATTCACAGCCTACTTACTGTCAATGTGATGTTGAGCAAGTTGCTTAATCTCTCTGAACCTCAGTTTTCTCCTCTGTAAAATGGAACTACCATTTATTGAACACATATGTCAGCACTGTACTAAGTATTTTAAATACAGCTACTTGTTTGATCTGTATTTTAAAATAGCATATGCAAAGAACCTGATTTAATGACTGAGACATGAGAGAGCCTCAGTAAGTGACAGCTGCCTTTATTACTGTCATTATAAGTTTCCAGGTCCGACTCTTACCGGATTACGAGGGGAGAGCCCCCACCCCCATCCTCTTGCCTACTCATCCCTCATCCCTCTGGGACCAGAAAGGGGCAGGACCCATGGACAAGTTCCTGCCCTTCCCAGGAAACATCTGCAATCTTTCTAACACCAAACAGAGTCAAACATGAGAAACGAGGATATTCACCTGCCAGAGAACTTGTGGATAAGACAAGTTGGGCAGGAGTATGACTGGTGGCGCAATGGAGATGATGGGAACGGTCACTAAAGGGTGGCTCCCCTGGCCTAAACTACAGATCTGCCTCCCCTCTGTCCTCCTGCCTCCAAAATCGTCCCTTCCATCCATTCACACAGCCACAGGAGCACCCTTGCCAGAACAAATTTACCCACGTCACCTCCAGCTTAAAATTCTTGAGAAGCTCCCGATTCTCCTCTGAACGACCCTGTACCGACAGACCCCCACCTGCCTCTTTACCCCGCTGCTTCAGTGCACTGAACCGTTTGTGACCCCACAAACACACCAGGGAACTCTCGCCTTCGCTCCTTGGTCCTGTCCTTCCCTCTGCCTAGAAACTAACTCTGCCACTCCTTTGTCTGCCAAACTCCTACTTGTCCCACAGGTTTCAGCTTAGATGTCACTTCCTCCAAGAAGCCTTCCTGGGTTCTCCCAGACCCAGTAAGGTTCCACAGGGCCCTGCTCTTACCTCTATCACTGGACTGTAAGCTCATAAGGACAAGGTTCACAGCTACATAGCAGTGTCTGGCACACCGTGGGTGTTTAATGGAGGAATTACTATACAAGTAATTTCTACAGAACTGTAGTGCCCTTTTCATTTACCTGTATGTCTCCTCAACTAGGCCACAGGCTTTTTGAAGGCAGGAAGGTCTCAACTTGACTTCATATGCCTGAGCCCAGTGCTACGCTGACACAGGGAAAGTACTCGAAAACTACTGAATGTTTGGATGAATGAGGGAGTAATTGATGGATGAAGGGTTGGATGAATGGATGGACAGACTGGTAAACTTGTGAATTGGATGAAAGTTGTGACCCAGCCACTAAACTAGTATCTGCTTCAACAGATGTCTTTTGGGGTCAGTTATCAACTGAAGAACCCAAAGCAGCTCAGCAGTGGGCATAAATCTTGGCAGTCTGTCCTCTGGAACCCTGGAACAGCCCTGGAACAGCCCTCTGACCCCTGGAACAGCCATTGCCACCTCCACTGCCCAGGCCCTGCAAAATCCTACCCCCTTCAACATCCCCCCCCAACACACCTGGTCCTTGGGCTCTTGGCTGACCAGCCAGAAGAGGAGAAGGTTGTTACAGGTGATGTTCACTTCCGGGAGGGTGTGTAGGTAACTCTTCAGAGTGGTGGTCCCTTTAGTCTGGGGTGGGGGCTGCCTCATGGAAGACGGAGCATTGGGCATCCAGGCTCCAAAGTCATGCTGTGGAGACCCCCACCCCAGCTGGGTCAGCTGGCCAGAGGGGGAGGACCAGCTTCCTTGTCCCTGCCCCCACCTCTACCATCCCAGGTCTTGCAGTTGGGAAGTGAGGGGATTGTGGGAAGGGAAGAGAGGAGGGGTAGAGGGTGGAAAGTCCCAGAAGTAGGGCAGGAGCCCAGCTCACTCCTTGTCACTCCCCGCCCAATGTTCCAGGACTGGGTGGAGTGAGTCACCCAGGACTCAGCGTGCAGGTAATCCTAGCAAAGGGCCTTGGGCTGGCACGCCACACGGAGAAACCTGATACTCCACCTGGCCAGGTTCTACCCATGACAGGAGCCCCTAAGTTCTACTCCCAAGGTAATGTCAACGTGAGTGGCCATTACAACTGTGGGCCCAGCCCCACCCAGGCATCACCTGAGACCGGGCCTTCACTCCACCCAGTAGCCACTCCAAGCCCAAGCCTAACCACAGACCCACCCCAACCCTGACCCACCCAAGCTCTCGACCTGAGCTCCAGCCCACTGCTAAGGCCCGCTGCCCCCAAGCCTACCCTCTGCAGCCTCACCTGCCCACTGTTGACAGCGGCGTGCTGGGCGGAGCAGTTGAAGATGATTGCAGTGAGGAACTTCACCAGCTCACCTGGGGTGCACAGCCTGCTTGGGAAGCCTGGGTGTGGGGAGGAGGAGAAGAGGGTACAGATGGATTCCGAGGGGCAGCTCAGGGCTGGGCTCACCACAGCGGGAAAATGAGGACGTAAGGGCTGAACATTTGGTCACGACTCTCTTAAGACTAAGATTAGGGTTGAGCTAAAGCTAGGGATGAACATCACCAAGGTCTGTGGTCTCTGAAGGGGGAGAAGGATAGGAGGTGGGAGCTGGGATCGGGCCAGGAGATGCCTGGCAGGTGGGTGCTGTGACGAAGCCAGGTTCAAGCCAAGCACCATGCTGCCTTTCCCTGACCTCCAGGGCACTCCAGTCTGCAGCCCATATTAGCACTTAATGATTTAATTCTACCCAGTTCACCAAGATGTGTCTGTCCAAGCACCCAGTAGCAGACCATCCTCTTCTGGGCTTAGCGGCAGAGATAGAGGACCACAGAGATTGGCGTGACGGAAGTAAAAGGGAGCACCCAAGGCCAGCGCTTGGCTCTTTGAGGATGGGCAAGTAGGACAGAAACGGGCACCTGGGCCACAGTGGCTGTGGGGACCTCCTACAGGACAAGAAGGGCCTGCTCGAGCTGAAGGGTGGGTGAGCCTTGAATGGGAAAAGGTGAGAGAGGACAGCATTCTCAGGCTGCAGGCAGAAGAGCTCCCAGGCTCAGTCCTCGTTCTTCTTCCCTCCGTACCTCACCGACATCATCCAAGCCCACGGCTTTAACCACCTCCCACTGCCGACAACTCCCAAATTCACGTCTCTGGCTGTGCCTGGCTCAGCAGCGGGCATGAACCTGCAGCTGCTTCCCTGACGTGTCCACCTGAGTGTCTACGAGACACCTCAAGCTGAACATCTGCAAGACCAACTGCTCCGCTCGCTACCCCACCCTGTAGGGGTTCCGCTTCAGCGCTCTTAATCCGGTTCAGGTCAAAATCAGCGCACTCCGCCTCTTTTTACCTAGTCCCGCGCGCGTATCAGCACGGGAGACTTCCAGAAGCCAGTCTCTCCTCACTACCTCACCCTCCACCACCACCCAGCCTCCACCACCTCCCTCCTGGATGAATCCTGCCGTTTCCACCCTTGTGCCTTACGGCCTGCTCTTGACATGACAGCCACAGCGATCCCTTACAGTCATAAATCAGATTATGTCATCCTTCGCTAAAAACCTCTAAGGGCTTCCCATCTCACTCGCCTCACCATGGCCCCATGTGATCCGGCTCCAGCTCCTTCTCTGAATTCATTACTTCTGGACTTTTCACCGTCTCACTTACTCCGCTCCAGCCACACAGGCCTTCCTGGTGCTCCGCTCAGACCTCAGGGCCTCTGCTCGCACTCGGCCTCCACCTCCCCCTGCTCCTCTTACCCAGTCACCCGCACAGCTCGCTCCGCGCTTCCTTCAGTCCCTACTCAAGCAGCGGCTCCTCAGGGAGGCCTCCCAGCCACCTATCTGAAATACCTCCCTACCTCAACTCGCCACAGCCCCATGCTGGGTCACTATTCTTCTTAGCATGCACAACCACCTGGCATGTTTGTTTGTTGGTTTTCTGTGTCCCCCCAAAAGAGTGCCAAGCTCCATGAAGGCCAGAATTTTTGTCTTTCTTGTTCACTGCTAAACCCCAGCACCAGAACAATACCTAACAAATACTAAGAGCCCAGGCCAGGCGCGGTGGCTCACGCCTGTAATCCTAGCACTCTGGGAGGCCGAGGCGGGCGGATTGTTTGAGCTCAGGAGTTTGAGGTTGCTGTGAGCTAGGCTGACGCCACGGCACTAACTCTAGCCCAGGCAAAAGAGTGAGACTCTGTCTCAAAAAAAAAAAACAAACTAAGAGCCCTGTGATTATTGGTTGAATGAAGCAAATGCAGGAGAGGCTAAGAGGCCAGAGTGGGAAGGCATGGGGCATAAGCAAGGTGAGGGGACAAGGAGGGGACCTAATCGGAGGTGAGGCTGCAGCAGAGCACAAGGTCACGTGGTCTCTGGGCAGCATTTCAGAGGATTAGCAGGGTGGCAGCCCTGCAGGCTTGACAGGCAAGCAACAAGAGGCTGTGAGGTGTGGGACTGGTGGAGAAGCAGCTGCCACCATGCAGGAGCACTGTGAGGAGGACTGGGACTAGGGTGGTGACAATCGGAAATGATAGGGACAACAGGAATTAGCCACCCAACTGGATGTAAGAAGACAAAGAGGGAATGTGAGTCAAAGAGGGCTCAAGGTTTGGAGTCAGGCTGACTGGAGAGAGGCTGATGCAATAGGACAGAGAGGTTGTGAGAAGGGCCAGGCATCGGCTAGGAGTGTGTGGGAATTTTCTGAATGTCCTGTTTGTGGCTGACTGTCTAACCTTGGAGGCTGGGAATAAAAAAGTAAAGCAGGAGTCAGACTATCTATGGGGATTTTTCTGTAGTTCATAGTGTTTGTTTTTTTCCCTTGGAATATGGAAGCTGAAATCAGACTGACTGAGGTTAATGAGTATGTTTAGCCGTTAAATACTGTATACGAATCTAGAGTGAGCTTGTATTGGTTAAAAGAGCTGTTGTCAACCAGAGGAATGTTCTGATATCTTAAAACAGACACAAGTTTGATGAAGTAAGATAGGAGAAGGGAATCAAGGTGAACCAATAGTAATTAGATCCACCTCTGGGTCTTAAATAGGAAACAGACACCCTCAAATATGAAACAGCTGCCCGAGGGGAGCGGATCAGGAATGCTCATGATGAACAGTAGGCTTGCAAAACACAGGGAAGGGTCACCCTTTAGAAAATCCAAAAGAGATCTGGCTGTCACCACCTTAACCCATATATCAGTCTCGGCATCACTAATAGCGAGACAACCTGATATAATGTGCATCCCAATATGATGCAATGCAGAGGACACAGCATTCTTGGCAAAAATGTCTAACCTTCAGATATTACTTCCGGTTTACAAAAATCACAGGAGATAGAGGAATGAGATGAATGACAGCATGGGGAAGCAATGAAATAAATTCAGAAGGTGAGATATTCTGCGGAACAACTAGTCTGGGCTCCTCAATAAGTCTATATCATGTGATTTTAGAAAGCAGAGGAGAGAGGGGCTGTTCTAAATTAAGAAGACTTTCAAGTCAAAACCGAAAAAATTCACCATGCGTCCTTGATCAGCTCCTGAATCAACAGGACCAGCTGGGGGGAAATGGGACAAGTGGAGAAATTTGAATGTGGACTAGATATGAGGGTGACATTGGAGATTATTGCCAGTTTTGTTCAGTGTGATAACAGTGTTGCGATTGTGTAGAAAAATGTCAGTTTTTAAGATGCATGTTGGTGGACTGAAATACGATGACTGTAATTTACTTTAAAAGATTTCAGCAATAAATGAAAACAACAGATTAATCAAATAAGGCAAAATGTTGGCAATAGTTGAATCTGGTGGTAGGTGTTCAGTGTACTCTCTACTTTTCTGATGTTTGAAAACTTTTATTTAAAAAGAAAATCTTCCAAGCCTATTACAGGTAGGGCTACAATACATACTTATTCTATTTGGAGGTGACCTGAGACCCTCTCTCCTCCCTGGATCTCCCCAGAGAGGAACCCCTCTGGGTGGCCTCCAGAAGCACTAAGTTAGCTGAAAGCCATCTCTCTGCTGAGAGAAATCCCAGGCCAGGGCTGGGGAAACTGGAGGATGGACATTTGTGCCACTTTGAGCTTTTCCTTTTTTTCTACTACACCCAGATATAGAGGGCCCTTTGATGTTTTTGAGTGCCTGGAATACAGACTGCATAATATAGTGGCACTAGGTGAGTAGGCAACAAAGTAGCAAGAGGGTATGTAACCTGGGCAAGGCCAGATGTCATTCTATAGAGGGACAACATAGACTCTCCATGTGCTGGTCTTAAGGGCGACAACAAGATGCCAAAAAGAATAGTCCTTCAGGGAGTGGATGCTTGGGGGATTTCTAAGCCTGGGAATCAGCTACAGAGGAGAAACAGGGGAAAAAGGCTAATTCCATTAGGGAAGGGTAGAGAGAGGAGTCAGAGACCCAGGACAAGCCAGCAGCTGGGATGGGGAGATGGCTGGGACTCAGGAAGAAGTGGGAAGGTCAGAAGAACACATCCTCCCTGGAGCTAAGGAAGACTTTAAAGAAAGGAGCGTGGTCTGGGACATCTGCTGGGCACTGAAGTTAAGGAGCCTTGGCCTAAGAGGGGGCCCTGGTGTTGGTGGGTCTCAGAGGCCTCTAAGGTAGTGCCAGAGAGAGGGGAGAGTTAAGGTTAGAAGACAAGTGTAAATGAGGACTCAGATAGCAGCAAGACCAACTCGCTCCATGAAGAGGTTTGCAGACAAAGGAAGAGAGGTGGGTGGCTTGAAGGGCCACCTGGCAGAACAGGCACATGAGGGTATGAGAGAAGGAGCTAGAATCCTTTGAAGTCAGAGATAGCTCCTACTGCATGAGGCTGTGCATGGAGAGCCCAGTGAGCTGAAGTGAATGGATAGGCTCTTATTTAGGTCAAGGGACAAGAGGGCACAGAGCAGTGGTAGAAACCAAGGGCTTTGGAGACAACGGGAGCTGGCACTGAATCCTGTCTCTGCCACCTGCCCTGTGCCTATTTCCTCATCTGCTAAGTGGGGACAATAATGTATGTACTTCAAAGGCTGGTCAATAAATAGGAACTGATTAATGGGGGATGGGGGACAGGATGAGAGCTTATGGGGGAGGTGGGATGGATGGGGAATACCTGAGCTCTCCCGGCCCAGAAACGCCTGATCAAAAATCTCGCCGACCCAGGCCTGCAGCTCTGAGTCCCGCTGCACCAAGGCCTCGCTGGGATAATAGTAGCCCACGATTTCTGAGACAAAGCTGCAGGAAAGAGAGGCTGATGTCACTGGAATAACCTTGGGCTCAGGCCTCGCCAGAAAACCAAGGCCCACACCACTCAGGCTGGGGAGAGGCAGACGTCCCCAGATGCTCAGAGTCCACTAAGCATCCACAAGGGTTCAGTGGGGACCCCTGGATCCAATTGGAGCCTGAGTGCCCAGGCCTCCCCTTAGCCCCACTGCTGAGTCATGGGTGCTCTGTGCCTCCTTCCTGCACAGGGGCCTTGGGGAGGAGAGTCTGGCTCATGCTGTCTCCCCAGCCCCTACTCAGCACCCAGGAGGAAGGAAGACCTGCCTGTCTGGAGCCCCTGCCCATGCTTAGCTGGTGCACCAGCCCTGGCACCCTGACTCTTCCAGACACGCCTTCTTTCCCTCCCTCCACTGCATTCACACACCCCAGTCCCTCTCTAGACCACAGCTACCTGCCATTTCACAGGGGACCCCAAACCCAATTCATAGCCTTGAGAATTCTCTATGCTGGGGTCGGAAAACACCTGGAATTCCCACCCCCAAACGCCCCAGCCGGCAGGAGCACGGGGCCCACACTGCCCCAGCTCAGGAGGCCCTGTGGGGCTGGAGTGGCTGCAGGGTCCGTCTCACACCTCTCAATGGCTGCCCAGATCTTGAGGCCGTCGTCTCGGTAGTGGTAGTTGGGGATGGCCAGGACACCGCGGGCCCGCAGGCTGTCCGGAAGGCAGAAATTGGTGTAGGTGAAGTGGGCCAGACCCGTTCTCATGAGGTAGAGGAGGCCTTGCCTCCCGATGGACGTGACCTGAGGACACAGCACAGCTCGGCTCCCGGGCTAGCCCAACCCCCAACCCAGCGTCTGGGGAGAGGTGGGGCTAGAGACTCGGCCCAGGGAGGGGTTTACTCGGTTAATCAAGCAGTCCGTGACCACGGATCAAACACCCATAGGGACCTGCCTGACTCGGGCTGTGCAGGTTGCGGCCCTATTACGTGCACAGGAGGCGATCCTTCGGTATTGGGTAATTAAAAGAATGAACTGAAAGCCGGAGAGGCAGGAGCCTGGCTGGGCCCAGGGTCAGCTGAGAGTAGCGCTGAGGCTGGGGATGCCCCGCCTGTGGAACCGTGGCCTGAGGGAGTGAGACCCGCGGGTGGGACCGGCGGGCGGGGGCGGGGCCGGGGCAAACCGGAGACTGGCGGAGAGGGGCGGGACTTGTGGCTCGGGCTTGGGCGCGGAACAGGGCAGGTGGGCGGGGCCTCGGGGACCTCTCGGGGAGGCTGCACCTTGTCCACGAGGCCCTCAGGGTTGAGCAGCGTGGCCCTTGCGATGGTGTTCACCTGCAGTGTGTAGCGAGTGTGGGGGAGCAGGAGCTGCGAGCGGAGCGAGGTCACGTGAGCCGAAGATTAGGGCAGGAGGCCCAGATCCCGCTCCCTTTGGTCCCGGCCCGGGGTCGCACAGACCTTGTAGATAGGATGGCAGAGCGGCAGCTGACGCAACGTGGCCATGGCGAAGGCCTCGCACAGCAAGTGCGTGCACAAAAAGTGCGTGTTGTTCTCGTGCACCAGGAACTCAGAGTTGCGCACCCACGTCTTGGCCAGCAGCCAGTCCCATTCGGAGTCAGTGGGCAGAAAGATGGGGCTGTCGGGCCCCGGGGTCTGACTGAGCTGCGTGCGAGAGTAATCAGAGGGTGGGGCTCAAGACTGTGTGTTCCCTGAGGACCCCCACCTCCGAAGCCCCGCCCCCGGGCTCACCTGGATGGCCAAGGGCAACAGCGCCCCCTGGGGGCTGAGCCACAACAGGCAGAGCGGGGCGGCCACGTACTGGGGGCGACCGTTTAGGCAATGCGTGGGGGCCTCCGCCAGGACCCAGTAGTCCGCTAGGAAGATGTTCCCCCTCTGGAAAAGGTGCACAGAGACTTAGAGTGCCATCTCAACCCGTGCTCCGCTTCCGTCTCTGTTCTCTGCTCACTTCTACCTCAGGGAGGAGCTAAGGTCCCGTGTTCCTGCCTCCCAAATTCTTGGTGCCTGCCCTAATGGCCAACGTTGGGTACCCCGCCCTTCCCAGAATGTCCGGAATGAGGTCCAACTGAGTCCCTGGTTGTGCAACCTCTCACCTGGCCTCTCGGCCACCGTCCTCTCCTCCTCCCCTAATTCCTGGACCTTCCTACTCTCTCAGCTCAGGTGGAATCCCCTTGGAGATCCGATCTGCCTGCATCCAACACAGCAAAATCAACATACGATGAGAATTAACCAACCACAGCTCTAGCCTTCTGGAGAATGCCTGAGGGCTTGGCTGCCCCAGAGAGCCCGGGTCATCATCTACCCCCCACACCCTCAGAGCTCCTCCTCCTCTTGATTGTCCTGCTATATCTGGTGGCCCTGCCATTGGCCTGTCCTAAAGAAGCCTTCTTTGGGCCTCAGCACCTAAGACCTTGTAGGCCCCAAAACAGGGTCAAGGCCTTCTCCCAACTGTCCCTGCAGCTGCTCTGCTCATTCACACCCCTCCACCAGGCCCATCTCAGGCCACAAAGCCTCCCAAGCCCCAAGTGGCCCTCATCAATATCTGCTCTACTTAAAGGTACAGGACCAGGGCTGCCCGAAGGATGAGGCCCACAGTCATGACGCAGGCCAGGCCATTCCCTCTTACCCTCCACACGCACCCCTTGTCCACAATGGCAACCCCACCAATCAGCCCCACTGCTAAGGTCCTCACCTACCTCTAGCTCTGTCTGCAGGCAGGTGCCTGGTCCCAGCAAGGGGGCTACCATGTCATTGGTGACAGGCAGTTTGCTGGGCAAGCTGGAGAGGCGATGGAGCATGACGGGATTGACACCATTCAGGTACTGGTACCCAAAGAAGTGGTCCTCACACCAGTGCTCTGTGACATACTCTAGGGGGCAAAAGATGGGACCAGTTGGTCTAAAAACTACTTCCGTAGGTCCTGGTCCTGCCAAGCCCTTTGCTCATCACCATTAGGTGTTCCTCCCAGCAAACCTAGGAGGTAGGTATAATTACATCTTCAATTTAATACTGCACAGTGAGGGTCAGAGAGATGGAATGACTTGCCCTGTCGAGTGGCAGAGCAGGGATTCAAACCTAAGCTGCTCTAGCCCGAAAGCCTGGAACCCACAGTTGTAGGACTAGGGGAAGAGAGAGTCATGTGTCCCCTGATCAGGATTAGCATCATCTAAATGACTGTGACTCTCTTCCAGGCAAGCAGAGTGTCTCTGTTCTCACTCCCCGCTTCTTGTGGTCTCTTCAGAAGAGGTGGCTTGGTCCCAGAGGGGAAACTGGGAGATGCCACCAGTGAAACCAGGAGCGCCTCCTGCCCAAATCCAGCAGTCTCCCTGTGGGCACTGGGAGCAGGCCTTTACCAGGCAAGGTAAAGGACAGACATCTTCTGCCTGGCTCCACACACCTATAGTGAAGGTCTTGTGGCACCAAAAGATGTTCCGAATGTCATCCAGCTTCTTCCAGGAGCCCTTGCGGTCTAGCAGCCCTCGAAGCTTCATGCCCAAGGACCTGAGGGGGGAGGGAAGGAGGGGAAGGAGAGGGCGGGGTCTGGCAACTGTTGGGAGCCACTGTGCCCTCAGCCTGCAGGGTCAGTCCCCAGAGTAGAGGTGCCTGACAGTCCACAGAGAAAAAGTCTAGTGCCCAGTTGAGGCTCTGCAGCCTGGGGGGACTCTGGTTCAAATATAGCCATCCCTGGGAGGGATAATCACACATGTGGACAAAGGTGGCACATGTGGCCTTATGATGCAGACAAGTCATCTTCACTGGTGCTTTGGCCTTCTTTCTCCAAGCTTCCATCTTGTCACATTCCCCTCTGCCTGCAGAACAAAGCCCCACCTGCCAAGCCTGGCTAGCCCGTGAAGCTCCCCACCAGCTGGTTCCTACCAGCCTTTCCAGGTTTTTCTCCCACCCTGGGCACTAGGCAAGGCCAACCAAGACTGCTCACCAAACATAACCAGAGACATACTTTGTACCCTGGACTGGTATAAGTGGGGTTGGCAAGCTGAAGGATGTACACTTTTCACTTCTGTGGATGTCTATACTGTCTGAATTTTTTACAGTGAGTATTAATATTTTTAGAGATAGGGTCTTGCTCTGTCACCCAGGCTGGAATGCAGTGGTACCATCATAGCTCACTGTAACTTTGAACTCCTGGACTCAAGCGATGCTCCCACTTCAGCATCCTGAGTAGCTAGGACTACAGGTGCACGCCACCATGCTTAGCTAATTTTTTAATAATTTTTTTTTGTAGAGGCAGGGGTCTTGCTATGTTGTCCATGCTGGCCTCAAATTCCTGGCCTCAAAAGATCCTTCTTCCTTGGCCTCCTGGAGCGCTAGGATTACAGGCATGAGTGACTGCACCTGGCCTATTATTGCTATTTTTAAGAGATGGGGTCTGGCAATGTTGCTCAGGCTTGGGAGCAGTGGCTATTCACAGGTGAGATCATAGCTTACTGCAGCCTGGAACTCCTGGGCTCAAGCAGTCCTCTCCTCTCAGCCTCCTGAGTACCTGGGACTATAGGCATATGCCACCATGCCTGGCAGCATTATTTTATAATAAGGAAAAAAAATGCTTGAAATTAAATTGGCTTTCCACTTCCAGGGCTTCATTTAAGCTGCCTCTCCTAGAAAGCCATCTCCTATGTCTCCACCTACTGTAAAATCTATGTGTTCCTCTAGGCACATCTCAGAAGCAAATTCCTTTGTGAAGCATTGCTTGATCTCCTCCAAAACTCATGTCTTGGATCTTTCAAAAAACACTCATCAATCCCTGCATTACACTGTAAACCCAGTGGGTGCACATCATCCGCCATTATACTATGAGCTCTGACATACCCAGTCCATAACAAGCACTCACTAGGTGGGCTGAATCAAAGGAAAGGGAATGGAACATACAACAGTTAGGTCTGTGGCAATCAGTCATTCGGGTAGGATGTGTAAAGATGCTGATGTGCCCTGAAGAGTGTGGGCATGAGGAAAGGCAGGGTGGCAAGGGGGGATTAATGAACCGACAGGTCCAGGGACAATGTCACCTGTGCTCAGGGAGGGGGGACTCGGGTCAGGGAGGGGGAGACTGCGGTCAGGGAAGGGGGACTGGGGTCAGGGAGGAGGGCCTGGAGGGAGGGAGGGAGGGAACACTGGGGGCAGGGAGCAGGGACTGGGCTTCGGGAGGAGGATTGAGGGCAGAGACATGCACAGGGCATCAAAGGGGCAGGGGGACGTGAGAGGGAGTGCAGAGAAGACAATGGCCTCACGCAGGGATGGCATTGAGGAGCAGTGAGGTCGTCTTGGTGACTGAGTATCGAATATTGGGCTCCATGTGCAGCAGGGAAGGGATGTCAATCTTCATGGGAAAGCCAGGCAGGTACCGATTCCCACTGCTGGGGGTGGGGGAATAGGACAGGAACCAGTCAGTGGGCCCTGAAGTCCACTCCCCTTAATACTTACCTCTGTCCTGCCCTCAGAGTCCCCAGGTCTCCTCTCCCTCCTGGCTCCTCCCCTGCCCTCTCTGCTCCCGACCTGAAGTGACCTCCTCACTCTTGTCCTCTCTGCCAGACTCCTCAGGGCCATCCCTCATCTACTCTCCCCCAACTCTTGAATGAAACTGCACTCTTTACAGACCCTGACCCCTCCTTCCAGGCTGCTAGGGGCCCATCTTCCCAACAGACCCTCCACTTCACCCCCTCCACCTCCCTCCCAAGCCTCAGTCCTCACCTATCGCCCTGGTCTGCACGAGGTGGCATCTTGGTCAAGGCAAACTTCTTGTCTGACTCCATCTCCTCAAAGCTGCTGACATCCACCATGCGGGGGAAGCCAGGAGCATAGATCTTCCAGCTTCCAAGGGAAAGAGGTCAGAGGTGGCACGTCAAGCTTGGGATAAACAGAAGTCTTAGCTTTTAAAGACATGACTTCAGATGAAAACTCCAGAAACCACCCACTTTCAGGACAGGAGACAAAGCACTGGAATTTTCTCCATGAAGGCACTGGGCTACAGATCAGGGTAGCATTTGAGGATGACATTAGTGTCCATACTGGTTTAGAGATGGGTTTGTGTAGAGATTAAGATCGTGGCAGGTTTGGGAGAGTGAGAATGGACTGAAATTGCTGAGTACCAGGGTCATTGCTGGTAACGGGATCTGGATTTCACCAGGGAATGTTGGGGGGTGAGTATGAATTCACTGATGATATTGGGGCGATTGTTAATACTGGTATTCTGGGTTCAGACTCAGGGTCATTGTTAAAGTGAGATTAGGTTTAAATGAGAGTCCTGATTGGAGTTGGGATCCCAAGGTTGGAACTAGGTTAGAGTTAGGAACAATCCGATGGAGGCTGAGGTCAGAATAAAGGTGGGGGAAGAAGCCAGATCAGGCCACCCTCACCGGTAGCATTCTTGTCGGGCCCGGAGCTCCCGATTCCTGTGATCCAGGAGGAGGGGGAGGGAATCCTGACAAATGGTTCTTGCTGTGGGGAATGAAAATTACTCTTGGCATAAGCTTCTTTTCAAACAACACCTTTTGCAAACCTTGTCTGAAGCCCCCAATCCCTGAGCCCAATCCCACAGCCACATCCATGTGAATCACATGAGGGCAGCCCCGTGTTCTTTTCTTTCACCAGGAGAAGGGTTTTGAGACAACCTGATAACAATCTTCCTAATTGTTTGCATGTTTGTCTCCTCTCCAGACTATATGCTCCTCAAGGGCAGAAGTCATGCCATGTTCATTTTTTGTATTCCCACGTCTAGCATGGAGCCTGGCATCATCCACATCAGGAGCACTTGACAAATGACTGATAAGCAAGTATATTTTGTGACGCTATGGATGGATGTGCCATAGTAATGGATGGGAGTTCACGGTGACGTCTGTGAAGAGCTCACTGCGGGCTGTGGAGTAATGTTCACTGGCCTCACCTTGACCTAGAATATCCATCTCTCATCCCTGAGACTCATCTCAACACTCAGAACGGCCCTAGGATTGCTTCTCTGGGTCAGACAGTGCTGGTGGCTGCAAGCAGTCAAGCTCAGAGTCTTTGAAAGGTCCCACAGATTCCACAAGGGACCCTAACAGTGCCTCACAGGGACTTCACCCACACTGGAAAAACTAGCAGTAGAGGACAGGGCCTCTCTGGCCACATTCTCTAAACATTCAGGGCTTCTTCACCTGTTGGAGTTTAATTACTCAGCTGAGAGGTTAATGACTCTTTGGGCTCCAGAGGAATTCACTCTGGGGCAGTGCAGAGGGAGACTGTGGAAAGCCATCTGCTTGTGTGTGTGAGAGAGACAGTGCATATCTACGTGAGTGCGCGTGTCTGTGTGTCTCCAGAGGAGTAAATACTGCCTAGAAGGCCCTTGCATTTTCAAGGCTTGAGAGGCTAACTTTTTTCAGAAAGCATCTACTTGAGAGCCCAGAGTTCCCAACCCCAATCCTATTTCCTGCACCCTGGGCTCTGTGAAATCCCACCCCTAATCCCAAAAGATGCCTTCTGCAGGACAGTTGAGCCCTCGCCTGTGGCCCACCTGTTCCGGGCCTCAGCTCCATTGTGCAGTGGCCTTCAATCCACTGATAGCAGGGGAAGTGGGAAACGGTACCATCCGGGGCAGTGACACAGATGCGGCTGCAGTACCAGGAGTCCTTGCGGAAGAAAGCGTAGCGCTCCTTGTGTACACGCAGCAACAAGAGCTCGCCCAACTCTGCTGAGCAGCGCACCTTGTACTTCTGTACCTGAGGGGGCCGAGGCAGCAAGCAGGTGAGAGGTAGGGAACCACCAAGACCGTCCTTGCACCTTGCAGTGTGTGTCTACACCTATGCCTGCTGCTAACCACGGGGTGCCTTTGTATGAATTAGAAAAAGGCAAGCCCTTCATCCAGGCAGAAGCAGGCACCGCGCATGGTATACGAGCAGAGTGGGCGCTAGTGGGTTTCACTAGCCTCCTTGGGCATTGGGGAACCCTTGTGTAGCCCACCAGCAAACAGTCCTGGGAGCTGATGAAGGCAGGCATGTCCCCTCCAGAGAAAAGGATACCCAGGCTCCAATGGCCACCATCAACTATAGGAAGAGCTGGAAAGCCAGAGGACATCGCCCAACTCCCTGCTCAGTGCTCTCTGAGGATGAGTTTCAGGGACCACAAAAGGGACCGTGACGAGGTCAGAGCCAGCATCCTGATTTGATGAGTCCAGAAGGAGTGCTCCTCCTCTCCTTCAGGGTCCCCTGCAGGCAGACCCTGCCTCTCAGGGTCGCGCTTCCCTCTCTCCTTTTTACTCACCGATCCAGCGGTGAAGTCCCTGCCAATTCGATCCAGCCGCTGCTTGGGGCTCTCACCACACGTGCCCACCAGCGTGACGGAGATGTTGTCCAGTGTGCCGGCCATCAGGTAGGGACCAGTGGTCACACACAGGCGGTACACTGCCATGATGAAAGGGAAGGAGGATGCCCCCGGCAAAACTGGCCACAGCAGCAGCCGGCCGGGAGGAGGGGAGCGGCAGGTCCGGCAGGGCTGGACTTGGACGGGGGCGGCCTAGGGGGTTGGGGGCAGCGTGGGCCTGAGAAAGGGCCCAGCTCTCTCCAGGGTGCTTCTGGGCTGTCTCCGAAGCTCTTCGCTGGAGGCTCGAGCTCCCTCTCCCCGCCCACAGTTTGCACTCCAATACTTGTTTGCCTGCCTCTAGCACAGCCGGTCCCTCTGGCTGACTCACCCAGTTGGATATCGGGAGCCTGGGTCCCGCTGGGGAGGGAGGGACTAGATGCTGAGATGGAGACAGGGAGGATAATTATACAGTGTCCCTGTATAATTGGGACACTGATCTTCACCTGGTCAGGGGCCTGACTGATGCTCTGGGACCCTTGTCCGCCCACTCCCCAACTTCCCCCCAAGACCCTTTTCTCCTTTCTCCCAGCCAGAACTGAGCGCGAGGCACCTGCATTCCTACACGTGAATCATCCGTGTGAATCACTATGCATAGGTGAGCCGCACTTGACTACAAATCTCGAACACGCATTCCAGCACCCGGCAGGTGGTCAGGAACACCTGTCCTGTCACCCATACGCCCATCTCCCCCAGGCCCGGCCCTCTCTGTCCCCGGCCTTGGGCACGCCCGACCTCAGTCTCTCCCTTGGAATAGGGCCGGCCAGGAAACCGAAGTGGAGTCCGGGCGCACAGCGTCTGAAAGCCCCCTGTGGCATTCTTTCCACTCCAGGCCCTCCCTGGGCCTGCGGGCGATAGGCGGGCGCCAGGTGCCCGAGGTGTCCGGGATCTAGGTCACAGGGCCTGGGGAGGAAGCTCTGTGCGAGGCAAGCCTGTAGCCCGCAGCGGCTCCGCGCGGCCACTCCCGGCCCCGCACAGTTCCAGCCTCCGCGACGAGCTAGCCCAGCGTCCCAGCCTCGGCGGGGCCACTGAGGAAGAGAGGCAAAATAAAAAAGAGCAATCAGCAGCAGGCGGCCTTCACTCGCTCGCTCTCTGTGCCAGAATCCTCTGCGCAGACACAATTCTCTCTCGGTTTTGTCCGCCGGGACTTCCGTTTATGGAAATCTCTTATACATTGGACAGTAATAAGTTTACAAGAGCCCGGATAGCTCAGTCGGTAGAGCATCAGACTTTTAATCTGAGGGTCCAGGGTTCAAGTCCCTGTTCGGGCGTCAAGGTTTTGCTTTTGAGCACAATTAATGTGTTGTGCCCCTTCGAATAAAACAATAGAAAACAGTGACAAAAACACATTTACCTGTTTTAAAAGGAAATAGAAATGGTATTAAGTGGGGTGAGAAATTACTTTCCGAAAGGTAGAGCGAATGACAGAGGGAAAGTAAAGATGTTTTAGAGCAGTGCATATGTAAGCCATATATTCCAATTTAAATATTCTAGTAGCTACATTAAAAAGTAAAAAAAAAGGTGAAATAAAATTTAGTACTATACTTTACTTACGACCCAATATTCCAAAGTCTTATTTTAATATGTAAGCAATATTTAAAATCATTAATAAAATTTTGTCTTTTTTTATGCAAAGTCTTCTAAATCCGCTATGTATAGAAGTTGACAGTACATCTCAATTTATATTTCAGGCGCAGGTTAGCGGTGTCCGCCATAGTCAACAGAGAATTTTCTGTTTCTTCTTGTTTTCAGTAAATAACGAGTGGATGGGGGAAACGTGCAGAATAGAAAGTATAGTAACTTATAAAATCTGTGAAGAAACCCTTAACGGGGGGTTCCATGGTGTAATGGTTAGCACTCTGGACTCTGAATCCAGCGATCCGAGTTCAAATCTCGGTGGAACCTTGAGCTTTTTTAACCTACCACTAGAATGTCCTATTGTTGGTTTCATGAATGACATGTTTCTTTCATGATAAGAGAGCATGTGAAAAACAAAAGCGAAAGAGGACGCTAACTGAGCTTTCCTCTCGGAGTAAGATGTATCTAGCACACCGCCAGAAGAACATACAGTAAGTCACGTAAGTATACTAGAGGTTGGGCTGATTTTGAGATGAAAATATTGTATTAGAAAACGTTAAAATAGAGATCAGATTATGAAGAAATGAAGATTTCTTCAGCAGTTTCCATCAAGTCTTAATTTGGAATGTAAGATCTGTCTGGAAGACAGTGGTGAAACCACTTGTAGGGGCTTCCTAAAATCAAAGGAATATACCACATGACCCCTTATACAGTGCTTAGCTTACATAGCGTTTAGACGAAGAGAAAAACAGCCTGGCAGCGGTGGGATTCGAACCCACGCCTCCGAAGAGACTGGAGCCTAAATCCAGCGCCTTAGACCGCTCGGCCACGCTACCCGCACGGAAGTGAGTTCTTCCGATTATCCTCCTAAGAGACTAGAAGAAATGGGCAAAGATGATAGAGTTAAATTGTTGTCCTTTTCTACATTTTTTATACCAGGAATGGGACACCATCGAGACTGTAGACCGCAGAGCAGCAGATGCTAGAAAAGATAAACCATAAGAAACAGAGACACACAGAAATTTACAACAAAAAATGTTTATTTGGGTGGGGCCATATCTGGGAGTGGGGTGCGCCTGAGCTGGAAGCACCCCAAGCGGGCAGTCGGAGCTCTGCACTCGCTCACTCGCTCATATTCGGTTGCTTTTCCTCCCTGTTTCTTGCGCGCCCTCATTCCCACCTGACTCACAAGCTTTGCGCCCGCTCCCTCCACCTGGCTGGCTTCTGAGATCAAAACCCACACCCCTGACACATCCCGCCCGATTCCCTCACGCACACCCCTTCACCCTGCCCCTTTCCCATGCTAATATCGGTAAGCCACAGAACGCCACTACCCGCGAGGTGGCTCTGTGGCGCAATGGATAGCGCATTGGACTTCTAGTGACTGAAATGAGCGATTCAAAGGTTGTGGGTTCGAATCCCACCAGAGTCGATTTTATTTGAATTTTTTCTTTCCTTTTTATCCGGTTTTTTTCTCCAAAGTTCCCATACCTTCTTCCCCTACCCTATCTGTGTTTTCCTCCTGGTTTCAGTTCCAACCTCAGTCTCCGCTCTGCTCTCTTCTTTACTTACCTGTCTGCCCCGGAGCTTGGGCCATGGAGAGCAGGACTGGGGGTGGGAGACAGAAGGGAAGGGAAAGTGGGCGTGGACGTCGAGATAAAGGCAGGCCCCTGGCTCGGGGACACACGGGGATTTAATAACCACTTTATTCCATGCACTAGGGACTTGTAAAGGGACTGGGATTGGGCCGAGAGCAAAGAGGGTACAATCCTAGACGCGAAGGGGAGGGGGTCAGGGAAAAGGGACAGGAACCAGGGAAATATATATTTATATAGATACTCTAATATAGACCACATCTCACCCGCGCGCTGAGCCGGCGCGCCCCGCCGCCCTCCCCAACACCTCCTCGCCCGGACGCCCGGGTCCCTCTGCTGCCCACGGGCTGGAGTCTCTACCCCACCCCCAGCCCCCGCCTCCACCCCCCCAAAGCTCAGGGCCAAGGTCTCCAGAAAGCGGGCGGCGGGGGCGGCGGGGCCTTGGGCGCCCCGTCTTGTCTGTGAGGCGGCGGTGGTGGCGGCAGCAGTCCGGTGAGGGGCGCCGGCGCGCCGGAATCCCCGGCGCGAGGGGAGCAGAGGGATGGGGACCATGCGCAGCGCGGGCTAGGGGGGCCCTGGTGCACTGGGGGGCGCTGGTGCAGCGCGGGGCCAAGGGCGGGTGCGGCGGGGTCCAGCGGAGGGCGCGGCACTGGAGGCCTCGGATCTCCCGGCTCCTGCCGGGGCGGTTTGGGGCGCAGGTAGCCGTGCAGCGCGGAGAAGAGCTGGGCGCGGGCGGCCGGGCTGGCGTCGTGCACAAAGGCCGCCAAGCGGAGCAGGCACTCGCGGAAGCCGGACAAGTAGCAGCTGGCGAGCGCCTCGGCGTCCTGGGCTGGGGACCGGGGAACCCCTGGAGCCGCGGTGGCAGGGCAGGGGCCCAGAAGGGGTGAGGGGCGGGGCGGGGCGCAGAGATACCCAGGCCGGACAGGCGCACAGACAGAGACAGGAAACCAGATGGACGGAGAGAGAGTGAGGGAGACACAGAGACAGACACGCGCGGGTGTTATTAACCTCGCCTCCGAGCTGAATCTGTCACTCCCCAAGCCCACCGTCCACCTCTGGGCCCGCCCGGTCTTCCCCGGCCCGAGCCGCCGTGACTCCCCCTCCCGCCCTCCGCTGCCCCACCCCCGCGCTGTACCCGGGGCCTCCACCCGGCTTCGCTCCCTCAAGTAGCCCACGGCGAATTCCAGTATCTCTGCTTTCTCCAGCTTCGGGTTCCGGAGGTTCTACAGACGGGAGGGGAGGGCGCAGAGACAGAAAGGGGTGGGGAGAGAGGGGGAAAGTGGCAGGGGGAAGAAGGGAGGGGCGGATGCAGGAGCTGGGGGTTCCCGGGATCGCATTTATGCGCTGCTTACAGAACGCGGGACCGAATGCGGAGTGGATGACCAAGGATGGTCCTGGCCCACCCTGAGACGAAACTGTCCAACCCGGGGGGATGGAACCAACACCCGACGTGTGAGGACGAGATTTGAAAAAGCAACCCAGGGAGTGAAATTAACCACCCAGCAGAACTGATGCTGGCCGCCCTGAGGGGTGTGGGGGAAGGGAAGGGTACATTTAAAGGCCCAAAGGGTGAAACTGACCCACCCAGGGAGTGAAATTTACAGAGCCAGGCGTGAAACTTACAGACCCGAGGGGCGGCGAAGAAGATCGCGTTCTGAGAGCCAGAGGGGGTCTGGGATGGGATTCCAAGGGCGGGACTCGGGTCAGGATGCCTTGGGGCCAGGGTCGCCAATCCAGCCTATGTCCCCACCCCAGTGGGAAGCCCTGGGACGCGGGAATGGGATGCTTGGGGGTCCGGGGCTGGCAGAGGGACTGACCTGGTCCCGGGTCCGCTCCAGCAGCAGCAGCCTCAGCTCTTCCAGGCTGCGGTTGATGCGGTCCCGGCGCCGCTTCTCCACCAGCGGCTTCAGCATCTGTGCCCAGCGGGAAAGGGAGAGCGGGCCGACGGGACCGAGACTCAGCGCGGCCGCGCCGGCGTCCCGATCCCGCCGCTGGGACAGCCGGGCTTCCACCCCTTCCCCCAGCCCCCAGATTGCCTAGGGCCGGGCCCGGTAGATCCCTCTCCGCTTCCCCGCCCCACGCCCCTAGGGTCAGTTTCTGTAGCTCGCCTCCTCTCTCTCCCGGGTCTTCTGCATTTTCCTGAGTCTCGTCCTCCCTCCTCCCCTCTCTGTGTCTCTCCTTCTCCTCCTCTTTTCTCTCTACGTCTCCGTCTCGTGCAGTCTCTCTCTCTGTCTCAGTGGAGAACTTTGGGGACCCTCTTTGCTCGCAAGCACGTGGGCCGCACGGTGCCGGGCTCAGAGCTGGCGGCCCTGAGTGTAGAAAGGGAGACACCTAGCGCGACCGCGCCTCCTCTTCTCGCTCAAACCCTTCTAGGCCGTCACGCTCCCCGACTGGTTCCTAAAATCTTACAGCCGCCCTCGGGCCTCTGGAACCAATGCCCGGGGGCCTTCTGTACAAGACGACATTGGACCAGGTCCGGCTCACAGCCGGCGAGGAGCGAGCGCCTGTCTTCTCTTGTTGTTCCCACCCCCCTCCCCTGGCTCCACTCCCTTATTGCTTATTTCACTCAAACTCCGGCCCCCTCCCACGCCCTCTAGGCCGCCAGGTGCCAGCCCCATTACGCAGGCCCCTAGACCTGTACTTCCGCTGCCCACGAAGGTATTGCTCTGACCCTTGTCCCCTTCTTCATACTTCGCAGCTTCCTCCCCAGCTCCTGGCTCCTTGGGTCCCCCGGCACCTCTCCTTTTCCAGCCCTCAATTCCCAGGCTCTCCCTTGACCGACTGTATCAGGGCCCCATCCTCTGGCCAGACCAGGGACCTCTGCTCCCCCTCCCGTCGCGCCTCTCACCTTGGGGCCGTCCCTATTCTCAGTTCGATCCCGGGTGACCATTGCTCCTCCGGACCCTGGTGTGGACCGGATCCCTGCTCGCCTGGAGCCTTATATCCCTCGGTGACAGGTAGGAGGGATAGGACCCGGACCCGCCCCCTTCAGCACCCAGATTCCTCCTGGCTAGGACCCCGGCACGAGGCTCCCGGAAAGGGGAGGAGTGAAGGGGGAGGGGAAGGAGAGGAACTGGCCTGGGAGTGTGGGAAGTGAGGGGCGAATGGGCACAGACTGGTTTACAGATCATAAGGCTGTATAAGGAGGCGGAACCCAGCTGGAGGGAGGAGGTTATTAGGGGCAAAGGGAGATTAGGTTATTTGGGACAGAACTCATTTAAGGATGAAGTTCTGAGTTCCCCCAGAACTGAAGCTTTCTTGGAGGCTCACTGTACCCTCACTATCTCTGAAATAAAAGTTAGCACCCCTGAGCCCCCAGGCTGAATTTTATACTTCTTCCCCCAAATTTGCCTCCTACTCGGGATAATGTGCTGGGTGGATCTGCCTGACTTAAGTGGGGCTCTGCCAGGAGGTAGAAGTGGCACTGTGTTCCATGTCAGTTCTATTCAAGTCACTCGACACCTGCAGACTCACTGCGCGTGCAGAGCACTGGTCTAGGCTCCGAGGTTCATACTGAGACGTGCAGTAGAGGCCCCGCTCGTTCCGCAGGATCATCTAGTGGAAAAGACGATGTGTCATCAAGTAGCTATTACAGAAGCGGAGCGAAGTAGGTGCTCCGGGAAAAGAGTCTCCTTGAGGATGGCTGGACTGAGGTGGGGAACAGAGGGGATTTCAAGGAAGAGGAAGCAAGTCCTTGAAGCATAGGAGGGAGCAAAGAGATCTTTTCACTTACGGCACAACTATTTTAATCAAAAGTGATCCTAGGAGATTCAGGAGTATGGCAGACAGGACACCTCACACACGTGTGCCCGCCGGGTGCCTCTGGAGGCCCTTCGTGACTGTAAGGGGGCAGAGAACAGGCAGTTTTCCTAAAGGGACAAGAAAGGGATACAAAAAAGGACCAACACCCACCTCAAACCAAGAACATGACCCTCTGCAGAATGACGCGTGCACACTCGGAGGCTTCAGGACAAAGTGCCTGAGAAAATAAATCAGAAATTGAACGGGATAGCAAGACTGTCAGGGACAAGGACATGGAAGGACAGGGCTGCAGACCGAGACCGGAGACAGCTGTGAAGTCAGAGACTTGGGGCTTCCTCCAAGCCCTCTGAGCGCCCCTTCACACCTTGTTGGTTGTGTTGTTTTGTTTTGTTTTCTTCACCGAGCCTGCCTTGCCAAAGCTCCAGCCCGGAGGGGCACAGACCTGGAGAAAGGGGCTCCTATTTGGGATCAGGGCCCCCAACACATCCCACCTCCCCCTACCTCGGCCAAATGGGAGCACAGATGTGTGGCACTAGCAGCCCCCGCTACCCCCCTCCTTGGGAACCTGGGCTCGGGCTGAGTTTTTCTCACCTGCACGCGAGGCTTGGGGCCCCGGGCTGTTCGCACCCGGGTGTGGGGCCGCCCCTGGCCATATGGGGCGGCTTTATGGCCCGGTGGCCGGATCCCGGCGGGAGGAAGGATGGCCAGGCGCTCCACCCACGTTGATCATTCGGAGCCACTCCTCTGAGCTGCTGGCCTACACCGTCTGCTTGACCACGTCTGCCTCAACCTCTTAGAAGCTAAGTTAAAGCCGCAGGAAACTAACCAGTTGCATTGGTGGTTCAGTGGTAGAATTCTCGCCTGCCACGCGGGAGGCCCGGGTTCGATTCCCGGCCAATGCACGTCGTCCTTTTCCTCCCTCCCAAAAGGGCATGATAAATTTGACGAGCTTTCTAAGCACCTTGGTTTAAACATTTCTACTAGATATTAAATTTAGCCTTTTGACAGTGTCGGGGTTTGAAGCCCCAGAGCTAGACCCTGATTCCTCATGTCCTCACGTTCCCCTCCTCCCGGCCTGGGGGGTCCTCTTGTCGCCACATTCCTCCCTCCCCCTCAGCCCGCACCTCCACAGGCGTGACCCTGAGAAAGGACACGGTGCTTGGATCCCTGCCCCGGGGGTCCTCTCGGGCCCCCGCGGGGGAGGGGCCAGGCCTCCCCGCCCCACACACTCTAAACCCCTTGCTCTTTCCATTTCTCTTCTTCTGTCTCTTATTTCCGTTCTCTCTGAATCACTCTTCCTTTTCCTAAGTTCGTGGGTATGGGCCTTCTTTGTCTCGCCGTCTTTCCGGGTTTCTGAGGGCCTCTTGGCGTCTCTTCGAATCTCTCACGTTCTTTCCAGGGCTCTTAGCGACTTAGCTCTGGGTCTCTCTGAGTCTTCAGTTGTCTCGTCCCTCCGCATCTCTGAGCCCGGGTCTCTCCGGTCTCCCAGCATCTGCGTCTCCGCATCTGGGTCTCTCCAGTTCTCTGGGATCTCTCGTCGTCTCTCCGGGTCTCTGTCGCCTCCCCGGACTCTCTGCGCTCCCACGCTCCTTGCCATCCGCTGGGAAGCTCGCTCACACCTCCAGTTTCCCCGCCCCGCCCCTTCCCGGCCGCTTTGATCCCGCACGCGTCTGGCCGGCAGGCGGGCGGGCGGGCGCACCGCCACCCGCTGCGGCCACTTGTGAGCCGGGCGGTGGCCGCCGGGGTCTCCTGGACTCGCAGCGCTGCCTTTCTGCTCTCTTCCGGCGCATTCGGCCTCCCTCCACGCCCCTCCTCTTGGCACTGTCTCCGGCCGCTGCCAGGGCTTCTGTGGGCTCGGGTCTCTGGTTTGCCGAGTCTGGATCTCGGTCTTAGTCTCTCTGGGTCTCTTTCTCTAACTCGCCCTGGCTCTGTGTCTCTGTCCCCTGTCTTTTCGCCTGTCTGCTTCGTCTGGGCCAGGGTCTGGGTGTCCGTCTTTTCTCTGGGTTGTGACAGTGACTGGCAATGAACGCTCTCTTCTCAGCTCTAAGCCGTGACATTGGCCCCCAATAGAAGGAGACTATCAACAATCTGGGCATCTATACGTCTGTGAGCGCAGCTGCTGTGTGTATTCACCCAGCCAGTATTTCTGGAGAGCCTCCTGTGTGCCGAGTATTATTAGGCACTGAAGGAGCATGGGGTCTGGGTTCTCCTGTTACATCAGAGCGGGGGACAGACAGGAAATAAGTAAGAAAGCAGAATATAATATAGTTTCAGATGGTTATAAGACTGTGGGAAGGAAATAAACAAACAAACATCAAAACCCACCAAAAAAACGGTCGCGGCAATGACTTGAAAGTGAAGCGCTACTTAACTCTGGGTGGTCAGAACCTGCCTCTCTAAGTTGATATTTGAACCCAGGGCAGTCAGCAGCCTTGAGTCCAGGCAAAAGGAAGAGCAAGTACAAAGACTGCGAGGTAGGAAAGCGCTTTGCTGGTGGCAGCTGGAGAAAAAGGGCCAGCGAAGCCGGGATGGAAAATTTGAAGAGTGGCAGAGATCACACGGGAGAGGCAGGCATGGCCTACCCCACTGGGCCTTGAAAACTCCAGAAGGACTTTGGGTTTTAGTCTAAGTGTAATGGGAAGGAAGCCAGTGGAGGATTTTCATTAGGAAAGTTATATTCTCTGACTGATGTTTTAAAAGATCACTCTGGCTGTTATGTGGAGAAGGGAAGCACAGAGTTCGCTGGGGGAGCTAGAGCAGTCTTCTAGGCAAGGCACGATGGTGGCTCCTACTGAGGTGATGGAGGTGGAGAGAGAACCTGAACGGGTTCCTCCTTCTAGGTCTTTGGCTTAAGTAGAGTCATGCTTCACTTAACCACCGTGACAGGTTCTGAGAAATGCGTGGTTAGTTGTATGAACCTTACGGAGGTTACTTAAACAAACATAGATGGCATACCTCTTCGATCCTAGGCTAAAAACCTGTACAGTCTGTCACTGTATTGAATTATTGTACACAACTGTAACATGATGGTAAGTATTTGCATATCTAGACACAGAAAATGTCAAAAATATTTTTAATAAAAATAATTAAAATTTTTTTAAATAAATAAATATGTGATTACACAAAAAGAAAGAGAAAAACCACACACATAGAAAACGTAGAGGCCTCACTGGAGGACTGGAGTTGCAGACCAGCCTGGGCAACATCTCGAGAGATCCCCGCCTCTACAAAAAAGAATTTTTAAAAAATCAGCCCAGCCTGGTGGTGCCTGCCTATAGTTTTAGCTACTCCAGAGACTGAGGTGGGAGGATCACTTGAGGCCTGGAGTTCCAGGCTGTAGTGAGGTAAAATCACGCCACTCAACTCTAGCCGCATCAACAGAGTGAGACCCTGTTGAAAGAAAAGAAAGAGGCCGGGCGCGGTGGCTCATGCCTGTAATCCTAGCACTCTCGGAGGCCGAGGCGGGCGGATCGGTTAAGCTCAGGAGTTCGAGACCAGCCTGAGGAAGAGCGAGACCGCCCCCCCACCCCCACACCCTGTCTCTACTAAAAATAGAAAGAAATTAGCTGGACAATTAAAAATATAGAGGAAAAAATTAGCCGGGCATGGTGGCGCATGCCTGTAGTCCCAGCTACTGGGGAGGCTGAGGCAGGAGGATTGCATGAGCCCGGTAGTTTGAGGTTGCTGTTAGCTAGGCTGACACCACGGCACTTTAGCCCTCTAAGACTCTGTCTCAAAAAAAAAAAAAAAAAAAAAGGAGGAAGGTAAAAGGAAGGAAGGACGAACAAGAGAAAAGGTAATGTACATCACTGTGACGATAAAACAGCTATGGGAGAGATCACTAACTGGATAGATGGTGGTGGCTTTTACATTAATTAACTTGATTTAATCATTCCACTACACACACACACACACACACACACACACACACATCACACATCACATTGTACATCATAAATATATACAATTATTACCTGTCAATTTTAAATAATAAATAAATGTTTTCTTTTTTCTGACCAAGTATCCAACTAGAATAAATAAAATTTTGAAAAGAAGAGAGCAGTCGCTCTATGTAAGCTGCCAGGAGGTCAAGCAAGGCAAAGGCAGAGAAGCAACCATCTAATGTGGCATCTTGGAAGTCACCGAGGACCTAGACGAGAGTGACTTCTGTGCTGTCCCACTTGAGTGGGTCAAGGTGAGACTGGGACATGAAGGCATGCAGATAGCAGCTATAGACAACCTGGACAAGTTTTGCTGTGAATGGGGAACAGAAAAACGTGTGGTGGCTAGGAGCATAGGAAGTAGAAGAGGGTTGTAGAGTACGTTTGACGCTGATGGGAACAACCAAGACCTGGGGACGGGTGGAGCAGGGTGGGTGGAGCAGGGCCAGGTGGAAAAACCAACCTCAGAAGTAGGAAAGACCCCTTTCCTATGTGAAGTGGGAGAGAAGGGTGTGGGTTGGTGGGCTTTTGGGAAGGATAAGATGGGCTCTCCCTGGTTGCTCCCCTTTCTCCAAGAACAATGGAGGGAGCTCATCGCAGGAGTGGGGAGAGCTACAGACCCTTTGAGGAGAAAGAAGGTGTAAAATGTTCCTTTTGAATAGGACTGAGAGTTTGTTTGAGATGTGGGACCAAGAATTTCAAGTGCAGAGGCCAATTCACCATGAAGCTGAGGAAGCCCGGGAGCCCTCACTTACACACGGAAGGCCCTAGCAACGTGTTCACAGGGCCATATGCTTCTGTAAAATTTGCAAACATTAGCTCTTTTCACAGCAATTGGTAAAGACCTATCTCTTTCTCTTTCAGCTGCTTCTCAGTCACACTCTCCCCCTGTGGCTATGGACATTTTGGGGATCCAGTTATGGAGAAGGTGGGTTGGAGACACATAAGATCTGGAGTTTCATGGGATACATTTAGGTGATGGGCAGTCACTTCCACATATAGCGAAGTCACACTAGTCATCTGGTGTAGGTATGGCTTCCAGGGACACTCCTGTCCCCTGTGCCCAGTTACCAGGCTTCGTGCTGTGTGGGTATAGGGCCAGAAGGCACATGTGATATGAATGTGTCCAATGGTTCCTGGCACTGTGTGGACATGGGTGGTAGAAGAGAAACAAGATTTGAACTATATAGAGCCAGAAGCTAATCTGTGGAAAGTATTATAGAGTTGTACAGGCAGTTGATTAATACAAATACCTGTAAGTTATTTTTCTAGACTTCCTGGCATTTGTCAGCTTTTTAAATTTGCATGTTGTAATCTCTTGTTTCACTCTAAATATGACTTTTTATATCTAATTTTGTATTTTTTCTTAAAACATTCTCCCCACCAAAAAAAACTATATAAGCTTCAGGTCCCCCAAACCTACAGCTGTGGCAGTGTGAGATTAATTGGACAGACTAGGTGATTTTCTCCAGCTCACTGCTCCCGGGCAGATGTGACCTGTGAGGATGTCCCCCATACCTATCCCCAACATGCCTGTGGCTGAGGATGTCAAGGAGGGTCTCCATATGGTTCGCACGCCTCTGCGTCCGCGTGGGTCTGCAGCCGTGTACATTTGTGATTGTGCACATCGCGACCTAATAGTGTGGGTGCCTTCAACCTCTTCCTGACTGCTTCTCAGCAGTGGGCCACACTGGGGCTTGGGGGAGGGGAGCTCGTGTCCCACACGTTCTGGGCCTCTAGGGAGGCAGGGTGGGGAAGGAACAGAGCCAACATAGCTCCCCCGCTGTGACGTCTTCCCAGGCCGAGTTCCCAGGTTCAGCTCCTCCCTCTTCAGGTCTTCAAAGGGAAGCCTGATTTCCTGGGACCCCCTGGGTCCTGGGGGTTTGGGGGTTGGGAAGCAGGAGTACCAGGCCCAAGCGAAGAACCAGGATAGAAGATCCAGGTCCAACCTCCCAAAGCTCGCCTTGGGTAGCCCAACTAAAGAAAAGAGACAGCAGCACAGACCCCAGCAGAATAAAGGTAGCGGGGTACAGTGGCTTCCCCTATAATTCCAGCACCTTGGGAGGTGGAGGTAGGGGAATCCCTTGAGCCCAGGAGTTTGAGGTTGCGGTGAGCTATGATCATGCTACTGCACTGCAGCCTGGGCTACGGAGCAAGACTCTGTCCCCCGCCCCGCCTCAAAAAAAAAGGAGCAGTGAAAGCAAGAGCACTTCAGGAAGTGTGTAATGCCCCCCAACTCCCAACCCCTACCCCACCCCTGCACACAAAAGGCCTGGAACCCTGAAATTCCTTCCTTCTCCAGCATGTATTTATAGGGTGCATACTCTGGGCTCAGTTCTGTTCTAGGCCCTGGGGATACAGCATCAAACAAAACAATGATTTCTGCCGTATGGGTCATGTGTTCTCATGGGAGAAATAGTCAGTGCACATTATACAAAACATACCATTTGTTGTATGGTGCTATAAAGTAGAATAAAGCAGAGAAGAGGAGTGGAGAGTGAGAATTGTAATTTCACATGTTATGATCAGGGAAGGACTCATTGAGAAGGTGTAATTTAATTGGTGAAGGGGCAGGTTACCAGATGCCTAGGGAAGAATGTTCCAGGCCGAGAGAACTGCTAGCATGAAGGCCCTGAGGTGGCAGTGTGTCTGGCTTGTCAAAAGAACAGAGAGCAGCAAGTGGGCTGGCAAGGCTGGGCAGAAGGTAGCCCCGCAGGAGCCATAGAAGGTGAGCTCTGAGATAAAGGGGGAAGCAGCTCAATAGGACCTTCTAGGTCGTTGTGAGACCTGTGTGAAGACCTATGCACTCCTGAGCGAGATGAGAGGGCTTTGGAGGGCTTTTCCCTTATTTTTTTAAAGACATTTTTTTTTCGGAACTTTTAATTTTTATATAATTTCAAACTTTCTAAAAAGTCACAAAGAACTCCTGTATACTCTTTAGCCAGGCCCATTAATTGTTTTTGTTTGCCCCAACTGCTTTACCATTTCTCTTCAAATATTATAGAGTTATATATATTTGTTTTCTTAACCATTTTGCCCTTTTGCCCCTAGGTACTCAGTGTGTATTTCCTGAGAACAAGGACATTTGTAGCATAATAGTTCATAATGGTACAATTATCAAATTCAGACCATTAAAATTAATATAATACTCTCATTCAATCCACAGTCCACATTCATATTTCCTCAATGGTTCCAATGATGTCCTTTATTTTTTCTAATCCACAATGACACACTGCATTTAATTATATCTCTTCAGCCTTATGCATTTATTTATTTATTTATCTACTTATTTTCAAGACAGGGTCTCTCTCCGTTGCCCAGGCTGGAATGCAGTGGCCCAATCATAGCTCACTGTAACCTCTTAATTCCTGGGCTCACGCAATCTTCCTGCCTCAGCCTCCCAGTAGCTGGAACTACAGTTTCCTGCTGCCACATCCAGCTAATTTTTTTTATTTTTTGTAGAGATGGGGTCTCTCTCTGTCTCCTAGGCTGGTCTCCAACTCCTGGGTTCAACAGATCCTCCTGCCTTGGCCTCCACACCCAGCCCTCAGCTCCATTTAATCTGGAAGAATCTTTCTTTGTTGTTTGTTCTTGACCTTGACAGTTTTGGAGAGTTCAGGATCATTATTCTATGGAATGTCCTTCAGTTTGGTTTGTCTGATGCTTCTTCATAGTTAGACCAAGTTACTTAGGTCACACATTTTTGGCAGGAACATCAGCACAGAGGTGATACTGTATCCTCAGGTCATCACATCAAAGACACATGTCGTTTTGTCCCAACAGATACTGATCTCGATCACATGGTTAAAATGGTGTTCACCAGGTTTCTCCACTATAAAATTACTATTTTCCTTTAGGGCAATTAATACGAAACTTGTAAGAAGATACTTTAAGACTCTTTACTACTTATACCTCATCAAATGTTTGCCCACTAATTTAGCACCCATTGATGATTTCTGACTAGCACTGCTTCTGTTTACTGTAAGAAAGAGCTTTCCCTCCCCAACCTTATTTATTTATTTATGTATTTTTTTATATTGGTATGAATTTTGGATTTTTATTTCATTCAATGTAATATATCCCTTGCAATCAGTATTTATTTTAATGCTCAAATTGTCCCAGATTTAGCCAATAGGAGCCTCTCTGGCTGCAGGCCTTAGCTGCTGTATCTTTTTGATATACACTCACTCTTTGAGCATTTCTTTACTTTTTGGTGCAACAAAGTGTTCCAAGATCATCTTGCAATTCCCCAGCCCCAGTCCTGGAATCAGCCTTTTCTCCAAGGAGCCCAGGTTCATTTTAGTAGAGACTGATGTTTAGTAACCAAAATCTGGGCACTTGATGTGCTCATCACTACTGGTATATCATTACTTCTAGGCTTACTCAGTGAACAGAGCTAGGAAATTATGTATGTGTATATGTTGTATATATGTATGCATTTACTTCTATAAAAACCACGAATTCATATTGACACTTCCATTGGAAGATTTCAAAGAGAGGAACAACAGAATCTGATTTATGTATTCAAAGGATCACTCTGCCCAATGCATTAAGAATAGACTGTATGGGAACTAGGAACAAGAATGAAAGCCAGTGACTAGCACGATGGCTCACGCCTGTAGCCCTAACACTCTGGGAGGCCGAAGTGGGAGGATCCCTTGAGCTCCGGAGTTCGAGACCAGCCTGAGCAAGAGTGAGACCCCTTCTCTACTAAAAATAGAAAGAAATTAGCTGGACAACTAAAAAAATATATAGAAAAAATTAGCTGGGTGTGGTGGCGCATGCCTGTAGTCCCAGCTACTTGGGAGGCTAAGGCAGAAGGATCGCTTGAGCCCAGGAGTTTGAGGTTGCTGTGAGCTAGGCTGACGCCACGGCACCCTAGCCCAGGTGACAGAGACTCCTTCTCAAAAAAAGAAAAAAAGGATTGGAAGCCAGGAAATTTAGGGGATATTGCAATAATCTAGGTGAGAGACAAGGGTGGCTTGCACCAGAGTGTAGTGATGAAGGTAGTGACAAGTAGTCAAATTTTCAACATATTTTAAATAGAAATTGCTGACTAATTTGACGTGGAGTGTGAAAGAAAGAGAAAAATGTGGGAATGATTCTAAGGTTTTTAGTCTAATTGACTGAAGGAATGGAATTTCCATTTACTGAGATGGAGGACTTCAGGTTTTGGGAAGAAGACCAGGAGATTGGCTTACACATTTTGTGGTCCCTATTAGATATCCAAGTGAAGAAGATAATTAGGCAATAGGATATAAGCATCTGTAACTCAGGGAAGAGTTCCGGAGCTGGAGATGAAAATTGGGGATGTATTAACGTATTTCTTAACTGGTATTTAAAGCCATGAATCTGGAGATGACCAAGGTAGTGAGTACAGGTAGAGAAGAGAAGAGGTTGGAAAATTGAGCCTTAGAAGTAGAAGGAATATCAGAAGGGTGCAGTGTCCTAGAAAGCAAGTAAAGAGAGTGTTTCTAAGAGGGGAGAGAGTAAGCCTTTCTGCGAACTGCTGCTAAGTCAATGGATTTAGCAATGTGATGATCATTTTTGGCAATCTTACCAAGGGCAGTTTGGGTGGGGACGGAGGACGTCTGATTGCAGAGGGTTCAAAGGAGAATGGGAAGATGGAATTGGAGACAGAGTATAGGATAACTTGTTCTGCTTGCTGTAGAAGGGAGCAGAGAAATGGAGTGGAAGTTGGAGGTGGGTGTGGGGTTAAGATAGTTTGTGTTGTCCTGCTTGTTCTAAATTGGGAGAAATTAGTGTTTGTAGGCTGATGAGAAAAATCAAGTAGAGAGGGAAAATTTGCTAGTATAGGAAAAAGCAATGTCCTTGAGTGGGCTAGAGGGGATGGGAAATCTGGTAAGTGTAGTGGCTGGCCTTACTTAGGTGGAAACGATCATCTGCAGTAATGAGGAGAAGGAAAGGTAGGTAGGTAGGTAGATGAGATCGTGAAGGTCGGTGGGAAACTCCTTGGAATGATGCTTTATTTTCTCAGTGAAACAGAAAGTAAAGCTGAGGAAAGAAGAAGGGATTCGTGGTTTGAAGTGAGAGAAGGAACGAAACAGTGGTATAGGAGAGTAGGAAGGTGAATGGATTAGGGAAATGTAATATGACTACACAGTAGCAGGGACCACCTGAGTTCGGTGGAGTTACGAATTGAAATTACCAGTGAAAAGGCTTTTGCAGGTTGGCAGGAGTATGAAGCTCGCAAGACGGCGCTCATGGGCTGGTTTCAGGTGGCTGAGTCCCTGAGCTCCTCAGTATAATGCGGGAGATTCCCTGTTGGAAGGAAAGGACTAGAAAACAAACTGTGGCTTCCCGGAGGCAGCAATACACCAAAACTACTAGCGCTGTGAGCAGGATTCGAACCTGCGCGGGGAGACCCCATTGGATTTCGAGTCCAACGCCTTAACCACTCGGCCATCACAGCCGCGTGCGGCCTCGGCCCTGCGCAGCTATAGCTGCCTATCAACACGCCCGCCTCCCGCCGACTCCGCCCCCGCTGTCGCGAGACGTCTATGCGCATGCGCCTCGGCTCCATTGGAGCGGCAGCTTTTCGGTTCTCCCTCCGCTCCCCGAAGGTCTCAATAAGGACTCAATAAAACGAGTGCCAATCCAGTCTCTCATACTTTTGAGGGCAGACCTTACGATGCCTACTTCGCCCTCGTTCATGAAAGCAAAGTAAGAATCTCGGCCTCCAAATACCCACTAAAAGTGCACGGGAATATGAAGCCCAAAGCGATTGGCTTGGTAAGAAGAAAAACCCTTTCGGGAATAGTGGAAACGCATTCTCTTCGAGGCAATAATATACCGACCTCAGTTGCCTCAGGCACCGCTGGGATTCGAACCCAGGATCTCCTGTTTACTAGACAGGCGCTTTAACCAGCTAAGCCACGGCGCCGGTGGGGGATAGCTTCCGTTTCAAGATAGATCAGCTATTAATGGGTGCCTGTAAGTGGGCGATACCTACCTAATAAGGGTTGCAGTGGGTCTTCAGTGATGCATCTTTCCTAGGTTACCCTTTCCCCTTTAGGTTCTGAGCTGGCGGATTAACGTTCTGCTCCTTCTTTGTCCCACCCATGTGGGGGCCAACTCGACCATGAATGGGCACATGACCCCATGTCCCTTAGTTACCCAGACTGACCTGCTGAAGGGCCCACTTCTGTATGGTGACCAAGAAGCTAAAGCAGCTAAACACCCTCAACTGCCTAAGGACACCACGGGGTTAAGCAGGCTTCCCTCTACCTTGGTCACGTGTGACCCAAGTTGGAGTCTGCCCAAGCCCTAAGCCACCAGTTGCCTCTCATCTCTCCAGAGCAAACCTAGCTGAGGTAACGCGGGGGCTGAGAGCACAGTCTGAGTTCGGTGCCGATTTAGTGGGTGCAGCAAGGCCCTTCAGCCAGAAAGGATGTGGGAGAAGAGGAAGGGAGTTTGTCCGGGGATGGAACTGCCCACCCGCACCACAGCCTTCACAGAAGCAGGGCCACACCTCCCTTCAACACGCTCCCCTCACCCAAACCCCAAATTTTATTCCACAAAGTCCTGGGCTTTTTTTCTTTTTGTATTAAAAAAGTAGTAACAGACACAATATCAAAAACACAAATGCCATTGGTAGAGGGTACAGCTGAGAACGCCTGGGTCCCACCTGAGGGGCAGCACCAGGGACTCCATGGTCCACCAACGTCCCCCACCCTGGAGCAGCTAGGGGTTTGTACCCCTGGGTCCTGCTTGGGCCTCAGGCTCTCCTCCCATCTGGGGAGGAGGTGGGAGAAAGAGCTGTCTCCTCCAATAAATAAGTGCAGCCCCAACCTTCAGGGCCAGACTCAGGCTCAGCTGGGATTTGGAGAGACCACTTCAGCAGCTTGTCAGCAACTTTGTCCACGGGAGGGAAGGACTCCTCACCAAGGGTCGGGTTGGGCTGGGCTGAGGAGTCCCACCCTCTGTTCCCTAAGAGGTCAGAGGCAGCCCCCTGGATCCTGGGCTGGTGATGGGGGTCCGGCCCCCTTCGGTGGGAGAAACTGGGCAGTATCCTATTGATTGGTCTAACCACATCCAAGTTCTGAGAATTGGGACGTAGGAGAAGGAAGCCTCTTGTGGACTCCTGGAGGTGGTCCCAAAATGGAGTCTAGCTGGTGCCATTTTCTGTGGCAGGTAAGGCTGGACTAGACGAGCTCCCACCTTGTTCCTCTTCCTCCATGGCCAAGTCCTGAGAGCTTGAGACCTTGGCCCCAACTTGGGCTTGGGCCTCCTTGAAGCCCTCACCCTCACTGCCGCCACCACCAGTGCCCCCCTCGCCTCCGCCCTCCTCCATGGGCTCCAGCCCCAGTCCATCCACCTCTGAGAAGAGTGGGTCATCAGGGTGGCCAGGGTCTTGGGCACTGCTACCGCAGTCCACACAGGCCTTGGAGCATAAAAGGAGACATAAGTTGAGTCAGACAGGGTCCTCACTGCTGACCTGCCTGTCCAGCTTCCCACCCCCAGCCGAACAGTGCTTCCCAAAATGTACTCCCAAGAAACACTAGTCCACACAGATGCACCTAGGGTCCAACAAGGTTGGAAAATGCTTTGTACCCTCTACCCTGACCCCACTATGGGATAGTCACAATGTACTTTAGTATAGGAGAGGCTCAGAAAACTGCAAAAACTCAGGTGGCTTAATACTACATAATCCAGCAACAAACTTAGTAGAATTAACATCCTTCAGAATTAATGATCCAAGGACACTGAGATCAGCCCTGAGCCCCTATCCCTTGAACCTGAGCTCAATTCTTTCTTCGCCCCCTTCCCAGGCTTTTCCTCTCACCATGACATCAAGGGCCCGAGGCAGCTGGCCCTTCCGGACCCAGGAGTGCACAGCACCCAGTTCCCGACGCTGGTCCTCTGAGAACCGAGGCTGCTGTTTCTGCATGGCCCGGAGCCGCTCCCGGTCCTGCTTTAGCACAGAGGTCATGTCCCTGCCCGAGAAGGGATACAGAAGGCAGAGGCTGGGATCCCAGACGAGGGCCAGGACCCATGGACTTGGCAGTTTTCCTCTACCACAACTCCCCACCCTCTGCCTCAGCTCCTCCCCTAGACCAGGGTGACGGGAGTTGATGGCTTCCAAGGCCAGGAAACCTGCTCTCAACCTGGGAGGAGCTAAGAATCGGTTTCCCAGGGGCAGGGAGCAGGATAGGAACCTTCAAGGTAGAGTCATCCCCAGAAAAGGAAACCTCAAGTTAGCTGGGGAGTGAGGGTCGGCCAGCCACCCTACTTACTACCTCTGAACGGAAGGCCAAGGAAGCCTCTGAAATGCCTCACCTGGAGGGCACCTGATAAGTCATCATGACATGTTGGTCAGCGTTGGCCATGAGCAGCCAGATGGGGTCCTGGAGCACGTACTTGATGACCTGGTCCCCGGGCTCAGCCCTGGCCTGAGCAGCCCCAGCCTCAGCCTCAGAAGAGTCGATGCTGCCGAAGTACTTGCTTGTGTGGCTGCTCTGACTGCTGCCTGCGAAGCAGGGGGGCAGCCACTGGAGTCAGGCCAGCTGGCATTCCCACCCCTGGGCCTCACAAGGCCTCCCCCAAAGGCCACACGGCCATTCCAGGGGCCTTAGGAAGCTCAGCCGAGATGGGGCCCGGCCTCCCAACTCCCCAGTCACTGTCCCACCCTGAGAGATGCTGGAGGGTGGGCACTCACGAGTGATGCTGGCTGAGGTGCTGCCCCCCTCCTGGGAGCCTGAACCAGACCCAGAGCCCAAGCCAGAGCCCAGGGAGCCTGAGGCTGCAGAGCCTGTGCCAGAGCGAGAGTCCTCTTGCAGCAGCAGTTCCAGCAGGTCACTGGAGCCGGAAAGTGCGTCCTGATTGGAGGACTCAGTTACCTCCACCTGGAGGCGGGGGAGGGGTGGGGGCACAGGAGGGATTAAGGGATCAGCACCCAGGCTTCCCTTCAATGGCTGCCACTGGTTGGGGCGGGGGAGGCACACCCAACCCAAGTGGTCTCTGCTCCCCACTCCACGTGGCCAAGCTGAGACAGAAGAGAGAGCTGGCGCAGAGCAGGGACGTGAGGCTGGGCCCTTTCCAAGTGGCAGATGTGCTCTCAGAAGTTACTGGGATGTCCTTGCCACCTGTCAGACAGATAGGACTGTCTTTTCACACAGAGGAGGCAGCCGATTTCTGCCTCATTTAGAATTCAGCTGGGCTCTCCCTCCCCACGACACATCTCCTGGAGCCTGAGGCACCGGGCAGAGGGCAGGAGGAAGGTAGGAGAGGGGCAGTGCTGAGGGCTGGGGGGCTACTGGGAGGGCACAGGGGTCAGTGCTCACCAGTCTCGCCTCTGGCTCAGCAGCCTCCTCATTGGGAGGTGGGGGCCCAGCACTGCTCCCAGGGCCCCCTGCAACAGTCCCCCCCTCAGCACGGGGGGGCTCCTCGAGCTGCAGCAGATTGAGCTGGAGTGGGGAGCTGCATCTTGAGTTGAACAGTGGGGAGTCCGGGTGGTGGGGAGGGCTTGGCGGCACAGGTGGCAGGGACGGGGAAGGGGAGTGGGAAGCAGGGGTGAGAGGCCCCTCAGTTGGGGTCTGGGGTGCCCCGTAGGGATAGCTGGATGGGGCAGGGAACAGATAGTTAGGGAGCACCAAGGCCACCATTGGGGTCACCAGGGGGGCAGGGAAAGTGGCAGCGGGCACAGAAGTGGGGGCAGGGGGAAGAGGCTGGGGGCCTCCTCGAGGGGAGAATACTGGGAAGGGGTAGGGTTGGACCATGGCTGGGAAGGGGGTAGTGGCTGGTGGGGGGGGCCAGGCGGCAGAGGGTGGCATGGGTGATGGGTGGGAGACATAGCAGGGGGCTTCGGCCCGGGGGGTCTGGTGGTGGCGTGAGCGCTTGGCTTTGGATCGGCAGTGGTGTCGGCGGCCGGCGGGTGCGGGGCCATGGTGGCAGCCTGTGGGGAGAGACCAGGGTTAGCAAGGGCCTCATCCTGGAGGTTAGTGCCTCACCACTGCCACTGCCCTGACACTCTGACCAGGGAGAGGGCAGGCAAAGGCCCCAGAGAGGGTCTCGCAGACCACACAGAACAGAGGGGATTCAGGAGGTGGGGGCACCCTCAGGGAAGAATCACAGGAGGCAGGGACAAGGGGGTTTATTGAGAAAGGCGTGAAGGCAAGGAAAGGTTACATGAGGGGTCAAGCTGGGGGTGTTCAGAAGATAGAGGCACGCTGGCAGATGGCAGGAGGCAGGGTGGCTCCATGGACGAATGGGCAGGTGGCTCTGGTCTATCCACCAAAATCCTGCAGGCACTGCCAGCCTGGGTGTTCCTCCTGCCAGTCGAGGCCATGCTCTGCCTAGCTTGTGATGGAGCAAAGAGGTGGGCTGGAAAGCCCAGTCCTGAGTCCTGAGTCCTGCATCCACCTGCGGGGGTCTCCCTCAGGCACCTGGAGGGGCTGCCTTCCATCTGCCCTGGAAGCCCGGACCCCACCCAGAATTGGTCCAGAGTCTATGCAGATCTCTTCTTGATCAGTGACAAATGAGTCCTAAACAGGCACACTTGCTGCCCCTGCCCCAGGCCAGGCCTGAAGTAGCTTACCTAGACAGAGCGCCTCCGCTTGCCTCAGTGCCGGCCCCCAGGCTGCCCTTCTCTGGCTGCAGCCTGGAACCCCTGCCTAGTGGGGAGAGGCTTGCAAGAGGCCCATCCCTGGACAAGGCCCTGGTGGTGGAGGCACCACCAGACTCGGTTTCTGCAGCAAGAACATCTCCCTCAAGACCCACCCCCGGACAGTCTGGTCCTAGACTGGGCAGAGGGCAGGCTCAGGGAGGCCCCGGGTGGCTACCTTGCTCGCCAGGGGCGGAGGGGGCCGTGGAAGAGCTGTCGAGTCCACGCAGCCTGCCAAGGTCTCGGAAGCGGCTGAGGAAGGCTTGCTCTTCCTTCTGTGTGTGCAGGGACAGCACGGCCTTGGTCAGGCCCACTGGACGGTAGGCATCTGGGGCTGGGTCAGGGGCTACTGTGGGGCTGGGGGCCGGGCTGGGGGCTGGGCCCCCAGGGGCTAGGCCAGGCAGGTCCTCCATCATGATGATGTCTGAGGAAGGTGAGATGGGGGAAAGGTCATCAGAGTCACCTCAAGGGTCAATACATCCACACCACACCCTCCCTGTCCAGCAGCCCAGCCACACCGAGCCTCTGCCCCAAGCTAAGCCTGGGCCTTATGTACATCTCTTGGTCACCTCCCCACCGAGGGCTGGCACCAGATCCTCCTCTCCATGCAAAGCTGTCCTGGGAGGAGAGAGGACATTCAGTCCCCTCCAGTGGCTACCCTGCCAGGAAACCCCTCTCATTGGAAGGGAAGCTCACTTCCCTTACACATTTCCAAGGTCAATATCCAAAGACCCTTCAGGGATCTTCAACGTTCCTCCCCTTCAGCGCTTTGTGGGCTGCACCTTGGGGCTGATCCCCCCACCCACACTTGTGTTTCTGCTGACAGTAAGAATGCGGGAAGCAGGACGGGGGGAGGGCAAAGCAGCGAGTGAGCAGGGTGGAGAGCAAGAAACTGAGGCTGAGGCCTCCACTGGCGCTAGAGGTGGATAGGAAAAGCAGGTGGGAAAGAGCTCTAGCTGGGGCAACCACATGGAGCCCGGGCACTCCCCTCTCACTCCGCGCCCATACCCGACTCCGGGGGCTTCTTGTCTCCCACATGGACGATGGTGGAGCTGAAGCTACACTGACTGGTGATAGACACCACGCTCTCTGCCTTATTAGCCAGGGCGAGCGGGCTCAGGGTGCCTCCCACCACTGGCTCCTTCTGAGGAGTGGCCCCCTCCCCAGACAGCACTTCCGACGAAGGATCTGTGCAGAGAGATGGTGCCAGTTACCACTCTGACCCCCACTGGGAGGTCAGGAGAGGGGATCCCCAGGAGGATGGGGCAGGAATGGTGGTAGGGAGGAGGCTGGAGATCAGGAGGCTGGGGAGAAGGGCAGGGCAGAGCGAGGTGGGGCCCCAAAGGCAGAAGTATAGAGACACAGGGCTGCCAGGATAGGGCAGCAGGATCAGGGCATGCACTGGGTCTTTACCTTTCTTGGTCCCCACAGGGACTGGACCTGTCCTCTGCCTGTCATCGTCAGAAGCGGAGGAGGCCGTGTAGGAGGAGGAGGAGGCACATTTACGTTTGGTCGAGCTGGGGATGTTGCAGCTCTCCAGGTATCTGGTGAAAGGATGCAGCAGAGAAAATAAGGGCAAGGCCTAGGGTGCGGCAGGGGTAGGGCCCAAGGGGGAGAAGGTGCCAGGTGGCCTTACCTGAGGATGCTGTCCAGGCAGTTGATCTGCTGGTAGGAGCAGCTAGAGGCTTCTTTCCTCTCAGCCTCCTCAGGGACCAAAGCTAGTGGGGCCTGGAGTGGAGCAGGAGCCATCTCCGGCTCTGGGTCTGGGGACTGGCAGGGAAGGGCCTTGGTCTTGAACATGCCTGTTGCTGAGGCAAGGAGAGAAAAAGGGAAATGGGTTGGGGGTGGAGGTCAGAGGATCCCCAGGTCCCACTCCTCACCTATGTCCTCATCAACTCACCGGGGAGGCGGGGCCGGGGCGGGGGCCGGGACCGAGACTCAATAAAAAGCTGCTGCCCCTGGTGCTTGACCAGATGCACATCCTTACAGATCTGCTGGAAAGTCACCTGTGGGCCAGAGCAGAGCAGTGGGCAGCATTGGGGGGCCTGGCCAGTGTCAGGGGCCAAGGGCACACTATAACAAAAAGCTGCCAGTAGGGAGGCACGGAGGCCTTGATGGAGCAGAACAAGAAGGAAAAGGCAGGCCGGGTGCGGTGGCTCACGCCTGTGATCCTAGCTCTCTGGGAGGCCGAGGCGGGTGGATTGTTTGAGCTCAGGAGTTCGGAACCAGCCTGAGCAAGAGTGAGACCCCGTCTCTACTAAAATAGAAAGAAATGAATCGAACAACTAAAAATATAGAGAAAAAATTAGCCGGGCATGGTGGCGCATGCCTGTAGTCCGAGCTACTCGGGAGGTTGAGGCTCGGGAGGCTGAGGCAGGAGGATCGCTTGAGCCCAGGAGTTTGAGGTTGCTGTGAGCCAGGATGATGCCACGGCACTCTAGCCCGGGCAACACAGTGGGACTCTGTCTCAAAAAAAAAAAAAAAAAAAGACAGAGAGGAAAAGGCAAAGGGAATACTCCAAAGCTTTGGGGCTGGCAGTGCCGATTCCAAAGAAGACAGGAAAATGGATGACTAGAGGGAGGCGGGAAAGGGTCACTCACCGGGGCAGGAGGCCCAGGCCCCTCAGCATCACCCCCGTTGCTATCACTGGAGGAGCCAGGGCTGTGCAGAGGACCTGGGGACGTCACAGGGCCAACTCCAGAGAGCCCTGTGGGGCTGGGACTGTGCACAGGCTGCAGCAGGGAGAGAGCCAGGTTAGACGTCTACACCCTGCTTCTTACCCTCTTACCCTCCCACGTATCCTCCCTCAACCCTCACCTGCAACAGCAGCCGGTGGATCTGCTCTGACAGCTCCTGGATATCAGTGTCCAGGGACGGAGCTGGGCTTGGGGCTGGGGGTGTGAACACATCCTCATTGAGGGGTGCCCTGTAGAGTAGGGAAGGATGAGTCCAGCCCTGCCCCTAGTCCCGCCCCCTCCCACACTGCTCTACCCCCAGTACCAGCTCGAGGGCATGGCCCACTTACGTGCGTACTTTGTGTCGACCCAACACGAAGGCCACCTTGCGGCTCCAGGGGTGTACAAAGCCAGCCCAGCTGGTGTCCATAGTCACGTACTCCCCGTTACGGGCACAGAAGCGGATAGGGGAGTGGTCAAAGGGCTGGCCTGCCAGCTGCAGGACTGATGGGAGTGGAAAATGAGGTAGGGGTCAGCAGGAGAGAGTGCTGAGTAAGATGAGGGCCACCCCACAGGAGACCCAGGAGACCAAGGCACTAAGAGACACAACCACAAGGGCAGCTATTCAAAACCCCCGGGGAAGCTGGGAAGGGAGAGAGGTTGAGAGGGACTCACTCTTCTTGTGGATGGCCAACATGAGGGGTCGGTCCTCAGGATGCAGGAACAGGAGCACTGGGGCCCCCAGGAGGTCCTGGGGCAGATAGCCCAGCAGCGGGGCAGCCCTGAAATAGGAAGAGGCATCAGAGTGGCCAAGGCCTCAGCCCTGGTCACCCCACTTTCCTCCAGGTCCTGACCTCACCTTTCGTCCACATCCTGGAAGAGGCAGCTGGGTGTGTGCCTCGTGGTGAAGATCCTCTTATCAGGGGGGATCCGGGGAGCTGAGACACAGAAAGTGTGGCGCTGGGTTTCATGCAGAATGGTCCAGCTCCTCAGCCCTCCACTCTGACTAGGGCCTAGGCTGGCTGGCAGTCCTTGCCACAGCTCTGCCCTGGACCCCGTGGCCCACCAAGATAGCCTGGACCATCCTTGTGCCTTGTACCAATAATAAAACTGAGAAGCACCACCATTCTTCTTTGCCCTCTCCTAGCCCAGGGCTCTTATCCAATTCTACTTCTAAGGGGGCCCAAACCCTCGTCCTTATAATGCCTCCTCCAGTTCCAAAATTCTAGGAGACTGGCTCATGCCTCCCAGATTCATGTCCTGTACCTTGCCCAAGCCCAGAGGAAATGTCCTTTCTCCCGTCCTCTCCCAGCCAGGCCCCTGCTTGCCCACCTTCGTAACCAGAGTGGATGCGTTCCGCGATGAGCAGGCAGCATGGCTGCCCGGGGGCCCCATCTGAGACCCGGATCTTGGTCACATATGGGGTTAGGCGGAATGGCTGGTATCGAGGCCCTGGATCCCGGTCAGGACCTCCTCTGGCAAGGGAGAGAGGAGCATTAGGAACTTTCAGTGAATAACCACCCACACCTCCAACCTCAAGGTCACAGCATACACAGCAGACACTGGGGGGCTGGGGGGAGAAGAACAGAGAGGCCTGTTCAATTCTCCTCACCTACCTGATACGGCAGAAGACAGACTTCTCCTGGGTGAAATCCTTGAGGCCTGAACCTGAGAGACACCAGGAGGGCAGTGAGCACAGCCCTCCCTAGGCTGAGAAGAGGCCAGCAAGGGAAAGCTTGGGTCCCCAGCCCCTTACAGCAAAAAGCTTCCTGGGACTGCTCATCCCTCCCCCCAAGCACTTGGGCACCTCACCTGCCAAGGCCCCAGTGCCCCAGGTGGGCAGGCGAGATGGGGCCGTGGAACCATAGAAGACGCCCACATCCTGGGGAGCCAGGAGCTCTGAGAAGCGGGCACCCCGGAACACATCCCGCTTGCAACGCAGCAGGACACCTGCTTGCTCCGAAATGTAGACAATTCGGCCTGTCAGGAAGGAGACAGCCACCGAGAAGGTATCCTGGCAGGAGGGTGAGAGCAAGAGCAGATTCAGGAGCTGCGCGAGTGGGATTGGGGGTGTATCAGAATGGAGAGGCCAGGCCGAAGCTGACCTGGTTGCGAAGCGTGTACTCAGATGTTATGTGCTCCAGCTCCTCCAGCGTGTAGGTGGACATGTCCATGGCACAAGGCTCACCCTCCTCCAGGCTCCACTGTTGGTAGTATTCCTGGTTGGCTGCGGGGTGAGGGTGGTGGAGTATTCAGTAAGGAGACTGCCCCACCACAGTAGCCCAGGCACTGGCCCTTCTCTCCCAGGAAGCACCACTCACCCTGCACCTGCTTGACACAGGCCAGTGCGTACTGTAGCGTGGCCAGGGTCCCAGAGCGGCCCTTGCCCCGGCGCTCTGGCGGCAGTCGAAGCTTGAGCTCCCGAAGTGCTGTCATGAGTTCCTTCTGGGTCCTTGCCCGGGCTGACTGCTCACTGCTGTAGGGCCCACAGGGAAGAAGAGGTAAAGACATTAGCCCCAGAGTGTGACCCAGGTCCCCAGCTCTCTCCCCCATCACTCACCCCACGTACCTGCAGCCACTGGTAGACGGGTTGTCCTGCTCTGAGCTGGCACTTAGGAGGCTGTAGGCAATGGAACTGCTGGGTGGGGATGGGCTCTGAGAGTTTGTGCTAGGAGAGAAGCAACAGGCCCAAGGTGAGGGGCAGGTGGCCAGCAGCATGAGGCATGTCACCTAGCTCAGCCTGCTCACAAGAGCACTCCCAGACCCTGCAGCACACATCCATACACACCTCTTGCTGCTCTCGGTGGTCTCCAGAAGGGCTGAGTCCTTGCCATTGCCAGAGGAGGAACTATGTGAGCTCCGCTGAGATGCACCCCTGGACTCATGTCCGTTGGACTCATTGCCACTTGAGCCGTTGCTGTTGGCATCAGTGTCATCGGCCGGGCTGGGACCCGGGCAAGGCCAGTGCTGTGGGGGTCCTGGAGATGGGACCCCTTCAGGACAAAAGGATTCCCCAGGCCTGGGGTCCCCTCCCCCATCAGCCCCTTCTAGGGGACCGCTCATGTCTAGGCCATGGGGGGGACAGGAAAACAGGGCAGGCGAAGAGGCCACCACGGATGCACGAGGGGGCCTGGAGGCCTGGCTGACGTTGCAAGGTGGGAGATCTAGGTCTCTGAGGGTTGAGAAGTTTGATCACAGCCAGTACCTGGAGAGGGAGACCAGGAAGGAGGGCTTGGAGAAAGCTGGGCTGTTAACGCCACAGCACCTATTAGCTTCACTCAGACTTTCCCCTGCCCCTGCCCCCACGCTCCTAGGAGCCAGGCCTGGGGCTTCCAATAGGAAGCTGAGGTGAGTTCTGTTTCCTGTACCATAAGGGGGCGGCTGGTGGGAATGGGGCTCTCTTGGGGCTTGCACCACATCCCCTGACAGCATGGCCTAGGTAAGGAGGGCCTGAGCAGTCCACTAGAGCTAGGGCTGTGGGCCAAAGCTCTGACACTTCCCATCCCCAAGTTCCCATCAGGTCCCCAGTCTGCCTGGAACTCCAAGGCCGCAGAGCAGGGGGTGAGCAGGTCGCTTCCTATATTTAGGCCTCAGGGCTAATTTTATCCGGGGGCGGAGCCACCCCCACCGCACATGCGCGCCGACGTGCACGGCCACACCACGCGCTTCCGCCGCCGCCTCGGTCGCCAGGGAAACCGACGTCAGCCGCTGAGCTCAGCGGTTGCTGGAGGGACCACAGGAGGGCGGGAGAGGCGACCCCTCCCCCATTTCCCGTCGGAAGTGGGGAAACGACCCACTCCCATACTGGCGGGCGCGGCCGGGGGTCGCCCACCCCAACCATATCCCCAGTCCCCGGATGGCCCCCGAGATCGCATTTAGAGGGACGGCCTTATGGGGTGCCAGGGTTGGCCCTGGCCTCCTCAGGACAAAACACAACCGCCACCGCCCTCTGCCCCAAAGCCCCTCAACCGGCCCTCACCTGGATCTCCATCATTCTGGTCAAGACAACACAACCTTCCCTTCTTTGGCCCCTTTCCCCCACCCTCGCCCCTGACCACCAGGACGTAAGCTGGCACCTGCCATCGTCAAAGACCCGGGAATCCTCTCCTCAGTCCCCTACTTTTCCAGCCACCCCCTCCTCCTCCGAAGACTTAAGTACGGGATGTACAACCGCCAGCAGATAGTTCCTCCCCGACTCCCCGTCCAACCACACCCCCACCCCTGAGCATTTTCTGAGCGCCAGGAGAAAAGGGAAGACTGTGGCCAACAGCAGGAACTAGCGCCGAGAACGGGATGTTCCAGCCCGAAGCTGGCTGACATCACAGCCGGCCCAGGGCCAGGGACTGGAGAGGGGAAGGCGGGGAACGCCGAAAGCTTGAAGGGGTCCTGGTGGTGAGGCAAACCCGGAGACCCCTGAGTGACGAGAAAGGAGACAGGGGGCATGCCCGCTGAGTGTCGGCTGTGGGGTCAGGATGGCTGGGACCGGGGGGCAAAGCTGGAGGTAAAGGGAGCGGGTCAGGTGCGCAGACACGCGGTGCAGGGTTGCGAGGAGCACCTAGGTCCCCGGGGGCGGCGAGAGGGTTGATAGCGATAAGAAAGGCGGTGTGCCATCTGACCGCCTAGGCCGAAGCCGGCCCATCAGGTTGGAAGTGGCGGCGGTCCGACTCGGGGGACAGAGACTGGGCCCAGGGTGGCCGCGAAGATTCCTACCTGGCCGTGCGAGTGTCCTCCGTCCGCCTGCCCGCCGCGGTTCCAGCCCGCAGCGGAGTGGAGGCTCCGCGGGGCGGGGAGGCGGGTTGCATAATGCCAGGCACTGCCCCCTCATTGGCCTCCTGCCGGCGGAGCCACAGGCCCCGCCCCCGATTGGCTGGGTATCTCTTCCCGGCTCCTGATTGGCTACTGGCCCCCACTGAGGTCAGGGCTGTGTCACACACACTGGCGCACGTGGACCTGGGTGCTGGCGCTGGGCTGAAGGGCCCCAGACACCGCCCAGCCCATGGGCGCAGGACGTCTTGCACAGTGAATAATGGAAGGGAGGTAAGCTGTCCCTCTTCAGGGAAAATGCCTGGACCACAGTAGGTGCTTAGGTGCTCAAGAGATGTCTACTTCCTGAGCGAACCAGCCTTGCAGAACAGAACACCTTAGCACCTTGGCCTTTCCAGAGGTGGGGAAAAGGAATGCAGACCCTGGGAGTTGGACCAAGCTGGATGGGATGACTGCTTCCTGAGAGGAGCAAAAGAGACAGAAACCTGGCTTGGCTTTTCCTGGGTTGCCCTTCCCAGCCTTGTCACCATACATAATGAAGGCCTTTTACCCAACCCATTCCTCTGACACTTCAAAATCCTGGGAGGAAGACAGTTGAGGGTCCACGTGTGATTAGAGGATGAGTAGGTGGAAAGAGGATGCAGACAATGGAAGGGGCAGCCTGAGCCAGTAGGGGCTATGAAGGCAAACAATAGCAGGTGCTTCTGTGGCCAATCAGAGAAAAGGTCTCCGGGCAGCCTACTTGGTGACTAGTAGGTACTTCTCTCCAGAGGATGCAGCCACCCACAGTTAGGGCTGTCCCAAAAGTGGGGGCCAGGAAGCTAGAATTACAGAGGGACAAAGGGGACAGCAGAAAGAAGAGGCCAACTGGGGACCTAGACAGAGAAAGGTGGGGTGGCAAGGGCTTCATATCTCCACTGCTTGGAAAATAGAAAGCCAAGATCCAGGCACCCAGCAGAATCTCATCTGTCTCATTCACTGTACTCCCCAGCACCTAGGACACCCCACCACATGGCAGGTGGTCAATAAACATGATGGTTTTGATTTTAACAAGGATAAGTAAGGAAGGTGGGGAAAGAGTTTCAGCAGTGGAGAAGGGGCTGGAAATTATAATTCTTTTAAAGAAGGGAAAAGCAGAACACGAAATCCAAGAAAGAGAACAAGGCCTTAATTGGGAGGAATAAAATGCCAGTCTGGGTCCAGGAGAGCCGCAGTTACACGGCCCCTCCATTCAGGACTGTGATGAGTTGTTCCTCTCAGGACTCCCTGGAAAACGTGGGTAGCAAGTGAAGAGGCCCCAAGTAGCTGCTGACATAACCAGCTGTGGGTGCACGCCCCTCACTGTCACGTGGCCTAAGCTTTCCTTAACAATGGGGGGAGCGAAGGGCGGGGCTCTGTGGAAAAGCTGGGACACGAGAGTGTTATAAATTAACTCAGAAAAACAGAAACGGGAAAACACAGAAAACAAAGGATTTGGGAGCATAGTCTCAGTCTCCCCTCCCTCCGCCCCCAACTCATATACTGTGGCCCTGTCCTTGTCTCCTTTTCAGACATCTCTTCTCTGGAAACATGTTTTTGGTGGGGTTTTTTTGTGTTTTTTTTTTTTAAACTCTGTTGCCGGGGCTAGAGTGCAGTGGCTTCATCATAGCTCACTGCAACCTCGAACTCTCGGGCTCAAGTGATCCTCCTGTCTCAGCCTCCGGAGTAACTGGGACTACAGGCGCGCACCACCACACCTGGCTAATTTTTCTAATTTTTGTAGAGATGGGGTCTCGCTCAGGCTGGTGTCGGGACTCCTGGGCTCAAGCGATCCTCCCACTTTGGCCTCCCAACGTGCTAGTATTACAGGCGTGAGCCACTGCCCCCCAGCCTGGAGACGGTTTTTTGCCCTCCCCAGCTCTCCTCAGGGATTTAGGTGTGATCTCCCCTGAGCCTGGCAGTCCTTGCTCTCCTACCTCCCCCTCCATATCTCTCTTTTGCATAAACAAAGGGTTCCAGCGCTCCAGCAGCCCCCACCTGCTCCCAAGGCCCTGGTTGCCCTGCCTCATCGTCCCCACAGTAACCAGGCCCTGCTGCCGTCAATGGAGAAGAGGGGGCGGGAGACAGCGGTGACGTCAAAGCGGAAGAAGGGGGCGGGGCGAGGCAGCCGGGGAATGTGGGGCAGGGAGGCTGGAGAGGCAGGAGAGGCAGCGGTTTGGGAGGCGGCCAGCCCGAGAGGGCGGCGGCCAGCGCATTTGGGAACATCGTGTTCTCTTGGCTGGTGGCCCAGGACATGCACCCGGCCTGGGCGCCTCCCCCAACACAACCACAGCCGTCCTGTCCCAAAGCCAGGGATTCCTGGAGAGAGGATTAGGAGGAAGGGGTCTCTCTCCCCGCCCCCATGATTGGCTCTTTTCACGAGTCACATCTGCCCGCCCCTCAGCTTGTTCCTACAGCTCCTGGCACTGGCTTTTCCCCTCTCCCGAACTGTACACATCTGCTGGCCCTGTGCCAAATAGCTAGAGCGGGGGAAGTTGGAGGCCCAAGCTCTGGGACAGAACGCGCACCTTTGCTCCCTCCCAGAGGCCCCCTTCAGAGCCTGAACCTCTTGTTACTATGGCAGCAGAGAGAGAAGGAGGAGGGGCAAGGAGGAGAAAGGGTTTAGGATGAGGAAATCAAACTGGGACAGAGCAAGTGGCCTAGACTGGGGCCTGAGGAGAGGAATAAAAGGGAAGAATGAGGGAATTTGGGCTGGTGCCTGAAGACCAGAAAAACCAGTAAGAGCGAAATGGGGAGTCATCAAAACGTGCAGAAAAACTTGAGAATATGAGAATAGTTTCCAGCCACAGCATTCACATAAATCTCTCATCATGACCCAGCCATTATACAAGCACTTAACATACATTATTTTATTTAATCCTCAGAACAAATCTGTGAGACAGTTATTATTATCCCCATATTGTGGGGGACTAACACTCAGAAGTTACTAAACTTGCCTAAATTGTCTGCCTCGTAACAAATGGAGCCCAGGGTTCAAATCTGAGCTCTAATAATGGCTTGTCATTCTGGCTTCTTATCCTTCAGGAATTTGCGAAGTGTTACCCAACCTCTAAGCTGCATCCCAGCAGGACACACCTAGGCCTCTCAAATATCCAGCTGACTCTAAGTTTGGTGCTTGGAACACAATCTCCATCCAACTCCTACTCCCCCTTAGGCCCGATCTCGAGACATTCTGTTTGCACTCCCCACACACTTATCATCATCCTGGCCCGTTTTTCCTTGTTCACAAGGCCTTGAGATCACCCTAGCAGCCACCAGCCCCAGGGATTTCCTAGGAGCCCCACTTCCTCACTCTTCCACCTTACTTCAGGCCACTTTACCTCAGGCCTGGTTGTTTGTACAGACAAATACCAGAGCACCCTGTTGGTGCCTCCCCACCTCCAGGGGCTCAGGAAGACACGTGCACAGCCAATCTGCACAAACCCCAACCATATCCTCCCTCTCAGAACCGAACAATTGCTACCCCACCTCAAGGATGGCTTTGAACCCAAACCCTACCCTTTACACATAAGAAAGACACCCAGAGCCGTGACTGGCTCCAAGTCTGACAAATCATCACACCACCCTTTTTCAAATGACCGTGCCAACCTTTTGGTATCCTCCCCCGGGTCCTACTAGGGCCTTAGAACCTATGCCTCTTTCAAGCGCTTAACGTACCTACCTAAACAGCAGCCATACGTCGGAATATCCCCCACCAGCTCTCAGGGGTCCTGTCACTGTACCTCCCTGGGAGCAGGGACTTCAGCTCCCTGAGGTCCCTGCGGACTTCCGAGCCCCTCCCCCAGGGCAGTCAGGGGTCCAGGCACTCTAGAGCAGTGAGGGATTCGATGTCAGTAACTCCCACCCCTGTCTTTCTAGATCTGAGTTCGAAGTCCCTATTCTCCACAACCATCAGAGCTCCCGCGACGGCGATCACGTATTTGCATCACCTCCCCACTCCATTAACACCCCTCCTGACCGAACCCACCACACGAAAAAAATCTATATCGACCGCCCTAAGCCCTCCCCACCCCTGGGAACTCACTGCTCAGCGCGCACCAGAGTCCAAATTTCCTTCTGCCTGGGACCGCAGCGACTCCACAGGCTCCTCCAGTCCCGCCCACCGGGGGGAGGGCTGCCACGCCCCCCAAGCCTATTGGCTTAGGGGCGCCGACCCATGCCCCGCGCCGCGTGCGGCAGCTCTGCCCCCGCACAGCCTCCATTGGCACCTCTGGCCGCCGTCATCTTGTCATTGGTTAGCATACCAACAGGCAGTGATAGGGACACGTGCGGGAATGGCCGCCCCAGCGCATTGATTGGGAGTCTGACCGGAAGCCACGCCCCCACTCACTTCCAAAGTTTTTATTGGCTGTGTAAATAATCCCGGATCTGCCTAGATCGGTGACGCAAATGCCAGACCTGCCCTCCAAACTTTCTCATAGGCTGAGAGGTCTTAGGGATGTAGGGGACACGTGCCGGCGGTCTCACGCGGCGACTTGTTTACCCAGAAGCTGGGGATTTTCCTTGACGACACTCTCGCCCACAACGGCAAAGTCTGCGCAGGCGCACAAGCATGACCTGCACGCAGGCGCAGCTGTGAGCGGCGGTGGCGTAGGTGGGGGCACTTTGTGCAGACCGCCGGACGTGACGCGCTGGGGCTCCAGCCCTGTATCCCAGAGGACCCCCTGCCCCTCGAAGCTGGAAGGTGCGACCGCTAGGATAAAGCGGCCTTCAGATTTCAGCACTGCCATCATGACGATGATGATGACAGCCCCTTCCTGATTTTCTGTGGCCCAGTCCAGGCGCTTCTCACAAACTCTGAGGAGGCTGGCTCACTTACTACCCAACGCCTTACAAATGAGACTGAGACCCAGACAGGTTACATAATATGTCCGAATTAACACACTAGTTAGTAATGGGGCTAAAATTTGAACCCAGATCCCTGACACCATACATAAGGCGGGTCCTAGGGCCTATGGGAACCCTAAACCTGGAAGGGATTCAGGAGATGAAGTGCAAAACCCTGAGCACTGCCTGGCATACAGTAAGCCCTCGATCAAGTTGGATGTTATAGTAATGACTGTATACCTAATTATATGGGCCCCTAGGAACTGCTGAATCAGAATCTCCAGAGAAGGGGCCTGAAAATCTATTTTTCAAAATACCCCTAGTAGTTCTCAGCAGCCAACAAGTTTAGGAAATACTATCTATGTAGGTTTCCTATACTGTTGGATCTTCTTGCTGCAGCCCAGAGAAGCTGGCCCTCCAGAGCTCACCTAGGACCCTGCACTCATTACTGACGCTCCTGGGGACAGGGATGCTAGGGTACCACGTCAGGGCCATCCTGGACCTGGAGGCTGAGAGAGTTCAGTGTGGGGTCTAAAGTCACAAGTCATACAACACAGTGCAGGGGTAGTAGGCCATCTACAGCCAGCTCCATGCCATACTCAGCTGGGTCTCCCTCAGCCAATTGTTTCAACAAGTATTTATTAACCCCTTCTGGATTTTGGCACTGTGCTAGGCACAAAGGGGAAGAGACGATTCACAAAGTGGCTATTTACTTCAGGCCTAGAAGTGAATGGCCATGGGAGTGACTGCTGAGCATCTCAGGAGTTACATCGAGGGGTAGAAAGGAGTCCAACAGGAGCATGCCCAGGCAAGGGAATGGAAGGGAAGCTGGGAACCCCAGACCGCAGTGTTCGTCAGGCTTAAAGACAAGCTTAAAGGCTGGTCATGTCACTTCCTATTACCAACTCCTGGTGCCCCCGGTGGCCACTTTGGAAATCACACTTTGCAGGGCCCAAGGTCAGGGCCTCTTGCAAAGCCCAGTCCCTTCCCAAATATTTTCTCAACCTTACTGTTATAACTGCAGATCCAATACTCTTCCCATTGGTTAACAAAAAATCTTAAAACAGACACCATTGCACATTTACATTTACTCATTACACATTTATTGTACATTTTCACAATCTGGATGCGCCACAGAATTGGGGGTATGGGGTGGGGGAAGAGGGGGGCAGGGGACACTGGGATAATATGGGGGATCTAGAACACAGCACCCCCAACCCCCAGCATCTCTCCTACCCTTTCACACCACAGCTTAGCTATCCCTGTTCCCCCTCCGCACAGAAAACCTAGAGTGTGTGGGGGGGAAGAGTTTGGGGGCCCCCTCCAGTGACAGGTGAAGGGACTGCACCCTCAGACCCTGAAAATTTGTGCCATTTAAAAAGACATTAGACCCTTCCTATAGCACTTCACCCAATGAGAGGACAGATCTCTCCGGGCTCCATGGCCCTGGACAGGGCGAGGATTCCCATTTTTCAGCAAGTCCCATACACACATTGGCAGTGACTAGTACCCCCACCTTAAATCCAGGGGGCAGTCAGAGGAGCTGGGCAGTGATGGGGGCAACACTCCCCAAACTGGGGAGGCGGGTTTTCAGTACAACCCCAGTAAGGGTGAGACCAGAGATTTCAGGCAGGAATTGAGGGATTCTCTGCCCTGCCCCACTCCTCCCCAAGGCAGTGATGAGCCCCCACACACTGGTAGCCACCCCTCCCAAAAGAGATCGGATTGTGGCCAACCCCCAACTCTCCTGGTGGGAGGAGGTGGTGGATCGGGCATAAGGGAGGGAGGGAGACTCCATGGGAATGTCAGCTGAGTGCCCCACATGAAAACTGGGGAGCAAGAATGTGGGGAGAGACCCCAAGTGGCAGAATTATTGGTCCATCATAATACACTGAACTCCAAGACACTTACACACCAGCTGGGGGGAGGGAGAGAAGAGTACAAGAGGTTTGGAAAATGGGGGCAGGGGAGGCAAACTGGACTAGATGGGCTAGGAGGGGCAATTCTGGGGGCCAGAACAGCCTGGTTCCCCAAAAGCCCAGACTCCCCACCCCCTGCAAGTAATATCGTGCAAATGAAAGTGTGATACAAGGACCAATGGGGACTAATTCCTTAGTAAAAAAGAAACACAGGTTGAGAGAAGAGTGATGAACAAAAAGAAGGAAACCAAAAGGGATGTCAGTATGCAAATGATATGCTAACTAACATGCTGGAAGCTCCCAGAAGACCTTTGGGATTCTTAGGACCAAGTGGGGCCAGTTTTAGAGCCTCCCAATGGATGCAAATAAGATGCACCTAGGGAGCCCTGGACAGGTGCTTTTTGTTTTTTTTGGGGGGGTGTGCATGAGGGTGACAGGAAGGCCAGGGTGGGAGGAAGGATCAGCTAAATCCAAGGGAAGAAGAAGGAGAGGAGAGGGACTATTGCATAGCAGATGCAAATGAAGGGACTTGGGATTAGTCAGGAAGAGAGGGAAAGGGAAGGTGGGAAAGAGAAAAGAAGTGATGGGAACCTCAGGAAGGGGTGTTAAGGACAACCAGAAAAATCTTCTAGTAATAAAACTACAAACAGACCAAATATATATAATATTATATATGTATAAATAACAGCTGGCTATTTACAGGGGGGGGCACACACACGGACACACACACACGGATCCAGGGGAGGGGGGCTGAAAGATATGGCTGAGAGGTGGAGGAACGGCTGGGGGTTGGGGGAGAGGCCCTTCTCTAGGCAGGGCAGACTCCTCAGGGGTTTAAGTGCTGAAGTAAACTGTGGAGAGAGGGAAAGAGGACCAGGAACAGGGATTAGGGAGAGAGAAAGAGAAAGAGAAAGAAAGCAGTTGTGTCAGGCCTGGACCTCCTCCAATCCTCCCCACTCCCCAGCTGGCTGATGTCCCTTCCCCTCTTTTGGCCTCAGTTTCTCCATCTGTAAAGCAAGGGAGCTGGACAGGTGGGTTCTGAGGTCCCTTTAACTCTATGGTATGGCCTTGGGGCTACAGACCCTAATCCTCTGGGCCTCTGAGACCACAAGATCTCAATGGGGTGCTTGGCTTCTTCCTGGTCGTGTCCTGAGCCCCTGGGCCTTTCTCCCACTCCCTAATTCCAGGGTTCCTAGACTGGGCTCTTAGGCCCAAAGGGTCCTCAATGGATATATCAGCTTTCCTGTTTCCAAAATCTTAACAGAAATTGCCCAGAACAAGGCAAACTGCAGGCTAAACATCATAATCTACAGCCAAGGTTTTTGGCTCTAGATGAATTAGAATCGCCATTAGCAGCTATATGTGCTTTTTGCTGAAGAGTAAAAACTAGGTTAATGACCTTCAATACCCAGAACCACTGGGGAAACCTCTTCAGAGAATGGGCCCTCTCCTGCCCCACTCACCGATGATGATGATGAGGATGATGGCGCAAATCACTCCCAAGATGATCATCATCTGGGGGTGAGAGGGGAGGGTCAGTGAGACAAACCATGATACCCCCATTCACCCAGCTGTCCTCCTGTCCTCCCACCTGCCATCACCCTTACCTTGAGGTTTTTCCACCAGTATTTGCGCTTGAGCTTGGCTGCACTTGTTTCAAACTGGGAGGCCCCTGCCTGGAGTGCATCTGCACGGTCGTCCAGCTCTGACAGCTTCTGGTCCCGCTCCAGGACCTTGTCCACGTTCACCCTCATAATGTCCACCACCTGGGGGAGGGGCCCACGAGGCAGGTGTGCCAAGGCCCGCCCCAATGAGGGCACTCCTCGAACATGTGCCCATTGTGCCACACATGGAACATGCACCCCGATGCTGCCAGGCTAACATGCCAAGGACACACACAGAACATGCCTAACACACCTGGGGACATGCAAGAAGCACACATCAGCGGCATGCTGATAGCCAGACATCTCAGATGTCATAGCAACACCCCCTATCTATGGAGTCTGAGGCAGGCTGTCCATCACCAGAGCACACCTGCAGGGCTGGCACATGCCAGGCTAGCAAGGCTGATTAACACCCCAGTGCCCTTCCAAATGCGTGCTGAGAGGGAGAAAGGGATGGGGCATGGTATGTCTTTGTCCCAAAACACACAAACGTGAACTGTCATCACCCCCAACCCAAGATGGGCCCTCAAACCTGTTTGCCAACCCCCAGGGTCCTTCCCACTGCCTTTGACTCCCCCCACACTCACCTCATCCACCTGGGCCTGGGTCTGCTGCAGTCTCCTGTTACTGGTGAGGTTTGGAGGGGGCGCAGGGGGGCCACCCTCCCCAGCCGGGGCGGCAGGGGGGGCTGTGGCAGCGGTAGCAGACCTGAGGAGCAGGGACAGATTAAGACCCAGGACCTGGAGCCTCTGGCCCTGCAGCCAGGGCTCCGCCCATCCACCTGTCCATCCATCATCCCTCCAGTCCTCCTTTTCGGGAGGAAGGCTACCGATGAAAGCCCTGGTCTCTGTTCGGCCCCGCAGTCGATGAGCTGCGTGACCTTGAGCAAGGCCCCCTCCCCCATCCGGGACTCAGTTTCCCCGCCTGTCAAATGAGGGCGACCAAACAGACGCGATCCGGGGTCGACCAGAAATGATAGGCGGCTGCGGTAACAGGGGCGGGGCGGGCAGACACAGGATCCTCTCCCTCCCGCGGCCATCGCCCGCGCCGGCCAGCCCGGGACGCAGGGCTACTCGGCCGCCTGCGCGCAGTCATGGGCGCTAGCCTGGCCCCGGGGCTCGGGAGACGCGGGGGTTGCGGGCGGGACCCCGGGCACATTCCACGGCCGGTTCCCAAGGGCGGCGGCCGGCGCGGGGAAGCGCGTGCGGGCAGCAATCGGCCGACTCACATGGCGGGGGCAGCGGGCGGAGGACTTGGCAGCAGCAGTGATGGCGGCTGCAGCGGCGGCGGCTCGCGCTGGCTCCGACTGGCGCTGGCTGCCCGGGACGGGAAGATGGCGGCCGCACGTCACCCGCATCCGGGCACTGCGGGCGGGGGCGGGGCGCGGCAGGCGGCTCGTCGGCAGCGGGGCCGCGGGGGCGGGGCGCGCCGAGCGGGGGTCGTAGCGGGCGGGGCCGCTGGCTTCTCGCCGTGGTGCCCCGACACCTCCCACGGCACTTGGCGACCCCAAGGCTGACTGCTGCGGCTTCCCCAGCCCATCGCCACCCTGCCCTATCTGACCACGGCCCTTCCCAGCGCCCCCAAACCCTCTGCCACCTCCCCCTTCTAGCACACCGCAGCCAGGCCCCACACCTCATCCACAGACCACATCCTCCCTCAGCCGTGAACTCGATAAACCTATCCGCACCCTACACAGCCCAAGGTCTGGCCCTGCGCCCAGGTCGCAACACCTGGTGACCCTCCTTCAGCACTGAGAGTGCACAGGGGGTGGGAAACCAGAAGGTGCCAGTGCGGATACAGGGGGCTATGCGGATAGCTCAGACCCTGCTGCTGGGACGGAGTGGAGCAGTGGGAGTTGGTCCCACCCCATCAATCACTCTGCAAGTGGAATTCTCAAAGGTCTGGGGCCCCTGGCCGCTGAGTAGGAGGGTATGAAGAAAAGGAGATGAGGCAGCCCCTTCCCCCTTAACCAAGTCCCAGGAGGGGCTGCAAGGTGTGAAAGCTGCTCCTCTTCCCAACTGAAGTTCAGACCGGGGGCATTTGGCAGGCAAAGCCGGAGCAGGCCAGGCTGAGGTCGGGCGAACTAAGGACCCCAGGGCGGAAAGCATGAGGCTGCCCCGTGAGGCCGCTTCACTTGGTGGCTGCCGGCTGGCCAAAACCTAGCTTTGCTCCAGACTTGGGTCAGCTGCCCTGGCCATAGGACAGCCTTTGGTCCAGGCGCAGGCCAAAAAGACAGGTATTTTTTGCTTTTTCTATTTAGAGGGGAAGAGGACAGTAGGCAAGGATGGCTCAGGTTATGTGGTGCTACTTTACCTGCGGATTAGGCTCACAGATGTGACCTTGGACAGTTCCCCTCCTCTCTCTGGACCCGAAATACATTACATATGCAGGCACTAAATATGTATTTGTTAAATGGCTTGATCTGGATAACGTTGTAGCAGATTATCCTCAGCCTGGTCCATTCCTGACTAGTCTCCATTTAGGTCCTCTAAACAGCCCCAGCAGCTGTACACACTGCCACCCAGTTTGTCAGAGAAGACGACCAGGCGAGCTACCTGGTGGGGAGGGTCAAAGCAAATCTCAAGGGTGAAGGAGGCATTTTAGGGGAGGCCTATTTGCCTGGGGTGGGGGTGCTGACTACATCCCCAGAAGTGGGGGAGGGAGGCTGGTGGCCTTGATGTCTGAGACAAACAGGAGCCAGGATCTTCCCTTCCCCGCCCAGGCTTCTCAGGGCCTGCGGGTGTGAGATCCTCCTCCATTGCAGTGCCCCACCCCCTCGCAGCAGAAGCCCAGGGATGGCTCTGTCACCAGAGGTGTCATTTCCCAGCTGTCTGGGGGAGGTGAGTGAACAGGGAGTGTGTGTGCTGGGTGTGGGGACTCGGCCCTATCTAAGATAAGATACTCTTGGCTCCCTCCCCCTCCAAGGAGCAGCCAGATCCCTGGTCCTTGTGCACTGGCACACAACGTCTGGGGTGGCTCAGCCTATGTGATATGGAAGAAAAGAGCAGCTTCCACGGGGATCTCAGATCACGCTGTGGGGTGCTGGCTCTTGCTTTTTGGTCCTGAGACCATTCTACTTTCTAGTCAGAGAACAAAGATGCCAAATTCCAGGCTTTTAAGTTCAAAAGCCTTAGTGTCTGGGTATTAAGACAGGGAGGATTGGAAGGAGGTAGGCACAGACAGGCAGAGCCTGCCCGCCGCCCCGCCTCGGCCCCCCTACTAGCTGGGGGGAACCTAGTGCAGGACCAGACAAGATGCTAGACACTGGTTTAGGGGTGATGTGGAAGGGATAGAGTCCTAGACAAATTTGGGGAGCTGAGGCCATGGGGTGTGGCTTGGAAAGCTGGCACATTGCTGTTACTATTGGATCCCTAGGCAGTAGCAGCAGAATAGAAATGAGGGCACACATGACCCGTGTAGGTGAGAGGCCCAGGAGCAGTCATCTCAGAGAGAGGGCCCCCACCAAGCAGCCCCTCCCCACACCATCTAGTGCCAAGAAACTCCCCAAATTTAGATCGATGGTGGAGGCGGGAGAAGGAGTGGGGTGGGATGACTGGGTTCACCTGGAAATGAGTAAGAGTTTTCTACAAGCAGGTGGAATGAAGACTCAAAATACAGGTAAGTTGAACTATAGAAAAATAATGTATTTTGGCCGGGCGCGGTGGCTCACGCCTGTAATCCCAGCACTCTGGGAGGC
>NW_012150641.1:1410442-1413235 GCF_000956105.1 Propithecus coquereli | reverse complement strand
CTATTTTTAGTAGAGATGGAGTCTTGTTCTTGCTGAGGCTAGTCTTGAGCTCTTGACCTCAAGAGATCCTCCTGCCTTGGCCTCTGTCTTTTTTTTTAATTGTTATTATTATGTGTCTTTTTGTTCTACTTTCTGAAAGGTTTCATGTATCCTCTTTTTTAGAAAAAACATTGTTATATTTATCTAATTTTTTTCAATCAAGATGCAATTATCTTCCCTATGCCTCTGAGGATAATAATTATATTTTTAAAATTCAGTATTAGATTTAACATAGGTAACATCATCATATTGAAAAATTCAAAAGGTACAAAAGAAGTTTCAGTGAATCTGTGTTCTGAACTATCTGGTACCCCAACCCAACATAGCTCCTGTCTCCAGTCTTGTAAATCCTCCTGGGATAGTTGATGCAGACACAAACATATAGGTATTTCTTTTTATAAATACAAATTCTAACCAACTATATGCATTGATTTACACCTAAGTTTTTTTACCTTCCAATTATAGTTTTCTTTTTCTTGTGCCCTTTAGTGTCTCTGTCTCTTCCAGATTCCTTTGATTGGCTTTTCTTTTTTTTTTTTTTTAATATATGGGAGGAGACTCTCTCTTTCATTTTGGAGGCTTTTCTCAAATATCTGCTGACTCTTGGCTCTCCATTTCTATTTAATAGGGAGCCACCAAGAAGCCTATTGGAAACCCTGTGTGTGTGTAGGGGGAGGTGAAGTTATTGACTATTGGCTTTGCTGTAGGACAGGGAAAGCCTTTTCATGGGGACTCTCAAACGTTGGAAGGTGTCAGGCTTTCTCTGCGGCCAAGTTTCCACATTTAACCGTAAGTCTTACCACAGTTTATTTAACTATTCCCTCAAGGAGGAGCTTTTAGGTTGTTTCCATTTTTTTTACTATTACTAATGTGCTTTTATGAATGTTGTTGTAAATACCTCCCATGACAATCAACCCTATGATGTAGATATTATCCTGACCTTATTTTCAGGTAAACCTAGGCTTAAAGAGCTGCCTCAATGGGGTCTTTTGTTATTGGTTAATCACCTTATTTTTTCACATATAGAATGGTCTCTTTTGAAAAATTTTTTTGTACCAAAGCATAATATACATACATAAAGTGGTATCTTTTTAATCTGTGTAGTTCTCCCTGAACAAATACCAAGCATGGTGCCAGGAACACGGCAGGCAAATGGATAATGAATAATAGTGAATGATAGTCTCAGTGAGGAGTGTTTTCAAAGAGAACTCCGAATAGCGGACAGACGGACTGCTAATGGTGGACTCCCAGGCACCTATTTGGGGAGGATGGGTTTGGGCAGGATCTGTGTGTCCAGTATTCTGTGAGGACAGCCCTGGTTGGGTTGGTGAAGCCTGATTACTGGCTACCAGTTCAGCCAGGGAGCCAACTCCTGTCACTGCAGCAGGGCAGGCCCAGGCCTCTGGCCACTGGGAGGCAGGGTAGTGTGGGCGGTGAGGGTGCCACATGCCAGAGCCCTAGGTAGGTAGGACAAGATATAGGCAGATCAGAGTCTTCTGGGATTGGAAGCCTGAGAGGCTTCCTGGTCCCAAGCCCTCACTCTCCAACTCCTCCATTCATTAGAGATTCATTGGGTTTAACAAGCTCCTCATATTTTGAGCAAGGGAGTCTCCCTCCAGACGTCTTCCTTATTTCCTTCCATATGATGTGCCAGGCCCAGAGCCTGGCAGGTAGTAGGTGCTCAATAAACACCTGTTGAATTGCGTCAACTGATTTGGCCTGACAGCCCGAAGACCTAGGTTTTAATCCCAGCTCTCCCAGTCTGCATGGCATCCTGGAACAAAAGGATTTCTCCTTGGGCCTCGTTTTTCTTATTTGTTAAATGAGGGTTCATTCTACAATGCCAGGCATTGTGCTGGCATCAGAGGCTATAATAATATACACAAAAAGATCATTAAAACACAGCGTGATCCTTGCTGTGATGGATGTAATGACCAAGATGCTTGCTAACCTAACTCAAACAGATTAAACCAAAAAGAAAGAATCTCATAACTGGAACATAACTAGAAACAGCAGGATCCAGGTACTCAAAAGCTGTCATCAGGGATCTGTTTCTCCATTCCTCAACTCTGCTTGCCTCTGATGTAGCTTCACTTCCAGACAGGCAATATAAGCAGCTGCAGGTTCACATCTGTTTAAACTGTTATAGTTTGTATCTTTTTTTAAAAAAAAAACAATTTATGTTCAAAAGCTCAAAAGAGCATATGGAGAAAGTCTCTCTCCAAAACCTGTATCCCAAGCCAGGCGCGGTGGCTCACGCCTGTAATCCTAGCACTCTGGGAGGCCGAGGTGGGTGGATCGCTCAAGGTCAGGAGTTCAGAGACCAGCTCTGAGCAAGAGCGAGACTCCTCTCTACTAAAAAATAGAAAGAAATGATCCGGACAACTAAAAAAACATATATAGAGAAAAAAAATTAGCCGAGCACGGTGGTGCATGCCGGTAGTCCCAGCTACTCGGGAGGCTGAGGCAGTAGGATCGCTTGAGCCCAGGAGTTTGAGGTTGCTGTGAGCTAGGCTGATGCCATGGCACTCCAGTCCGCGCAACAGAGTGAGACTCTGTCTCAAAAAAAAAAAAAGAAAACAAAACCTGTATCCCAGCCACTTAATCTTCTTCCTCACAACACCCAATACCCCCAGTCGCCGGCAGCCTCCTTCCAGAGATGTTTTATACATATACAAGCAATCACATTTATAGTTTTTTACTTATTTACAGTAATGGAAGCAAACTATATGTACTTTTTTTGCACCTTGCTTT
>NW_012150641.1:1394222-1408202 GCF_000956105.1 Propithecus coquereli | reverse complement strand
TAGAGACAAAGTCTCGCTATGTTGCCCAGGCTGGAGTGCAGTGGCTATTCACAGGCATGATGGTAGTTCAATGTAGCTTCCAACTCCTGGGCTCTGGAACAATCCTCCCCACCCCTTTTTGCACACCCCCGCTCTGCCCCCATCCTCCAGCATCCCGAGTAGCTGGGAGTACAGGTGTGAGCCACCATGTAGCAGTCCTTGGCTGATATTTTTATTGACATTTGTGAGTAAGACAAAAATGAAACAATGGGCCCAGCATGGCCGCTCACGTCTGTAATCCCAGCACTTTGGGAGGCCCAGGCGAGAGGATTGCTAGAGCTCAGGAGTTCGAGACCAGCCTGAGCAAGAGTGAGACCCTGTCTGTACAAAAAATAGAAAAATTAACTGGGTGTGGTGGCACATGCCTGTAGTCCCAGATACGTGAGAGGCTGAGACAGGAGGATCACTTGAGCCCAGGAGTTAGAGATTGCAGTGAGCTATGATGATGCCACTGCCCTCTAGCTGGGGCGATAGAGTGAGACTTTGTCTCCAAAAAAAAAAAAAATTAAAAAATTAAAAAAAAAGATTACAACTTGCTGAAGGCTCAGATGGTCATTAGCATGAAAAAAATAAAATTAAATTGAAATAAAAAACAAAAACGAAACAATGAAAGTAGATTTTGAAACTTCACTGGTTCCTAAATGACTTGAGTGACTTCTTTGCTGAATCTGATAAATAGTTTTCAAATCCTGGGAGAATATTTCTCTAATTTTTTGTGCTATTCACAATGTAATAGTTATAGATATGACACTTTTAAGTTCAATCTGCATTATTAATATTTTCTTCATCATTTTCTTAAATCTAGACAATCAACAAAGCCTAATTTATGTCATTTGCAAATTTCTGTCATGTAAATATTCCCAAAAATGCTTATTAGGCATGACTACTATGTAAATAGTCATTATACTATACTATTTTAAAGTTTGTGTTATTTTTATTTTTGTATTTTTTTTTATTTTTAATATTTTGATCAGCAGTTCGTTGAATCCGCAGATGTGGGACCCGTGGATATAGAGAGCCAACTGTGTATGTACCATACAAATACAATAAAGATAAATATCTTCAAGAGCATATAATGGTAAAATGTAGTAAAATAATCAGGAATAACGAATTTTGAGTATGTATTGCCTCTTTTAAAATATAATTTACTTACGGCCGTGTGCAGTGGCTCACACCTATAATCCTAGCACTCTGGAAGGCTGAGGGAGGAGGATTGCTTGAGCCCAGAAGTTGGAGACCAGCCTAAGCAAGAGTGAGAGCCATCTCTACTAAAAATAGAAAAACTGGGCTACTAAAAATAGAAAAATTAGCCGGCCTGGTGGTGCACACCTGTAGGCCCAGCTATTCGGGAGGCTGCAGCAGGAGGAGGCTTGAGCCCAGCAGTTTGAGATTGTAGTGAGCTATGAGGATGCCACTGCCCTCTAGCCTGGGCAACAAGTCTCACAAAAAAAAAAAAAAAAAATTTATATATATATATATATATACACACACACACACACACACGCACATATAATTTATTTAATTGTAAGTTTACATAATTTAATTTTTAACAATGACTATGTTTAACAACTGGCTCACAAAAGTTCCTGAAAAACAGTCAGCTTTCCCAAGTTGGTAGGAGCACTGCACCAAGTCGGGATGAAAGACAGATTATCATGTGGCCTTCCTGGTCAAGCCACTAGCCATGGCCAGCAAGGCCCACCCGTCTCACCTCCTCCATACTCTGCAATCCTACCTCTCTGCTCCAGCCACACTCCAGGACCCCACTCAAACTGCTCTTGTAGAAACAACACTCCTTCTACCTTGGGCAAATTAATCCCTACCACATAGCATCTGTAAATCTCCTTTGTAGCACTTATCACAATTTCCTATTACATTGCTCTGGGAGTACTACGAATTGTTTCTTTTAAGACAGCAGTCCCCAACCTTTTTGGCACGAGAGATCAGATTCATGGAAGACAATTTTTCCACGGGGTGGGGGGTGGGAGGCGGAGTTCAGGTGGTGAAGCCAGCAATGGAGAACAGCTGTAGATACAGATGAAGCTTCACTTGCTAGCCCACCGCTCACCTCCTGCTGTGCAGCCCCTTGGTTCCTAAGTTTCATGGAAGATAATTTTTCCACGGACGGGAGGGGGGTGCCCCATGGAGCTCTAAGTCCTGGTCCCTAACAGGCCACGGACTGGTACTGGTCTGTGGCCCAGGGGTTGGGGACTGCAGTTTTAAGATCTGTGATGGCCAAAGCTGAGTATGGGTCATATTCACATCTGTTCCCCCAGTACCTACCATAGTGCTTTGCATATACTAAGTGCTCAGTAAGTATCCATTGACTGAATCCTAAGGATGAAGGGCTCTCATGAAAAGGGACAGAGGAAAAGGTTGTGTGTGAGGCATCACCTGAAAGGCATCACCAGAAAGCATCTCCTTGGATGCTTTATGCTTATTTGGAATGGCCAGGGCTCCACCATTCAGGGTGGAAAAGTGTACAGAGAATCCTCCCAAAATACAACGAATATGAGAATATTCATCTGTAATATAATGGAACTTTAGAGTCGTGTAATTTGTGTATTTGTATAATGCCTAATAGTGTGTATGTGTTTTAATAACTTTCTTTTGAACATGTTCTTGCTGTGCACTAGCAGGCAGAGTGGGGGTGTTCTCATCAGGCTACTAACTGAACAACAGGTGCTCTGCCAGGTTCCTCGGTGGAAGCTCCACCTTGAGCAGGTGGCCCTTCTTGCCACTATGATATGGAGAGTTTGACAAAAGAACATTTGTGACACCATGTATGACTGACACAAATGATCATTTTATAGAAAATCCAAGATACACAAATGATTCTTTGCTCGTTTAAAATTTTGAAATAAAAAAGTAATATAGCAAATAACTAAAATTATGGAATTTAGAAATACAGATGTTTGACTCGTGATGGGATTACGTTCCAATAAACCTGTCAGAAATTGAAAATACCTTAAGTGAAAATGTGGCCAGTGTGGTGTGGCTCACACCTGTAATCCCAGCACTTTGGGGAGGCCAAGGTGGGAAAATCACTTGAGGCCAGGAGTTTAAGACCAGCCTGAGCAACAAAGCAAGACTCTGTTTCTACCAAAAATAGAAAAATTAGCCGGGTGTATTTGTGTGTAACTGTAGTCCCAGGTACTCTTGGCAGGTTGAGGTAGAAGGATTGGTTGAGCCCAGGAGTTTGAGGCTGCAGTGACCTGTGATGGCACCACTGCCCTCCAGCCTGAGCAACAGAACAAGACTTTGTCTCAAAAGAAAAAAAGAAAAAATAAAGAAATGCATTTAACACACCTAACCTATGGTACACCATAGCTTACCTTGGTCTACCTTAAACGTGCTCAGAATACTTACATTAGCCTACAGTTGGGCAAAATTATCTAACACAAAGCCCATTTTATAATAAAGTGTTGAATATCTCATGTAATTTATTGAACGCTGAAAGTGAAAAACAGAATGGTTGTATTGGTACTTGAACTATGCTTTCTACTCAGTGTTGCTTCTGCACCATGGTAAAAGGGATACCGAAGGAGTATTGCTTTTGCACCGCGGTAAAGTTGAAAAATCATTAATCAATCCATGATTGGGGAGGGAAACCATCTTGCATGTACAAGATCACAGACATTTGCTAGTTGAGAAATATTTCCTGAGAAGAGATGTGAGTCCCTGCCAAGTGAGAAAAGGGTTGAGAAGTATAAATACTCAAGCCCCATAAGTATAAAAATTCAATCCTATCAACGAAACTTCTCAACGTGAAAAGCTAACTGACAAAACACTCAAATTGTTGTAATAGCTACAAAATCGGGAAATCAGACATGGCCTATCACCCATGCGGTAAAACGAAGAACAAAAATTTACACCCTAAGTCCAACTCACAATACAGAGAAAGAAAAACAAAAAAACAAACAGACCTCAACAACCCAAATAAAAAAAAAAAAAAAAAATCCTTCCTAAACAGTAACCAAAACACGATACTACAACCGAAACACTTATAATTTATTCTACATCGTGAGACAAAAAACAAAAAAAAAGAACGATCGTCAGGAAGAATCAGATAGGAGCAATCAGGGTGTTGCCAGTCCTGATTACGCAGAGACGTATAATCACGTATCATGCAAACTCCAATCATCATTTTCTCATCTGTTCTCCATACGGAGTAACAGGTAAGGATTATCCCACCTGACGATACCGTTAACTCCCTGATATTCCAAATTCAATATACAAGATACCACTATAACCTAGGGTGACCAAAGAACGCGTTGGTCCTAGCAACCTAACCATTTAAGGTCCTTCCAATTATATTACTGCATATCTTTAGTAGCTTTAAAATATTTTTTTTATTCCGTTCGGCTGCGTAAAAGGGATAAACAATTCGTCCCAGAATACTCCGCTCATTCTGAAGGAAAGCTCTAGCCGCCATTTATTTACATATCTCCGCCCACTGCCTGCCGCCAGACATACACCGTAATAATCAGAATAGAAGCGATACCTTGTATCTTAACGCTCTGCAGAACTAGACAACAGCCTTTCTTTTTTTCCAGTAGTTTGACCAAACTAATTGTCCCGTGAAAATTGTATAACTCTTAATCTTACTATAAAATATATTTTATTACAAAGTACTAAAGAAACGCTGATAATCCCATACTTGGGAGATGATTTTACCAACACTGGCATCCTCCACCAGAAGCAGTTTCAGGGGCGAGGACCAAAGCCTAAGCCTTCCTTCTTCCAAGAACAGTAAGTGACCCCTGCTCCTCTGGATTTCATCCTTAAGTTCCCGTCATTACGGTGATCAGAAAGGTTTCTTTTTCAGCCCAAATACGGCGACGAATAATGCCATTTCAGTAACAGCTGGGAGGGCGCTGCAAAAGGCAGGTGGTGGGTTCAGGGCCCTTTCAAATGTAAATAACCAGTTCTCCAAACCAGAGACCCCACCCCCAAAGTGTAGGGGGAGTGGGATAGGGGGTGTGTGAAACTTCAAAAGACTCCAGGATGAATGGATGTGGTATTTCACACATACAGGAAAGGTCTGGGTGGGGGAAAATCTTCAGAGGTGGGGGAAACCTTCCTCCCTCATCCCCAAATATTGGGTGCTACCACACCTGCAGAAGGCAAAAATGTACCAGTATGTCGTGCACTCCCAACGCTCGAATATGAAGAAAGAAAGGGCCACAGACGCACTACAGTGAGCCCCAATGGCTTGGAAAGCACCAGAGTCAAGGAAAGTTCTTTGGATGGACAGGTAGTGATGGGCCAGAAAAGGACAGTAAGTAGTGTGATGGGGCTGGCATCAGCACTCAGGTTCATCTCTTGTTCCCTCACCATACTGTAAGGGCTAGAGTCAGCAGCCCTGTCTTCTTAGTTTTAGGACACCCAGGTGAGGAGAGGCCAGAGCTGAGCCTGTACAGAGGGACCTCGGGCTAAGCCCACCCCATTTCTAAGGACTAGCTTGGACCCTTCAGGTGGGGTATGAGTAGGCTCCCCACCTACCCCAGGCCACACAGGAATGCTCGCAGAGACTTGATACCCTCGGCTGGAATCAGCCTCTAGTGCCCTGGTTCTCCTGACCCACAATTCAAGAGTCAAGAGCCCTCCCTGTCAACCTTAGAACCCTTAGAGAATAAAAATGAAAAGAGGTAACGAACAAGAAAAAAAAAAAAAGAATAAAAGAGCCCTCCCTGATCCATGTGCCTCACTTCCGTTGTCTTTTCTGAGTTCCTATAGTGCTTTATATCTTTAAACACTCCTATAGCATAGTGCTTACCACACTGAATTACAGATGTGTCTGCCTCCTTCTCAAGGTAGAAAACTCTGTTTTACTCTCGTTTTGCAATCTCCAGTGACTGGTGCCTAGCAGGGTTTAATAAGTGTTTGAAGATTGTATTAAATCTCTCGCAATGCCTAAGATCTTTTAACTGGAGAGATTCTTGCCAGCTAGGGCAGACAACTATTGTGCCAGAAAGGCCTAGCTACGTGGCTATAGGGAGTCGAGTCGTGATGGAAATGGGGTCGTGTGGGAAAGGTGGGCAGGCAGAAAGGATACAGATGAGGCTCTGGGTGCTGTTAAACATGGAGACTCCTGAGAGGAAACCGGCCAGCTCCACTGCAAAGAGGCTCAGGGTGACAGAGAGCGCTACCACCAGCCTGCAGACAGGAAGGGGACTGGCTCAGGCCTTCTGGACTTCTTTTCAGACCCCTCCACTCCCACCACCTCTTTGTTCTGACCACCCTGGCCCAAAAGCTCACTGAGTGTCCTGCTTCTCATACTCCTCGGGGGTGAACCTGAGTGGCAGGCAGGCCAGGATGTTGCTGTCCTGGGAGCAGAACAGAGAGAAACAGAAGTGAAAAGGGCGGGCTGCGGGGCAGGCCTGGGGGCGGGGGGGAATGGGAGGACCCAAGTGCATAAGACCCTCGAGGAAGGGACACGGCTGGGCTGGGACCACTCCGAGTTGGGAATGGGGGCGTAACGAGGGCAGTCGCGGGTCTTACGCGAGACCAGAATAAGGTGATGACGATCACTAGATGCGCCAGGAGCGTCAGGAAGCGAGAAGGCACGAGGCCGGAGATCCGGCCCATGGCCCTCGAGGACAGGAGCACCGCCAGGCGTGGAGGCCGTGATCTCCGAGGCTGGAAGTTCGGGGACGACCACTTTTGAAGTCTCCGGGGCAAGCAGGCAAAATCTCGACGAACGCCTCCTTCCCGCTCGCTTAGGCACCGCCCAGTTGCCTTGGTAACTGCGTACGCGGGCATGGCGTTTAGGGCTCTAAAATTCTCGCGAGAGCAGTAAATTCTCACGCCGCTGCGGGCCCGCTGGAGGACGTAGGTGGGGGTACCCTTGTAGGTGGTGCAGAGTAGGGGTGAGTCGACCGTTAGCTCCCTGCGCGGAGCCGAACGGCCTACACCGGAGAGTGTGCGGTGTGGCGCGGCCCTGCATTGCCCGGGTACTCACACAGGGCCGGCGAACAGAAACCCGCCCTGCCCTAGTCCGGGGACATCCCTGGCGCCCCGGATGCACACGCCGGGAGCGCCGCGTCCCTCAGGCCCGCTACTGCCCAGGATGACCCTCCGCGTTAAGAGTTGATCACCCGAAGGCGCTGTTACCGCCACGCCCGAGGCACGGACACTCTGTCCTTCCCCTCCTTCTAGCTTCCCGCTGATCTGGGTCCGAGAGACAAGGGAACCAAACGTGGAGGGGCGGATGCTCCTAGATTAGCCGGCATTCACATATTTTCACGGAGCCCTTGATTGTCCGAGGACCCCAGGCTTGAACCTTCCTTGAGGAAGACTCCGATTTCCCCCAGACAACTTTGCCCAGTTTGGTGAGGGATTTGCAGAATGCAGAAAATGGCCAGCATCCTTGAATTAGGATGTGGCTGAAAGGTGCCTTTCGGGAGCAGAGAAGAACACGGAGGCCAGAAAGCCGGGAAGTGGAGGAAGGGAATGGAACAGTCCCTGCGTCCTTGGGAGGCTTAGAGCTGGCTGGGTCGCAGACTCAGCTTTCCATTTCATTATTTCTTTGAGGTGCTGGGCCTCCTACATGACCCAGCTACAGTCCAAGTACCTCTTACAAAGGGTGACCTCATCGACCTTTGGGCCTCAACGGGGATCCCTCAAGGGACCTCCCGGCTCATTTCCCAGGAGAACAGATGAATCCTCAGGCTAAGCACACCCCATTTCTAAGGGCCAGCTTGGACCCTTCAGGTGGGGTAAGAGTAGGCTCCCCACCTACCCCAGGCCACTCCCCATCTTAGTGCCTTCAAGCCAGTCTAAACTACAAGCCCAAGAAGCATTCATTCATTCAACAAATATTTATATATTTATTGACCATCTAGTAAGTGCCAGGCACTGCTGGGCACTTAGGATTAATTGATGAACAAATGTCCGTACCTTCATCGAGTTTATATTTTAGTTGGGAGATCAACAAACATGCCAACAAATAATAAATCTGCAAGGTAATAGGTGCTATGAGTAAATTTTAAAAGGGCAAACTAGAATAATATGATCTAGAAAAGACTCTTTGAAAATGAGCCATTTGTTCTTAAATCTGGTTTTAGAGAATTTGGCCAAAAATCAGAGGGGATGCATTTCTCTATTCCAGACCCCCAAAATAATAAGTGGATTTTCTTTTTCTAAACCAGTGAGTGAAAAAAATTAAGAACTCAGAGTCAAATGTTTTTGGTCAAAGTCGTGAAAGACAAAGACTGAGGAGCTCTTCCAAATTAAGGGAGACTAAAGAGAGGTGACAGATTTGGCGTCACAGATTTAATGTGTGATCCTGGATGGGATCCGGGACCAGGAAAATAACTTTTTTTTCTTCTATTATAAAGGACAGCAGTGGAACAATTGGCAAAATGCTAATAAGGTTTATAGCTTAGGTAATAACAGCGTATCAGTGTACATTTCCTGATTTTTGATTATTGTACTGTCCTTGTGTAAAAGAATGTCCTAGGTAGAAACACACACCAAAGTACTTAGGAGTAAAGGAGCATTTTGTCTGCAACTTACTCTAAAATGGTTTAGAAAAAATATATTTGTTTATGTATAGAAAGATGATGATGAGGCAAGCATGAGGTGAAGGCACATTGGAATTCTTTGCATTATTTTTGCAACTTTTCTGTAAATCAAATTACTTTTGTTAAAACCCTTTTACATAATAAACTTTGAAGTTTTTCTGAGTCTTATATACTGTTATCATTGAGACATGAAATTGCATCATAAAAAGGAAGGATTGAGCATCTCTAAATGTTGTTAGAAACTACATGTTGAAATTATATGACATTTTTGTATAAAACCAACTCTTTTTTTTTTTTTTTTTGTGACACAGGCTCACTCTGTCACTCTGGCTAGAGTGCAGTGGCATCATCATTGCTCACTGCAACCTCAAACTCCTGGGCTCAAGCCGGAGTAGCTAGGACTGCTGGTACCTGCCAGCATGCCCAGCTAATTTTTCTATTTTTCTTCACGAGAAGGAGGTCTTGCTTTTGCTCAAGCTGGTCTTGAACTCCTGACCTTGAGTGATCCATCCTCCCGCCTCAGCCTCCCAGAGCGCTAGGAGTACAGCCAGGAACCACTGCGCCTGACCAAAACCACCTCTTGAGAAGGCAACACAGGGAGGGAAAAACGCAGGTTCTTGATCACATAACAAGGAACATTATGTACTAGCCTGGAGAGCTCAGCAAAATTGTTACAAAACACACTAAACAGGTACCAAGATAAACTTGCTTGAGTGCCTCAGTACGTTCTTGCCCTGCAAGTCTGGCTCAAACTGGCCCTGACTGCTTTAAAGCTGCTCTGGTTATACTAGTTAATTGCAATATGAAAATCCCCGCCTAGTGAAAAATTGCAATATCATTAACATAACATGGGTTGTATGACAGCATATGATGATGGTACTGTGCCTGCGCTGATATGTTTCACTGTGAACAAAGAAAGATACAATGTAAAAACTTTATATTACTCATGGGGAAGGGATTTAAGGCAACACCACAGAGTGGGCAGATGCGGATTTTGCTAGCAAGAAAGCTCCTGTGGAAGAAGTCCCTGTGCTGCCCAGGAGCGAGCGCCCTAGTAAGTAACCTCTAATAAACTCATCTAACTCATCACTCTGGGCTTGTCTGAGTCATTCTTTTGTCTCTGGGTTCCCTCTCAGTTTTGGGGGGCAGTTTTGGTATTCGATCCCTGAATTTTCATGAAACACACGGCCTTGTCCTCATGATGGAGACGATGTGATCACCAAAAGTTAATTTTATCCTTATAAAATAAAAATTGTGATCATTTAGACTTTACTGAGGAATTGTTTTTTGAAAGAGGTAGGTTTACCAAAGTTCCTTTATTTTCTATTCAAATGTAATAATATTGGATGATAACCAGACATTACCCACACTGGTTTCTCAGCTCTCGTATGTAGAGAAGGTTCTCTTCTTAACTGGTGGACCCTTTCAAAGTTCCGAAAATATTTTCAAACCTCCTCCATCTTGGGAGGGACAAGCAAAACCATCAAGTACAGTGGACACCACTACTTTTCTCCTTTGAAGCAGCTATCATTGTCATTTGATTCCTAAAATGAATGACAGGGATGACAGCTAACTTAAAATGAGACACGAGCTTCCTATATTCTCCAGCACAGAGCTTTACAAGCGTGCAAACATCCTTAAGACCTAGACAAGATGTGAGGACTGAAGGGCTCCTCATACTTTCCTTCCCTCTGCCTGTAGCTCATATGCATTTTCTCTCCTGGTAGTAGAAAACCCATGCCTTTGGAACTGAGCTCCCCCAGGGACTCCTTATCAAGTCTGACTGTTCACAGAGGAAAGAAGCTGTGTCGTAGGGCAAAAATGAGGAAAGTCCAGGACCTGCTTTTGCAAGATTTTCCAAGGTCCCTGAACAGAATGAAGAGAGTCAGCCATGTGAAAATCTGGGGAAAGAACATTCCAGGCAGAAGAAATGTCAAGTGCAAAGGTGACAGGAACAAACCCAGTGTATTTGTTGAACAGTAAGAAAGCCAGCATTTCTGAAGTTTAGTGTTGGAAGGAAAGATCACAGTGAGGTTGGATAGGTGTCCAAAGGCCAAATCATGTCAGGCCTTGCAGCACAGGGAGGCACATGGTCAGATTTGTATTCTAGAAGATGACTCTGGTTGCAACCTGGAGAACAGATTTTAAGCAAAAGACTAATGAGGAAGCCTTAAAGTTATCTGGAAGGGACAGGAAGGGCCTTGGAGCAGGGTGGACCCAAGAAGGTAGAGCGAAGTAGGGGGTACCAAGAGTTATTTAGAAGATAAAGAAGGTCTGGACATAGGGCTGTGGGTGGGTGGGGAAAAGGGAGGGTCAAGGATGACTTAGATTTGGGGCTCTGACAGCTGGAGGTTTGGGGCATTCTGCTTACAATAGGCTTCTTGTGCAGGGGACCCACTAGAAACTAAAAACTGGGTAGTTACATTTCATGTTGTGAATTAATAGTGAGCTGTCCTGTCACTTTTTTATGACCTTGGTTCACAGAAGCCTGCCCTGCAGAGAAGCTATTTCTAGCCTGCTCATTGAGTCTTAGAGCCAGCCAGTGGCCATAGAAGGTACTGCTGGTGACCAGGTGTCCTTCCCCAGGTAGCCACTCATTCTGGGGGTGGGACTCACATGTCCTGACGTTGGAACTGGTAATAAAAGGACTTAAAAAATTGTTTCTATTATGGAAAAATCCAAACATATGTAAAAACAAATAAAATAGTATAATGAACCCTTCTGAAGCCCTCCGTTCTGCCCCAGCAATTATCAACACGTAGAAACCTTGTTTCCCTTCCAGCCCCCATTAGTTTATTTTGAAGCAAATCCTGGACATTATTGAATAATTCAAATTGCCCAACTGGCTCCTTTTTGTTTGTTTGTTTATTGTTGTTTGAATCGGAGTCCAAACAAAGTCCACACATTGCACTTGGTTATCATGTCTCTTAAATCCCTTTTAATCTTGGGTTCTTCCTCCTCCCCACCCCCTTATCTCCTTTCTTCTCCTTCTTTTCTTTTCTTGCAATTAATCTGTTGAAGGCATTGGGCCATGTTCTTGTGATGTCATTTAACATATTCCTCCAGGCCCTGTATTTCCTGTAAACTGGTTCTGCGATCTAGTGGCTAATCAATCTCATGTTCAACTTTCTGATAAAAATACATCATGAATGGTGATTTGTACTTCCTATTCCATCACGTCAGGAGGCCTGCTGGTCTCTCTTTTCTGGTGTTAAGTCTTGGCTTTTGGCTCAGGTGTAGTCAGATTGAAGCCACAATTATAAATTTCCTCATCAGTTTTTCACCTAATGGTTTAATTGGTCATCACTGCCTGGCTTGATTATTTCATTAGGGGTTGCAAAATGGAGGTGTCCTAATTCTATCATTCCTCTGCCTTTATCAGCTGGGATTCTTCTATAAATAAGAATGTGCCCTCATTGATTTGTGGTTTACCATGAGATACAGGTGATATAAGAAAGGCAGGATAAATGTGATTTTTTCCTCATGTTTTTTTTGAGGCAGAGTCTCACTCTGTTGCCCGGACTAGAGTGCCATGGCATCAGCCTAGCTCACAGCAACCTCAAACTCCTGGGCTCAAGCGATCCTCCTGCCTCAGCCTCCCGAGTAGCTGGGACTACAGGCATGTGCCACCACGCCCAGCTAATTTTTTATGTATATATTTTTAGTTGTCCAGCTAATTTCTATTTTTTTTAGCAGAGACGGGGTCTCGCTCTTGCTCAGGCTAGTCTCGAACTCCTGAGCTCAAATGATCCTCCCACCTCGGCCTCCCAGAGTGCTAGGATTACAGGTGTGAGAGCCACCATCCCCGGCCTTTCCTCATTATTTACTAGTTTTCAGAACAATAAGTTGGTTGTCTGGCATCCTGCAAAACTAACTGATTGTTTTTAATATCATTGTGAACTTGTAGGTTTTAACATCTTTTGTATATTTCAAGCCATTGCGGTTATTCTTTCTGATGTGCTAATTGTCCCAATTTTGGTCAGCCTTTTCCAATTGGCCCCTGAGTTTTTTTCTTTTTTTGTTGAGGAGAAATTCACATAATATAAAATAACCATTTTAAAGTGTACAATTCAGTGATCTTCAGTGTGTCCACAATGTTTTGCAACCACCTGTATCTATTAATAGTACCAAAACATTTTCATCATTCCAAAAGAAAACCAAACCCTGCATCCGTTAAGCCGTCTACTGCCTACTCCCCCTCCCCCTAGAATCTGGCAACCACTCATCTACTTTATGTTTCTATGGATTTACTTGTTCTGAATATTTCATGTAAGTGAAATCATACAATATGTGCCCTTTTGTGTCTGGCTTTTCTCAGCATGTTGTTTTTAAGACTTACACATGTTATAGTGTTTATCAGTACTTCATTCCTTTTTCCCTCCAATGAAATGCTTCACAAATTTGGGTGTCATTATTGCACAGGGGCCATGCTAGTCTTCTTTATGTCATGAGCACTTTATTCCTTTTTATGCCTGAATAGTATTCCCTTGTATACATATGACTACATTTTGTTTATTCATTCAGCAGTGATCAACATTTGGTTTGTTTCCATCTTTTGGCTGTTGTGAATACTGCTGCTTTGAACATTCATGTACAAGTGTAGGAGCAGGAGCTGTGAGCTGGCTGTTTCCTTGATGCTGAACGGGTGTGGATGAAGGACAGCCGAGTCCAACCTGGCGGAAAGCCGTCTGGTCAGCAGCCCGAGAAGTTGAAGTAAACAGCCACGTCTTCAGTGACTGCAGTCATGTAGGAGGTCTGGGAATGTTCTTTGAACAGAACATTCTCAAAATATAGAGATTAGGGAGTAAAAGGCCATCTGTTTCCTGCCCTTGAGTCTCCTCTTGAGTTGTACGAGGACAGGGCTCTTTGCTCCTAGAGCATGGAGTCCCCCGTGTCCATTTGTCCTGATAATTGGCTATTTTGTCTTCATTTCTGCGGAGCCGCTTGGTTTTGGGTTACCTGGGCTGAGCTGGACTCAGCATACAAGTATTTGTTTAAGTATCTGTTTTCAATTAGTTTGAGTATAAACCTAGGGGTGAAATTCCTGGGCCATATGCCAAGTCTATATTTAACTTTTCAAGCAACTGCCAAATTGTTTTCCAAAATGGCTGCACCATTTTCCATTCCCACCAGCAATGTATGAGGATTCCACTTTCTCCACACCTTTGCCAACGCTTGTTACACCTTTGCCAGTGCTTGTTACTTTTCCCTCCCTACCTCCTTCCTTCCTTCGTCCTTCCTTTTTCCTATTATAGCCATCCCAGTGGAATGATATCTCATCGTGATTTTGATTTGCATTTCTGTAATGACTAATGATGTTGAACATCTTTTCATGTATTTGTTAGCCATTTGTATATCTTTTTTGGAGAAATGTGTATTCAAGTCCTTTGATCATTTTTAAACTGAGTTTTTT
>NW_012150641.1:1378732-1392569 GCF_000956105.1 Propithecus coquereli | reverse complement strand
CACCACATTCTTATGTCTCACTAGTCCTCAATAATTTGTAATCATTTAATTTATTACTTTACTCATTTATTGTGTCTGAGCCTGGACTGCCATAACAAAATACCATAGACTGGGTGGCGTAAACAACACATTTATTTCTCATAGTTCTGGGCTACGGGCAAGTCAAAGGCTAGGGCAGGTCAAAGATCAAGCTGCAGGCAAATTCAATTACTGGTGAGAGGTCCCTTCCTGGCTTGTAGACAGCTGCCTTCTTGCTATGTGCTCACATGGTCCATGTGCCAGCTTATGGAGAGAGATGTCTCTGTCTTCCTCTTTTTATAAGGCCACCAATCCCATTATGAGGACCCCACCATCAAGAACTAATGTAAATCTAATTACCTGCCAGAGGCCCACCTCCAAACGCCATCACATTGGAGATTAGGGATTCGATATATGAATTTTGGTGGTGGGGAGCACAAACATTCAGCCTATGACATTCCATCCTGGCTCCCCCAAAATTCATGACCTTCTTGCACACAAAATACATTCATTTCATTCCAACAGCCCCAATAGTCTTAACTTATCCAAGTGTCAATTCTAAAGTCCAAAGTATCATCTAAATATCATGTCATCAGATAGAGGTTAAAGATACAATCCATTTTGTGGCAAAATTCCTCCCCAGCTGTGAGGCTGTAAAATCAGACAAGTTGCGAACTTCCCAAATACAATGGTGGAACAGGCATAGGATAGACATTCCCATTCCACAAGGAAAAGATTAGAGGAAAGGGGTAACAGGAGCTGCCAGGTGGGGGGTCGGTAACAAATAAATGAAGTTCCTCGAGGTCAGGGGAAAAAGAAACAAAGCCCAGGAGAGCCCATGCCCATTCTAAAGTGTGTGTAAAGGCCGGGCAGGTGCGGTGGCTCATGCCTGTAACCCTAGCACTTTGGGAGGCCAAGGGGGGAGGATCACTTGAGGCCCTGTCTCTGCAAAATAATTTAGCCTGGCATGGTGGCCAGAGCCTCTAGTTCCAGCTATGCGAGAGGTTCGAGGTTGCGGTGAGCTATTATCGTGCCACTGCACTGCACTCTAGCCTGGGCGACACAGTGAGACCCTGTCTTTTAAAAATAAATTAATTAAAGTATGTGTACAAGTTGGGAGGGGTGAGGGTGGAGACTGATGCAGCAGCTGCTCGGCTTCAATCATCTTTAGGGAAACTAAGTCCAGTGCAGCCAGATTGCTGAGCTTTGCTCTTCTTTGTTTGTTTTGAGAGGCCAGAAACCTAAATTGTTATCCCAATCTTCAATTTTGGTCTCCAGTTTTTTTTTTTTTTTTTTTGAGACAGAGTCTTACTCCATTGCCCTGAGTAGAGTGCCATGGTGTCGGCCTAGCTCACTGCAACCTCACACTCCTGGGCTCAAGCGATCCTCCTGCCTCAGCCTCCCAAGTAGCTGGGACTATAGGCTCGCACCACCACGCCCGGCTAGTTTTTCTGTTTTTAGTAGAGATGGGGTCTCACTCTTGCTCAGGCTGGTCTCAAATTCCTGAGCTGAAGCGATCTTCCTGCCTCGGCCTTCCAGAGTGCTAGGATTACAGCTATGAGCCACGGCGCCCAGCTTGGTATCCAACTTTAAAACGAAAAAATGAGGAAAAAAAAAAATTACAACAAACCTTGATGGCAACAGTATACATCCCTTCAGTCTACCAGCTTTCAGCTTCTGGGCTGATGCTGTCCAACAGAACTTTCTGTGATGATGAAAATATTGTATATTGTCTCTGTTCGACATGGTAGCCAGCTAACACATGACATGTGGCTCGTGTGACCGAGGAACTGAATTTTTAAAATTTAGTTTAATTTGAATAGCCTCATATCGAATAGCCAACCTAGTGGCTACCATATTGGGCAATGTGAACAGAGTGAAGTTATTTATTGATTTCTAAAATTTGAAAACTGTTAGAATGAAAAGAGGAGAAACATCAGAGTATACTCTTCACAAATGCTGCAGAACCTCTCTGTGCCTAGAGAACAACTCCATGTTCCCTGGTAACCATATTCACCAACCCACCTTCCCTTTCTAGCAAGATTTTCTAACTCACCCCATGCTCTTCAGCTACCCAGACATGTCTCCTTCTTCTGTAAGCCCGGCTCTTGCCCACCCCAGTGCTTTTGCTAAAGCCATCCTCACTAATTTCACAAATACTTATTGAACACATATTCCAGGAATTGTGCTGGATACTAGGAATACATATTTCCTACTCTCTAGTAGTCTTGTGAGGGACACACCAAGGGAACAACTAAACTATGGTATTTTAAGTGTCATCCTGAGGGATACACAGGAAGGGCCTTCTCCCCAAGAAGGGAGGAGGAGTTTCTGAGTGAGTCCTGGGTGATCTGGAAGGGCCAGCCAGGAACCAAGGGTTGGAAAGACCATCAAGCAATACAAGGGACAGTGGCGCAGACAGTAGAGACTTGTGGTGAGTTTAGACAACTGTAAAGGAGTCAGCATGGTTGTCACATGGGAGGTGAGGGGGCGTGGCTAAAGAATCAAGCAAGTTCCAGGTAGTAATAATAATAACAATAACTGAGTAATGATTCCCAGCCAGGCTCTGAGCACTTTATCTGTAGTAAATAAACTAATAGTTATTAATCTTTACCATTTTGAAGATGGGGACATTGAGACACAGAAGGTTTTAAAAAAGTATCCTACGCCAGGTGCGGTGGGGGGCGCCTGTAGTTCCAGCTAGTGGGGAGGCAAAGCCGGGTGCGTGGATGGATCGCGTGAGGCCAGGACTTCCAGGCTGTAGTGCGCAATCATTGCGCCTGTCAATAGCCACTGCACCCCAGCCTGGGCAACGTGGCGAGACCCCGTACCTAAAACAAAACAACGACAAAAATCTAGCCCTAATTACACAGCTGATAAGTAGCAAAGCACATGTCCCTTCAGATCCCTGGCAACCTGGTTCCAGAGCTCACATGCTTAACAGTACCACTCTATTGCTTGACTTTGGAGGCCAGCTAAGTATTCGAGATTTAATCCCGAAGATGATGGGCTACTAGTTTTATTAAGCTCGTTCCCACGGGTCAAGGGGACGAGCACAGGCACCACCTTGCGGGTGTTCGGAATGGCAGGACAGTCCTTGCTTCCCAGGTGTTGATCACTGGACCCCGATCTCCTGGCCGCTCAATGATCAAGAGGAGACCTGTTCGCCTCTATGGCCGGCTGACCTCGTGGCGCAACGGTAGCGCGTCTGACTCCAGATCAGAAGGTTGCGTGTTCAAATCACGTCGGGGTCACTTTTCTCCGAAGGCTTTTATTTAATTACCCTTATTTTCAACTGTGCTCCAGCCCCGGCGTTCAGGTCAGAGAAAAAGCGGTATTTGTTAGAAGCCGGAAGGAAAGGTCTTCTGGCTCTAAGTCCCGAGGCCGTCCCGTCGGAGGATCCCAACACTCTCCCGGGGGTTTTTGCGGTGGATCCGGGTACAGTAATTCTGGGCGGACAGCCGGGCTCCTGGAGACAGGCGCTGCTCGGGGCCGCTCAGCCCAGAGGGAGGAGGATCGGGTAATCGCGCAGGCAAGGAGGTCGCTTGGTCTCCGGCTTCGTGGTGCTGGGCAGGTTCCTACCTAAATGCTCTCCCTTCGCGACAGAAGCCGTCCCTACAGTAAGGAGTCAGAGTTCAGGCCCCAGAGAACAAAACGTGAGGCGCTTTTCGGCAGACGAGGTGGCCGAGTGGTTAAGGCGATGGACTGCTAATCCATTGTGCTCTGCACGCGTGGGTTCGAATCCCATCCTCGTCGGCTTGCGGTTGCTGCGGCCTGTGCTACAGTTTTGTAGTGTCAAAACTAGTATACTCTTGTTTCTCTCAGTCTGCCCCAGCCCCATTCAGCTTCCGTGTCTCCCTAGCACTCTTTCTCTTCCCTAGCGATGTCCTTTCTCCTGTTACATTTTCTAGTACGGCCTCAAATCAGAGAGGGCATCTTTACAGTCACCTATCATGGAGCTGATTTGGCCAGAGAAATACGATACGAAGTTGTTTAAAAAGGGCGCCGTGGCTTAGTTGGTTAAAGCGCCTGTCTAGTAAACAGGAGATCCTGGGTTCGAATCCCAGCGGTGCCTTTGTCCTTTCCCAGCTTTTGCATAGACTCCGCAAGCAGAGTCACAGGGTTTTGCAGCATCGGGCCTACACAATTTCCCACGTATCCGCCTATCCTCTCTCACCGAATCCGCTGTGTGCCCTCAGGCATCTTGCGTTTCTGGTCGCATGGGCGTCATGAACATTTTGTACTTCGTGCACGTCATATTTGCGCCTCAACCTGCAACCAAGTGCCAAAGTCCCATCATCTGTGCTTGCCAGTATCGCGGCCTGGCTGTCACTTGCCTAAATGCTCCGTGAGTCAGTTTTCGTATTCTACTTTCATGTCTTCTAGAGCAGTCTTACCATTTAAGGTTTCTCTCGAGATAGGGTTGAGCAGTATATGTGCACTTACATGATCTCATATCGAGCCAGCATCTTCAGCTGGCCGGTTAGCTCAGTTGGTTAGAGCGTGGTGCTAATAACGCCAAGGTCGCGGGTTCGATCCCCGTACGGGCCAGAAGTTAATCATTTTAGAGAACTAAGGTTTCTAATTAATTTTAGAGACAAAAAATGTAACCGGGGAAAGCTTCTGAAGCAATATTTCCGATCCCGGAATATTTCGCGCCCGTAAGAGAAACGTATTGGAGTTCAGTCTAAGTGTCTTGAGGAGGACGGCTTTAGAGAAACCAGAATTCTTTCTAAATCTTACAACCATAACACGTAGCTCCTGAACTTACTACATGATTTGTAAACAGAAGGTGCTAGGGGTTAGGACAAGCTTTTCTTAAACTATTACATGTGGCACTGATCAGCAGAGTGTGAGAAATGGTCAGGAATGGAGGTGACAATTGTTCCCAGGCTTCCTCCACAGCCAAGTCCAATCCACCCAGCCCCTGCCCCGTCCTTCAGGACCTGAGAAGACAACTCCTTCCCTTCCTCTTCTAGAACACCGGGCTTGCGTTTCTGCTTTCACTGGGTTTCTGGGCCCCTGTAAGTGATTATCTGTGTCACATTTCCTCTCAAATCCACTGCCTAAGAGCAGGAACCATATCCTTCCCCATCAACCCTGGGACCCCCACCCCACTCCCAGCAGGGGCCACAAGACCCACCCTCATTCCCATTCCTTTGGCTCATCAATCACTGCAGCCCATAGAGACACAGCCTCAGCCTTAGCAGCAGCAGCACTTTAATTCCACAAAAACTCAGAAAGCCAAAACTGATTAGAACACTCCACAACAGGTGGGCTTCAAAACCAGCAACAATTCTACCTGAACCCTGAGAGTACTGAGATACCTCCCACCTCACCCCCTCCACCATGCAATGCATTCCTTCCAGCTCCACCCCGCTTCTGGCTGGGAAAGTGGTATGGTAGAGGCCAGAGGGCAGAAGCAGGAAGTTATCCATCTCTAGGTGTCCATCCTTGCCTGCATGGTATTTGGCCAAGGACTACTCAAGCGTCCCCAGCCCCTGGCACCTGAGATGTGGCCTTTGGAGTCAGGAAGGCCACAGTGGGGGCTGGAGCCTTCTTTGTTCCCTTCTCTTGATCACATATGGGAGTCATGTCCTCACCTTCAAGCCAAGGCCTAAAGCCCTGTTCCCTGGGATGGTGTTCTAGTTAGAGAGGATAGTTGGAAAGAACAGGTTAGCTGCAGATGGCCAACTGAATAGAAGCAGAGCAACATCCCTTCCCACCAGGACAGCCCTTAGAACTTCCCCATATTCACCGGCCTAAGGCCCAGAGAGGGCACGGGCCAGCTCAACGCATCTGGAAGAGCCTCCAGCACATAGGCCTCCCTCAGCCAGCAGTTCCCACCAGGGCTCCTTGAAGAATCCTTAGGATCCTACTGGACCCTGCCCTCCCTGGCCAGCCCGGCATCTCCTGGCCCCCTAGTCACTTGCACAGGGCCTCCAACACCTCCAGGGTGCGTCGGATATCCCGGACTTGGCGCGCCAGCCCCTGAACCGGCTGCAGAGCCCGCTCCAGCTCCTCGCAGCGCGCCAGGAGGGTGTACATGCCCTTGATGCTCATGTCCACGGCTTCTCCTAAGGAGTCCACGGCGTCGCGGTAGGTCTGAATGCAGCCCACGCTCAGCGCGGTCAGCTCCTGCACCGCGCCACCCAACCCGCGAAGCAGACGGTCCACCCGGCCGCCCAGCTCCCGACTCAGCCGCTCCAGGTCCCGCAGCACGTCGGGGTCGATGGGCGGGATGACTGGTGTGGGTGTGGCTGCAGGCGCTGGGCAGGGCCGCGTAGGGGCAGGGGGCAGGGGGGGAGGGACGCCACTCAGACGAATCTTGAGTTGTAGGTTGTTGGCGACAAAGTGGGTGAGGTCGCCGTGGCGGCTCACCGTACCCTCCAGCTCCAGGGGGCTGGAGATGGTGGCCCGTCGTCCGCCGCCGGTTCCGGACTCCGCACTCCCTGCGGACCCGGCGCCACCACACGCCCCGCTCAGCCCGTCCAGGCTGCGGCTGTCCTGAAGGCGACTAGAGAACGAGCGGCCAGCCCTGCCCGCCGCCGCCGCCTCCTCGTCGTTGTCTTCCTCTTCCTGCTGCTGCTCAACATTCATCCCGTCGCTTCCCGGGCTCCCTCGACGGCAGACCCTCTCGGACGCAGGCTCGTCCTCGGGCGGCTCAGGGTCCTTGTGCCTGGAGGACAGGGGCGGGTCGTGCTCGGCACCTGGTGCCCCCCGGCGGCTCCCGGCCCCAGACAGCGTCCCTTGGGGCCCAGACTCGTCCTCCCAAGCCTCCTGGGCCGGCCGGTGGACAACGCTGCAGCTCGAAGTCTTCGGGGACGCCCTGGGGTGGTGGCTCGCGCCCCCAACGTTCTCGGCCTCTTCCTTCCCGGACACTCGGAGGCCTGAGGGCGGCTCAGAGGGCGTTCGGCCTGGCCCGCCGCCGAAGATCGCGGCCTGCTGTTCCGCTGGAGCCAGAAGGTCGGCCGCGGGCCCGGGCCGCCCCCGAGGCGACTCCATACTGCAGGTGGGGGCCGGAACCGAGGAATTGGTTCGCCGGGCGCTTCAGAGGCGGTGGCGGCGCCTTTAAGGGGCGTTGGTAGAGACCCGCCGATTGGCAGCAGGCTGACAATGTTAAGGACAGGAAGAACACTTTGATTGGTCGCGGCGACCAGGAAGTCCCGGAAGAAGAGCTGTTATTGAACAGCCGAACACACGTGACAGCCAGCCGGGTGGAGAGAAGGCGGTGACAGCTCAGCTCGTTGCCCCGCCCTTTCAGAAAGCTGAGGGGGAAGATCTTAAAGTCGGAGGTCCCGAAATACCGGAGTCCCGCGGGGGCGGGGCTCAGACTTTTTCCACCCATCAGAGTCCCGCCCATAGTTGTTGCTTAGCGAACGCCACAAATGGGAACAAGACTTGGGGTTCCTAGGAAGGTTCTTGGGATGGAAATAGTATATCCTGCTCTGACCATCGGGTTGAGTCGCTCCTAGTTAACTAAGGATGAAATCAGAATTCTCAGCATGAGCGTGAATGGTTCGTTCCTTCTTGCTGGGTTGACAGACCTAGCCGTTGAACTGCCCACAGCGACTCATTGTGGTCAGCGCAGCGGGCCTATGGCCTTAACTGTGCTTTTGCCACTCTGTTCTCTGTCTCCTGCCCCCTCCACGTTGAGAGTCCCACCCCTTGGAGGATGGTGTGTGATTTTGCCATGAGATAAAATATTGAACAAATGAAACAATCACAAATTTTGATATGCACTATGTAGGAAATAAAGTGTTATGACTGAGAGTAACTGAGCAGCACTAGTTTAGTTAAGGGGTCAGAAAAGGCCTCTTTGATGAAAAGACTTTTAACTGAAAAGAACCAGAAAGAGCCAGACATCTTCCAGGCAGAGGGAAGAACAACTTGGGCTAAGTCTCAGAGACAAAGAAGGCTTGATATATTCAAGGAACTGGGATGGAAGGCTGGAGACATTGAGGTGAAAACAAAATGAGTAAGGGGAAGGACTTCAAGGGGCTGAAGAAGCAGGCAGGGGCCACATCACCTGGGCCTTGTAGTTCCTGTTAGAAATGGAGATTTCTTCTAAGTGCAATGGTGCAGCAGACACTGGAAAGGTTGTAAATTGCAACATATTAGCCAAAGCTCTGAAACATTGGTATTTAATAAAAACGGTTAACTAACTTTTCTTAGCTGATAAAAGATACGTTTGTTCTTATTTGGATAGAGAGATGACCTGAGGCAGGGTCATGCCAGCATTCAGAAGTGCAACTACCCAGAACCTTCCAGCACCACCACCCTCTAGGTCCCTGCCAGGGTCCCATCCACTCAATCCTGATGATAGTAACTCACTCTTTCACCAGGCCTGAGGAGTCCACAGTTGCCAGCTATCTTTATTTTATAGTCCCCTGCAGCTTGATAAAAACCCTAGTCATTCCTCTGCTTTAAAAAAAAAAAGCTCATATATATCTGGGCAGGGTAGATATTCCTTAGAACTGTGGTCTCCAACCCCAGGCCACAGGAAGTGAACGGTAGGCCAGCAAGAAAAGCTTCATCTGTATTTATAGCTGCTCCCCATCACTGGCATCACCGCCTGAGTTCCGCCTCCTGTCAGATCAGTGGTGGCATTAGTTGGAGGAAAACAAGCTCAGGGCTCCCACTTATTCTGCATTATGGTGAGTTGTTTAATTATTTCATTATATATTACAATTTAATAATAATAGAAATAAAGTGCACGATAAATATAATGTTCATGAATCATCCTGAAACCATCCCCCTACCCCGTCCATGGAAAAATTGTCTTCCATGAAACGAGTACCTGGTGCCAAAAACGTTGGGGACCACTGCCATAGAAGATGGGAGAACCTCCCTTGAGAATGGGAAGCTGAGCACAGGAAAGCAGTGGTATGATGGGATCATATGTGGGGATTACTGGCTATTGTGGAAAATGTTTGCAGGGGGACACAAAGGGACAAGTAGACAAGTGGGGAGGCAGTTCCAAGTACAAGGTAATGGTAGCTCAGACTATCATGATGGCAACAGAATTGGGCATGTAGACATTCTAGATGCATCTTGAAAGTTGGACAAAGTTGGACATCTTGAAAGAAAGGACAAAGGTTGGGCTACCAATGTCTCTTTGTTTATGTTGTTTTCTATCTTATGTATTTTGTAGGCCACTTTAAATTCTTTCTAGAATAAGACAGGGTATAAATAGCATTTTAAAATATGGTTTTTAGGAAGTAAAAATTTCTATGTACTTTACTGCACTTGAGAACTGTTGCTCCATGAATTAATATAGATGTGTTTGCAGACAGGATTTGTCTTAGGAGTTTTATAGAGCTTTGCCCTGAAGGAATATGTGAACGTGTTGGTTTGCATTTCAAATGCTGTTACACTCGGAAGGGTGTCTCTGAAAGACAGTAGCGGCTGTATCCCACAAGGCGCCACATTTCTCAGACCTAAAGGTTTGGATTTGCTTTGTAAAGCAAAGCCAATCTGTTAAAAACTACAGGATGAGAGCTGACAATGGAGTGCCCCTGGAACAGACAGCTGCCCAAATGGCTAAAAGCAAAGCTCTTGTTTAAACACTCTACACTACCTGTCTCCATTCACAATAACCTAATAAATATGGAGCCAATATATCTCTGTTTAACCCCTCTGTTAAGTGATAAACTTACCTTACAACTTAGAAGTTAATCTTTGAAATATTTTGTAACCATTTATTCACGTAGATAGAATTAGTTAAAGGATCTGTAGAAGCCTTTTGAAAATCTGTTAACCTGAGAGGAACTACCTGTTGTTATGTAAATCTGTTACCCCTGGCAATTAATCATTATTCCCTATAAGTTACCATGTTAAGACCTCATTCGGGGCTTTTTGAGACCCACGGAGGTCTAGGCCCCCTGAGATCCTGCTTTGCCTATAATCTTCATAAACTTATAAAACTATATCTTTGTCTCTGTGTATTCTTTTATTTCTTTTATTTTCCATTTTTCTCTATTATTTTCTTATCCCCTGCAACTCTACCAAAGGGACCCGGTTTTTTGCGGGGAACGTTGGCCACGTTCCCGGCAAGAACAGCCCACGTGTTAGGTAAGAAAGGATTGTTATTCCAATTTTTATTTATTTATTTATTTATTTATTTTTGAGACAGTCTTGCTCTGTTGCCTGGGCTAGAGTGCCATGGCATCAGCCTAGCTCATAGCAACCTCAAACTCCTGGGCTCAAGCGATCCTCTTGCCTCAGCCTCCCAAGTAACTGGGACTACGGGCATGCACCACCATGCCTGGCTAATTTTTTCTATATATTTTTAGTTGTCCAGCTAATTTCTTTCTATTTTTAGTAGAGATGGGGTCTCACTCTTGCTTAGGCTGGTCTCAAACTCCTGAGCTCAAACGATCCACCCGCCTTGGCCTCCCAGAGTGCTGGGATTACAGGCGTGAGCCACCGTGCCCAGCCTGGTTTGGAATTTTAAAAACACCTTTGAAATATGACCAAAGAGGAAATTGTAATGGTCATTAGAGAATATTGAGACCCGAATAACAAATTGTGCTACATATCGGGCCTGTGTGGTACAACGAAGTGATGCTTTGATGGATGTTTATTGTTTTGTTTTAGACTAAGGGAGAATTGAGAGATGGATTAGTGATCTGCATGTAGGGAATTGAGGAAATGACCCAAGACAATTGACTTCAGGACAGCCAAAAGTTGTACAGGACATGAAAATAACAATGCCACACGGGTCAGGCACATCATAGTCATGATATAAACACTAGACAACTGGACATTGGCCCTCTAGATACGTAAACTCCATGAGCACAAAGGATTTTTTTCTTTTATTCATTGCTTCATCCCCACCTTCTAGAACAGAACCTAGAATGTAGAGGACACTCACTAGCTATTGTCGAACGAATAAATCTGACCAAAATTAAGATGTAACTAGCTCAGAAGGATGTGGGGACAGAAAATATACATGTGTATGGTGGCAGTGGGGTAGAAGACTGGAATCTTTAAATTTTATAGCAGGAAAACAATAGGTAATGCCTAAAACTGAAAACTTAAGCATGTTGAGTAAGAAATATATGGTAAATACCCAAAGCAAAACAAAACAGTGAAAAGACTTGGAACTTGCTTTTTAAAAAAGCAGCCTTGGAACATCATTCAATTGTTTTAATCTGTGGGCATGTATAGTGGATTGCATGGTGGCCCCCAAAGAGATGTGTCTACGTCCTAACTCTAGGAACCTATGAATTTGGCATTTTTTGGGAAAAAGGGTTTTTGTCAATGTAATAAAACTTCTTGAGATGAGATCATCTTGGATTACCCGGGCAGGCCCTAAGTCAAATGACTAGCGTTCTTATAAGACATAGAGCAGAGACAGCGTGAGAGGAGGGCCAGGCCATGTGAAAACAAAAGCAGAGATTGGAGTTATGGAGCCATAAGCCAAGAAATGCCTGGTGCCACCTAACAATGGAAGAGGCAAGGCGGGATTCTCCCCTAGAGCCTTGACTTTAGACCTCTGGCCTCCAGGACTGGGAGAGAAGAAGTTCCTGTTGTTTTAATCCACTAAGTGTGTGGATTAATAATTTGTTATGGCAGCCCTAGGAATCTAATACAGCATGCACAACTGGAATAAAATAAAAATAAGAAAATGTATTGATGTATTTAACCACATTGATTAAAAAGGCAAATAATCGATAGATGCAGGAAAAGCATTTGATGAAAGTCAATGCCCATTCATGATACAAAACAAAAACCTTTTTTAAAGACCCTTAACAAGCAAGGACTAGAATAGGCCTTCCTCAATCTGATAAAGGACACCTACCAAAAACCTACAACAAGCATCATACCTAACAGTGAAAGTTTTGTCAGAACAAGGCACGATCACTATTGCTTCTATTTGCTCCTGTACTAGGTCCTGAACAGAGCAGTGAAACAAACAAACAAGAAAGACAATTTCTAGGGTGCAGCAATGTCCAGTTGCTCTTAGGTGGGCAAAGGGGCAGGGAATGAACCAGGAAATAAAACACTAGAGTCAATCGAGAGTGGGACATGAGAAGTGGCCAGAGATGGCAGAGATGGCTGGTGTTCAAGCATAGAGTGGGGAGCTGAGGGCCCCCAGCACCCCCAGGCTCTGGGAGTCAGAGCAGGGGAAAGAGACAGTGGGGTGGGGATGGCTGGGAGCTGACCATCAGGTGTCAGAGCTGAGAGGGTCGGGTGTGAGCAGAGGAGGGTAGTGATGTGGTGCTCATTCCTGCCACCCAGAGTGGACAACCTCTCCTTCCCCTAGGGACAGCTTCCTCCACAGCAAAGCTTCCACCTAGAAACATCTACACTCATTGGTATAAAAAGCTTCAGCCTTTATTAAACAAAAAGGAGGTAGAAGACAGATAAGGAACAGGCTGGGACCCCTCCTTCCCCCTACACATACACAGACCTACAAATGCAGACATAACCAAGTGAAAGGCAGGGACCATCAGGGGACAGACTGAAGGGCAGAGGGAGGCAGCACCCTCCGAGAGTGGGCCCGGACCCAAGGGTGGGCTGAGACCTGGGCCAGGGGCAGCCGTTCTGAGGGGTTATGCCTGAGCAGCTTGGAGATGAGGTCCCGAGCTCCCTCGGGCACAGAAGGGGGGAACTTCAGGTCTACCTGCAGGTGTGGAAAAGGAAGGACCATGTTAGTTTCACCCTGGCTACATTTTCCTTGACTACCCATTCTATTCGGAGTTAGGCAGGGCTGGAGGAATATGCTGCGCCCACCCCTAGGCCCTGCCTCTGCTGCCGGCACAAAGCCCTAGGCAGCTCCCACCTTGACGATACGCCGGTAGGTCTCGTTGTGTGACGCACTTTCGAAGGGTGGGTTCCCCACCAGCAGCTCGTAGCAGAGTACTCCGATGCACCACAGATCCACCTTCTCGTTGTGCGTGCGCCCCTCAATCATCTCTGGGGGCAGGTAGTCCAGTGTACCACACATTGTCTTCCTCCTGGGTGGGACGAGGAGAGTGGGCAGGGGTCCCAGGGACAGCCAGCCTCTCCTTTCCCTGCTGCTTGACGGCAGGGAGCCAAGAGACCGCAGGATACACTAGGGGAGTGTTCCAGCCAGGCAGGGCCACTGGGAAGGGGTGGGTGATATTTACCAAAGGCCCAGAGGTGGGTCTACACGCTGCCCTAGTATTGACACACTGAGGAATATATTTTAATAAAATAACCAGATAGGAAGGCAACGTTCATCTTGGAATTAAAGGAAAAACTGGGGACAAGTCTATCACCTATCAAGCATGTTCTGCTTAAATAAATCAGGTTTCATCTCTACTATGTAATACTATGAAGCCATGAAAAATGATGTGGGAGTATTCTCAGTGATATAGCAGAGAGTCCTAATATATTGACTGGAAAATTTGGGTGACAGAACTCTCTCCTATTTTTTTTTTTTTTTTTGAGACAGTCTGACTCTGTTGTCTGAGTGAGTGCCATGGCGTCAGCCTAGCTCACAGCAACCACCAACTCCTGGGCTAAAGAGATTTTCCTGCCTCAGCCTTCCAAGTTGCTGGGACTACAGGCACACGCCACCATGCCCGGCTAATTTTTTGCTATTTATAGTAGAGACTGGGTATCGCTCTTGCTCAGACTTGCTCCAACTCCTGAGCTCAAGCGATCCTCCCGCCTTGGTCTCCCAGAGTGCTAGGATTACAGGTGGGAGCCACGCACCCAGCCTCTCTCCTATTTTTATAAAGATACTGCTGTGTCTATATTTGTGTGAGGATAACCCTCAATGTCATTGGGTAACAAGGTTTGGAGGGGTTTTATTTAGAATGTCCTAGCCTCACACCCAGGGCTG
>NW_012150641.1:1371798-1375357 GCF_000956105.1 Propithecus coquereli | reverse complement strand
CTGCAGCCCGAGGCACCGCTACTCTCCCGGTTCCGCAAACGACAGAATCGCCTAAGCCGTGCCCTCGCCGAGGCCCTTTCAAATCTCCCGCTCCGACCCCATTGGCTGAGCGCGCCGACCATGCCCAATTTTCATTGGCTAGATTTCCTGAGACGTATGCCGTGAGCCAAACGCAAGAGGCCGAATGAGAAGCGGCGCACGCTGTGCTTCCGGCTTGGGGAAGTTTCTCTAGTCCTCTGGTTGGCTGTTCTTTCTTTCTTCTCTCTTCCTCTCTCGTTCCCTCTCCTGCCCCCTTCTCTTACTGCCCGTCCCCCTTTCTCTCTTTTTCCGTTTCTTCCTCCCTTTTTCCTTTTCTTCCTTATTGCTTCTTTTTAAAAAATTTAAATCTTTAATATAACTGGAATTCATCCATGTATCTATATATGAGTTAGGGTCTAACTTTGTTTTCTGCCAGATGAAAAGCCAATTATGACAGCACCGTGTGTTAAACAAACTGCCCCGTTCCCAACGGAATTTAAATGCTGCCCCTGATAAATTAAGACATCTCATATACTTGTGTCCATTTCTAGACACTCTATTCTGGTGTTTTGTTGTTTGTTTTTTGTATGTATGTTTATTCTTGTGTTATTACTATTTTGTTCTTAAAAGTCCTCACATTCCTGGGAGGAGTTTTCCACCAGAGGACCTGTCTCTGCAGGACCCCTGACAGCTGCCGTGTTGTTAGGACTTGTTGTCATTTTTCCTCCTTTGTGCCAGGCTCCCTCTTTTTCTGCTCTTAACTCCCAGATTTCACTACTGGGTTAATAATAATTTAAAAATAAATAATTTAATAATTTAATTTAATAATAATTTAAAAATAAATACATTTGGGGGCTTTCTATGAAATAACCAGTAGATAGATATTGTTTAATATTAGGCAAAAGAAAAAGAATTAACCATTGGATATTTGTAAGTATGTCCTGTCTAGCACCCTTCCCCTTTCTTCTAATAATAGCACCCTAACTTTCCTTTGGAGAACTGCCTATCTCCCCATTCTGTATAGTCTGTTTCTGTTTGAGTTAGTTTCTATTGCTGACAACCCCAAATCCCTAGCTTGACAGAGACCTATTGTAATGGACATTGTGGTTATCTAGCCAGCATCATTCTCCCACTTCTGAAAGCTTCTAAGCTTTTGTGGGCCTGAGCAGGAAGCTGACGTCACCCCAGGTCCAGGAGTCAGCCCTGATTGACTTATACCAATCAATACCTTTTATTCCAGATCATGATCACTGGTTCGGGGATAAGCATGTGACCTAAGTGGGCCAGTTAGTGGGAATCAGGATTCTTACTCAGAATGCTGGGCAGAACTTCTTTTCTCCAGCTAGAAGTGAATAAGAAAGTATTGTAGAATCCCAAATTCTTGTGTACCCGATGAGCAGCTAAAGCCAAACACTGTGTCACCAGTGCTTGGAGACAGAGAAAGGTTTGTTTGATTTGGCTAAAGCAAGAAGATAGGAGAGCAAAATCTTTCAAATCCATCTTCCTAAGGAATTGAAGCAGGTGCCAGGAAATTCCCCAGCCGACAGGTCTGAAGACAGGGCATTGGGCAGGAATAAGAAATGAGACAGTAAAAGAGAAAGAATGGGGTTAGGGGACTCAAGGCTTTCCAGACCAAGAGTCCCAAGAGAGTAATTCCTCACTCTTATTTATTCATCCCAAGAACAAAAGATCATTGTAAATCATACGAACAAACATGTTCTAAAGATATCCCACAGGCAAACAATGTTCTGTAGATTTCCATAAAGATTACATATCCTAAAGATCCCCCACAGGCAAACTTTAAAGATTATTTATAAAGATTAAGATATGCAGGTGCACAATAATCTCAGCAAAGCTATTTCTAGCCTCAAGCTAAACAAGAACATAAATTTGGGATTGCGGCCAGGCTAGTTTTCCAGCAGGTTGGGCGTTTCTGATTGCGGTCCTGGAGCAGTTTGCCACCCCGGGACAGAAACTGTTTTCAGTTCCTCCTGCCCTTGGAATGTCCCTACCACTTGGAAAACAGCCACACCTATGCAGACTGTCACATCCGCAGAGGTTCTTATGCCAGCAATATCTTTAGGTCACCCTAACATTTCTAAACTACCCCAACAAGCAGGGAGCTTTTATGCAGCTAGGGAATACGGGACTAGGGTAGGGGTGGGTTTCTGTGTTGCTTTTAGTCTCTAATAACACCTTGAATAACCAGACTTCTGGGCATCAGGAGCTAGTTACAACTTTCTCAAGGGCATTCACTCCTGCAAAACAAATTCATAGATCCTTGTAACCCTGGAGTGGTTGACAAACAAAAAACCCAGCACATTAGCAGTTAATAGTTACTGCCAGAACAAGGGTGCTAGGCATGAAGCAAGCACTTAACATGTGCAAGCAATCAAGGGCATAATCAAATTTTACATTATTTAAGTGATAAAATGTCAGGCTACTAAAATCTCAAGGGGCCCAATTACAGAAGCATGCAGCCCCCAATGCTGCTTGTGGTGCTCCTGAAGGAAGCAGCCTGCCATTGAAGCTTGTTAATTGCAGAAGCCAGAAGAGAGGCCTGGAAAGGACCTGAGTGCTTGATGACACTGTTGAGCCTCTGCATGCCTACTTCAGTACCTTCCTTACATGAAAATAGGTCTCCTTCCCTAATGCATTCTAAGTTGTGTTATCTGCTGTCCAAAGCATACTGTGTAGAAAAAAACCAAACAGTTTTCCCTCTGCTCTCATACCACAACAATCAACACAGAGGACTTCTGTGACAAATGTGTGGGCATTTCTCCCCCAACAACAAGCAAGCCAATCAATTCTGCAGCAGACACCAACTGGGTGTCCTCCAATTCAATTCTGACACTATCTACCTGGTGACAGCATTGGATCTCCTAGGTTGAGGGCTCAGTCCTACAAGACTGCCCCCTATTCTGATACCAACTGTAAGCCTCAGGTTGTTTTACCTGTGCTGCTGCCCAACTGGCTACAAATTGAGGTTTCCACAACCCTCATTCTTGGGTTCGATTAAATTTGCTAGAATGGCTCACAGAACTCAGGGAAACATTTACTTTTACTGGTTTATTATAAAGGGTAGTAGAAAGGTAGCACAAAGGGTACAGATGAAGAGACGCACAGGGCAAGGTATGGCGGAATGGGCAGGAAGTTTCCATGCCCTTCCCAGGCATGTCACACTCCAGGATATCTCCGTTTGTTCAGCCATCCAGAACCTCTCCCTCTCCCCTCCGCTTGGGCCCTTTGTGCAGACTTCATTGGCTAGGCACGATTGAAGCATGGACAACCACGTAGAGATGTGATTGGACAACCAGGCATGGGTACCACAGCAAGACCCTGCCTTTACAAATTTTTTTTTTTAAATTAGCTGGGTGTGGTGGCAAGTGCTGATAGTCCCAGTTACTTCAGGCTGAGGCTGAGGTGGGAGGATGGCTTGGGCCCAGGAGTTCGAGGTTACAGTGTGCTATGATTGCACCAGTGCACTCCAGCCTGGACAACAGAGTGAGACCCTATCTCTAAAAAAATTTTAAAATTAAAA
>NW_012150641.1:1368787-1370868 GCF_000956105.1 Propithecus coquereli | reverse complement strand
GGACATTGGAGCGGCTCATGAGGACAAGTGCAGACGGAGTAGCAGGCTCCTTCCGGGGGACTCGCTGGGGCAGGGTGCTCAGGCCAGATGGAGCCTGAGAAGGAGCAGGGGGTAGCTCTGAGGGTGCCTTTGTCCTGGTGACCTGACTGGAATGTGCTACAAGCAGCATTTCAGCTACTTACTAAAGAACCACCCACCCACCCCCAGTTCAAAGAGAAACACTGATACCACAATTTTGCTCCCCATCCCCAAGACTCTGCTGATAGTCCCACATTGAAATGGGTTATTAATAAACAACCTAAGTCAGCCTAAGATAAGGGGCAAAGGACTCACCCTAACACCTAACATTTCACTTCTTTGGCCCTTGACCACACCACCTTCTCAGGCCTTAAGCTATTCAATCTGTGTAAGTCCTGTCCATAACACCACCCTCATTCACCAGCCCCCTACCTCCAGGGGCAGCGGAGGGCTGGGTCAATGAACACCCACAATTCAGGGAGGCTTGGCACAGGGGCCTTCTCAATGTCCCCTGCAAAGCTTAGTCTATTAAAGCTTAGACAAGTTCCTTGAGGCGCTGAACGCTGCAGCAGACACCAGTATTTACCCCTCTGGAACAACAGGCTTTCAGGATACCAAGGGCTACTCTGATGGCCCTGGATCACTTTTGATTTTCAACTTCTCAGATTAATAGATATTTTCTTTTGGGAGTGACCAAGGTAAAAGTGACAATGGTTTCTCATTCAGACTCCATTCTTGACCGTCTCACTCAGTGCTCCATGATGGAGGGAGCAGGGGACAAGGGAACAGATGGATTCTCTAAGATACCCAAGTCCCACCAGCGGGGAGGCTAAGCCTCTCTGCAGGGGCCCTTCCTTCTTCTTAAGCCAAAAGAAAACCCTAATACCTCTAAAAACATGATCCCAAACAGTGATTTGTACAGATCAACAAATAAGCAAGTTGAATAAAATACAGTGCAGAAATAGATCCACAACTTTGTGGGAATTTAATATATATAATAAAGGTGGCATTTCAAGTCAGAGGGTAGATTCTTTAATGAAAGGTGTCTGGACAACTGGGAAATATATCTATTTAGATCCTTACCTCACATCTGTCATTAAAATAAATTCTGAATGAATCTTTTAAACAGTAACTTTATTTCCTTCTAGAGTCTATTTCTATTTGCTGCCTTATTTTTTTTTTCAGGACAGGGGTTAGGAATCATGGCCTGAATGCCAGACCCTGCCTTCTCAGTCCCAGATATGATTTGTATTTGACGAGTAGGCTCAACACTGCAGGGGTCCTCACGGGCTGGGAGTAGCTGGCTGGTCAGATTCAAGTTGGCAGCACCTGACACAATGTGGCTGCAAATGACCAGACCGGGTTCTGCCGGCATACGTTGGACCATAACGGGAAAGAAAGTGCTAAGAGGATTGCTCTCTGCAGTACCTCAAATCTCCAAGTAGGAACTCGCCATGCGGGGCATGGGGGGCGGGCAAGGAGGGAAGGGCCTTACCGTCTGCCGGCCGTAGGGCCAGGGGTAGGCGTTCTCCTTCTGGGCCATCCTTAGAGGGAAAGGGGGACGAGAGCTGGACAGAGAAGAGAAACAGCTGTGAAAAGCAGAAAAAAAAGAGAGGGAGGGAGGGAGAGAGGGAGTAGAGGGAGGAGGGAAGGAAGGAGGGAGGGAGGGAAGGAGGGAGAGAGAGAGGGGAGGGGAGGGAGGGAGGGGTCGGACCGATCTAGCCGGAAGTGCTAGCCTGGGCTGGTGAGAGGGAGCCGGTCAGCACGCCGGTCGCAGTCAGCGCACTTCCGGGGGCTTGTCTCACCGCCCTACTCCCGCTCCTGGCCCCACACGCTTCCAGGATCCTCTCTCCACCCTTGAGCGCTCCGCAGCCCCGCGAGTGCGCGCGGGCCCGCCCAACAGACCCCAGATCTGCCAGATCATCTGCCTTGTTCCGGCGCAAGGCCCGCCAAAAGAGGCCAGCTCACCTGCAGCCCGAGGCACCGCTACTCTCCCGGTTCCGCAAACGACAGAATCGCCTAAGCCGTGCCCTCGCCGAGGCCCTTTCAAATCTCCCGCTCCG
>NW_012150641.1:1362434-1364552 GCF_000956105.1 Propithecus coquereli | reverse complement strand
TCCACTCACCTCGGCCTTCCAGAGGGCTTGGATTACAAGCGTGAGCCACCACACCGGCCGAGACTATATTTTTAGTTTCTATCTCCTGCCATGGGGAAAAAACAGAGCAGGTGAAAGGGGGCAGGAGAAAGCCAGAGAGTTTTGTGAGGCCTGATTTTGAGGTCTACAGTGCCCCAACATTGTAACAGAATAACCTCTTTCACCTTCATTGTTCTGAAGCTGTTCCAAAGCTGCTTCAGGAACCAAGGACAAAACAGAGGTATATTTTAGCAAAAGGTAAGCTTATTTTTTTAGTCTCTTAGGAAACGACAAGGACTATGAGAGTTATGAACCATGGATGAAAACCAATATATAAATAACATCACACATACCAACTGACACACATCTACAAACCTACAGTGTTCTTAGTTATTCAGGTTGACTCATATGAAATTGCTGATACTCAATTATTTTGACCTACGAAAGTAGCAATTTAATGAGATTCAATCAAATGTGTCACAAATAAGCCCTTATAAAGTTTCTAGATCAGTTCATAATGCTTTTGGCTGCAAGTTACAGAACACTTGTTAACAATGGCATAAACGATAGGGATCTGTTTTTCCTTACGTAGCAAGGAACCAGGAGGTAGGTGGTTGGTTCAGGGTAACTGAACAAGGTTAGAGATCTGGATTGGCCTATCTGTGTGTGATTCTCTTAACATTTCTCTTATGATTGCAAGATGGCTGCCAACTGTCTCTTTTATCAGGAAAAGCAGAAGCCTTTCTAGAAGTACCCAATAGATTTCTTATCAGCCAGAGCTATGTCACATGACTACTGCAAAGGAGGCTGGTAAAATCAATGTTTTGTCCAGCTGCTACCGTAAAAGCAATAAAGGGGAGGTGGTAGAAAGGGGTGTTTGCCACGACTGCTGACAATTTCATTCTGGGGAGCCCATGATTTATTTAAAAAGTCAGAGATCTCTATATGATGAGGCATCTCCAGAGATTTGATGATCATGGCCACTATGCTGTCATTTCTGAAAAATCACTTCGTTAATGGTGGTACACTGTTTTTACTTAGGGTAAGTCCAACTCCACTTCTCAAGCTCAGGGAGCCCATTTCAGTTGCAGCTCCTTTACCAACATTCTTGGCATTAGCCAATGAAGAGCTTTATAAAAGTTCTACCACTTGCAGTGTACTTTACTCCTCATGACTTAGTGAAGGGAGACTTTTCTGGAACCTATCAGGGCACAGAGTGCACGGATGGGATATGCCTAATAGATTCAATACAATGTCCCTATCCCCTGGATCTTTAAATTCCTAGGTATGACACATTATGTCAGAACATTTTTGGCCTTTCCGGAACATTTGATGGGCAAGCATGGAGGCAAGATTTGCATTTTCATAACGAGCGAGACTCTCAGGTCTTCTATCTGCCTGGCCAAGTTGGTGAACAAAATCTCTGTTATCTACTCCAGTGCCTCTCAGTGATTTGTGGGGAAGGACCAGCCTTTATTGTTTTCAGTCTTTCACAGATCGACACTTTTATAAAATAACAATACAAATGAAGTCCTTGAAAAATTAAAAATATGTAAAAATTACAAGCCCACGTTTTTTGTTACAAACAACATATATAGAAGTACTCAGACAAATGTTACAAGAGTTTTTAAATGCTTACATTCAAATTCTGTACTTGTCCTGGCACAGCAAGAAACAGTTCGTGAAGTGGCACCAGGCCAGGCAAGGTGACTCATGATCGTAATCCCAGCAGTTTGGGAGCCAGAGGTGGGAGGATCCCTTGAGGCCAGGAGTTCCAGACCAGCCTGGACAACACAGTGAGACCCCTGTCCCTACAAAAATATTTTTAAAAATTAGCTGGTCTTGGTGTTGTGCACCTATAGTTCTAGCTACTTGGGAGATTTAAAAAAAAAAAACAAAAAACCAAAGAGGAACCCTTAACTACACATTTTTAGATGGTTAAAATGATATTTGTGTTAAGTACATTTCACCACAAAAAATAATAAAATATCTTAAATACCAAGAATATTCTTGAGGCCGCCACGGTGGCTCATGCATGCTGGGAGGCCGGGGAGGGAGGATTGCTTGAGGTCAGGAGTTCAAGACCAGCCTGGACAAGTG
>NW_012150641.1:1306386-1362036 GCF_000956105.1 Propithecus coquereli | reverse complement strand
TTTTTTTTTTTTTTTTTGGTAGAGACGGCGTCTCACTCTTGCTGAGGCTGGTCTTGAAGTCTTGAGCTCAAGTGATCCTCCCACCTCCGCCTCTCAGAGTGCTGGGATTACAGGCATGAGCCACTACACCTGTCCAGCTTTTAGTTTTTTTATGAAATAAAACCCATATAGATAAAGCTCTAGTGTAAAATTTCAAGAATTAGGTCTATGTATATTGTTTCTCTACCATTTCCCTCTATTGTTATGGACAGAACTGTGCCCCTCCAAAATTCACATCTTGAAGCTGTAACCCCCAATGCGACTATATTTTGAGATAGAAACTTTAGGGAGGTAGTTAAGGTTAAATGCGGCCGTAAGGGTGGGGCCCTAACCCAACAGGACTACTGTCCTTATGAGAAGAAAAAGAGACACCAGAGCTCGCTCTCTCCTCGAAGGAAAGGCCATTCGAGGACACAGGGAGAAGGAGGCCATGTACAAGCCAGGAAGAGAAGCCTCACCATACGTCAACCCTGACCCCATTTTGATCTTGGACTTCTAGTCTCCAGAACTGTAAGAGAATGAACGCCTGTTGTTTAAGCTGCCTGCAGCATTTTGTCTGCTTGGGCTGTCCTAACAAAATGCTAGTTTTCCATTGACTGCAACCACCCAAATCAGGGAAGTCCTAATCGACCCAACCCTTCAGGAATGAAGCTTTGGGTCTCCCATCAGGCAAAGAATCAGGACCAGCCGAGGTGCTTGCTGGAGACTAAGGGCGGTAAACGCAGTTATAAGCATTAATACCAGCTACCACCACGTGACCAGTTAGAGAAACAAGGTCTGTAATTGTCATGAGTATTTCCTCCTTATTTTGTTCCAAATATATTTGTGTGTGTGTCAGCTAATAAATGCAGACAAAAAGATAGAATTAGAAAACTATCACTTTGTATCTTATTATGAAATAATTAGTGCAGGCAAGTTGCTCTGGTTTGGGGGGAACAGGGGAGGGGGGGCAGGAATACTGAGCGACCAGCCTCACACCCCGCTCCTCATTAGCTCATCAGATTCCTAGGCTGTCGTCTTGCTAAGTCACCAGCAATTCTTCAATACAGGCACACACGGCGTCTGCAACAGGGGCCGGTCGACTGTCTGCCTCTGTTTTGGTACAAGGAACCTTGTACCACTCTGGCAGAAGGCGGGACTGGGACAAGGGAGGGGAGAGGAGGGCGAGATTCGAGCCTGGGCGAAGTTTGTGGCATGGATGGTGGTGACACCGCCCCAATTCCTGGTCACACTAACAAAGGCGTTGTTAGTGAAATGTGAAGGGAAGAAATTTCCCGTTGGGAAAGATAAGGCCTATGGGGTGGTTGGCCCGGATCTCTTTATTTCAGTGTACCGAAAGCAGCAAAAATGCGCACGATTCGTGGTTTCTAGTGACTCCTGAGAAGTATGGAGAAAGGTATTACTTGTATTTAATACCCTTGTGTTCTACATCAAGTTGCCATGGATAGCACAGCAGAGACAATTAAAAATATTAAGAAATAATTTGGACCCAATTCTGAATGCAAGAAGACAACACTGGAAAAAAATAATTAATGAAAAAAAAAAAAAGAAAGAAAGATCGCTTTTGCTTGAAAAAGTCACACAGCCCTTTGGACGGTAGTACACTTAGCAGTACAGTTAATGAACCTTTACCCTGGAACCGGAGTTTCAGGAATTTATGTCACAGACCTACTCAGCAGAGCAAAGAAAAAAAGATTGCACAGAGATGCTCATGGCAACATTTTAAGTACTGAGAAAAAAAGTGCAGATAGGCAGACAAACAAAATGTCCAGCTTTAGAATTGTTAATAATTTACAGAATTGTCATCAAATTTTAGGTAGTCATAAAATTATAATTACGAGAACAACAGAATCATATTTTTGCTACAATGATGAGTGAAAATAATGGAGTACAATATTATGGACACCACTGGCAAGTATAAATAACACATTAACTGCCCTGTGAGTTGTATTTAACTCACGCTAATTTTGAGCCTGGGGCCTCGTGAAACACACGGAACTCATGCGTGTCTTCACCTTGGAAGGCGCGAGAACTATTTTTCAAGTTGCATATAACTCACGCACAGAAAACAATAAAAAAATAACAAATTTTTCACCAAACTAGAAAGGATCGTTTTGTTTTCAAAGTTTTTATTCTATTTTCCTAATAAAACACCGTGGCCCCAAGGAAAAACAATTTTTTCTCGTGGCAGTCAGTGGATTAAATTGCCAGCAAAGAAAACAGTGGTTTAGGATAATGATTATAACTATTATTACTTTAAAAATGACTAATTATTGCTATATTCTTTCCAATAAAGAATATTTGTTGTTTCAAATACATTTTCTGAACAATAATTGGGGGAAAAGAAAAAAAAGTAGCAGAGGCATCACCTCTGGAAAAAAAAGGAAAGAACTGGGGAATGTTCATAAACAATTTCTGTGTTAGGATACCTAGAATATTAAAGGTATTACTTTATAATTGGTCGATTTGACGGAAAGAGTAAAATGAAATAAAAGTGCCCAAATTTGTATTTTAGGAGAAAATCCAGATACTTTAGAAAAACAAAAAATATCACAGAAACACTCAGTTTCGTGATTATCTCATAAAATACACCGAGGAGGGTTTTTTTCTTTCTCCGGAAAATATCACTGTAAACCTATTTGGATATGAAAAACGAACATCCCCAGTGACCCCGACGTGATTTGAACACGCAACCTTCTGATCTGGAGTCAGACGCGCTACCGTTGCGCCACGAGGCCTCTGCGAGCCCGCGGACTGACGGGTCGTGTGAACAGACCCATCGTCAGCACTGAGGGGCGGAGTTTTGTCCTCAGGCCTCGCCTCCGAGGTTTTGTCAGCGCAGTTCTACGAGGCACGGGCAGGCTAGACGCTTGCGCGCGCACATATGGATTAAATTCACCCTCTGGGCAAATGACGAGGAGAGGCAAATGTGTTTAGGTGCATTTGGCTTAAGGCTCAATTCCTTAACCTTGAAACATATTGAGCTCACTCAGCAGAGAAGCGATTCTTATGTGTCTGGGACATTTTTTTCCCGGGGATGATAAATCCTCACGGTGTCGCTGCAGTGCTCGCTCCTTCTCTGCTGGTGACTCAAAAAACCTCCTACTCAGTTTCGCTGGACCTTGGTTTCTTCATCTGTGGGCGGGGGGTGACCCCTACCGTCTACCGCAAAGCAAGTGGCGCGCGCTAGCGGGGTTGGGAGCCTAGCGCCGCCCACAGGTGCGCGCTGGGCCAATGGCAGTCGTCGCTCCTATCTCGGCCTGGCTAGTCCCAGCGCCTTGGCTCCACCCGGGTCCGGCCTTGGGGTTACGCCACTCAAATCAGTAAAAGAAAACCTTGAGCGACTCCAGGAAGCTCTTTCACGTGCCAGCGTTGGTGGTATAGTGGTGAGCATAGCTGCCTTCCAAGCAGTTGACCCGGGTTCGATTCCCGGCCAACGCAGTGGTCAACCTTTTTAAAAGTTTTCCTTTTGTTCCTCCATCGCGTTCCCTGCGTCCCCGAATGGTGAGTTGAGCGTTGTCGTGAGGAGCCTTCCTCGCCCAGGGGACGCGCCCTCCGCTTCGCCCGCCACCCTGGCCGGGCCCCTGCACGCCCTCCCCCGGGAGGAGCGCGCCGGGATCTCCGCCGGGAGCGCCTCCTCTGCGCGGGTCGCGGTGCGGATCCACATGCACAAAAGCAGGGAGGCGAAAGGAAACCAGACGCACCGGTCTCGGCGCCCTGGCCGCCCGCTCGGGGTCACGCTGAGACCGGAAAGGCAAACACAGGAAGTCAAGTCCCACTGCGGATTGCGCGGGCTGTGTCTGTTTTGTATCGTTTGCCCATATGTGTTTTCTAAGCCATCGTCAACGAACACGTCTGATAAACATTGAGTGGAGAGAATAATGGCTAATTTGGTCACACGTTTAAATTGCAAGTTACTCGAAGTAAAATATAAACTTGAAGCTTGGAATGTGGGCTCGAGAGCCAGGACTAACTTCCCTTCTCCTTCTTCCTTCCTCCCCATGTTCTTTATATCTCCCTCCGAGGGCCCAGGACGGGACTTTACTAAATATGTGTGATTTAATGGATTTAAAATAAGATTGAAGAAAAAATTCAAAACGTAAGAACGCGTCTCCCCGTCGGGGAATCGAACCCCGGTCTCCCGCGTGACAGGCGGGGATACTCACCACTATACTAACGAGGAACGAGCTGAGGTCTCCCTTCTCCGAATCCTTGATCTGGGACTTTCACCGTGCTTGCGTGCTGATAGTGTCAAAGAGAAATGCTGACCAGAAACTTAATGCACACCCTGGACCACGACTGAGCGCGAGTGGCCAGAAAGGCCGAAACAAGGAGTGACTGAAAGAGACGTAGTGCCTCTAGGGCTGCAAAGACCCGAGTTCCCACAGTCTCCGGGCTCTCCCAAAAACACCCGAGTAAGTCTCGCTCATTCCACTACCCGTCATGCACAACTATAGGTCGACGGGCATCATTCAAACCGGCGCCAGGCTCTGGTGGCCGAGGTGAGGCACCAAACAGGAAGGGGGGAGCAGAAAGAGAGAGGTTTGCCCAAGTCTGGACGTGCCTCCGCTTTCCTTGGCACACCACGCACCACTGCGAACCGACCTTCCTGCTACCGGGGTGCCACAAAAGAGCGCACTACACACCAGCTCAGGCTGATGACTTCCCAGGCCTGTTCCCACAGCGCTGTTCATGTAACATACAGTTAGGGGCCCCTCCTTGTTTTGGCAAAACAAGCCAAGAACGGGCTCGTCCGGGATTTGAACCCGGGACCTCTCGCACCCGAAGCGAGAATCATACCCCTAGACCAACGAGCCGACGCGCGACACCGACCGCGGACGCCCTTAGAGGTCGTAGCGGGCTTGCCGCAGTCCTGCGGCCACCTTACATGGTAGAACGGTCCTGGCGCGCGCTCAGGGACCACCCGCCCGAAGGCCGCATACTCCGGAGGAGAAATATGGGACTCTCTCTTGGCTCCTGGCCCGCGAGTTCCGACTCCTCCCAGGAAATAGCGTCGAGGAAGTGGGAGGGAGTGGTCTTGGCTTCGCCCCCGCGCCGCCCTCCGGGACTGCCTTGAACACCTGGTTTCCCGCTCTCTGGGGTCGCGGACCCGGCCCTTCCATAATCTGGGGTCTCGACTCTTCCTGCCTCCGCCTGCAGTCCTCGTACCCAACCCCCTGGCGCAGAGCTTTGAAGACAAACAGTGGAGTTTCCTGGGTTCGGGACGGCCTGGGGACTGTTAATGAGCCCTGAAATCACTGTGCATAGTCCCTCTCGCCGTCCCTGCGTCCATCCATCCTCCTGGGTGACAGACAGGGCCAGCCCCGTCAATAGCCCACGGTGTCCCCAGACCTCGTGGCAGTTCCCAGCCGAGGGAGAGAGGCAATGATTTTGGGGACCCAAAAGACCCACAGAGGAGGCGTCACTGAGCTGGGTAGCTGGCGGGGAGGGGTGGGAGACCGGCTGTCCAACCTGCGGAGTAGGGCGGAGCGCCCGGCCATGCGACTGGTCCCAGGGTTTCTGGACTGTAAAATCAGGTAACCCCACCCTCCTGTCTAGCCTCTGCTCTCCAGTTCCCTCCTAGCATGGCTCTGAAGGAGACCTCCTACCTGCCCCCTAGGATCCCCAGAAGGTAAGGGCCTCTGAGGCAAGCGGCTGCATGAATGTGGTCCAAGGCCTCTAGGCCGGGCTTTGGGGCTGTGCAGCGTCCCCCGGGCTGCTTAGTGAACTTCTAAAACTCTTGACACACCCACCATGTTCTTACCTGGGGGCTACCCAGAGTCCCTGCAAGGTCTGGTGGGGTCAGTTGCAGACCACATGTCCCGCCTTCCCTCAGCTCAGCACCTGATCTAGGAAATCCTCCTGGCGGGGTTCTAACCTGCAGCGGCCCTGGACCAGCCTGGGAGCATCTCTAGAACCATCGTGTTCCATACCCCTGTCGTGTGATTTGTGGGGCCAGGCCCTTCCTAATGCCCAACCCACGGATATGTTGGTGGGGGGACTTCAGTGAGGGGTTCAGTTCTTAGTTTGTTCTTTCTCAGATGTCCCTGGCCAGACAGTGGGGGAGGGCAGCATAGGTGAGCCCAGCCTTTCCCATCGGTGTCCCAAGTCTCTGAGTTGGGAAAAGAGGTTCTCAGGGCTGATCTTCGGGCATCTCCTCCCCCACCTTTTCCAACCCCGGTCTCCGGACTCTTGGGCCCCAATTTTCTCTGCGAATTGATTGAGTCACCTCTCTCTTATCTGGTCTCAGGCACTTAATCTGTGCTGACGGGGAGGGGAGGCCTAAATCCTTCATGGCTATGATGAAAGCTATGGCCTCTCTTCCTAGAAAAACGCATGCAGTGCTAGAGAGTTCACAGATACCCTGAAGCCCCAGCCGAGGACGCCACTTTTAGAAACCAAGAACTAAGATGTAAACAACTGATCGTTGTTTAGAACTTTGGAGGAAGTATTTTACATTTTAACAGGAGTCAAGAGTCACTGAAAGATTGCGTTCTTTCTTTTTTTTTTAAGGCTGGTCAAGTGGAGCAGTGGGAGTGGAGAAGGGACAAAGGAATCTGTAACTGATTGTGATCAATTACTCGTAAACACCACTGCACTCGGACCAACCAAGATTGAGTTTTAAGGTTTAACTTTGGGCAGTCACAGCTGTTTAAGATTGGGTACGAAATAGGAAAGGGTAGGAAGACATTTTTGGTGAACACTTCCCTAAAGGAGTATTCTGGCATCATTCTGAATTTCTCCCACTTATTCAGACTCCACATCCTATCAGTTACTGAGTCCCATTTTTTTTTAGCCTTTGGCGTTTCTGTAACCAACCCCTCTCCCAACAACATACTCTGATTGTAGCATTTATCTAGCGTATTATATAATTTAATTAAAACAATTTTTGTGTGTGTCACTCCCTCTCCCTCCCCTCCCCAATATAAACTCTAGTAGGGCAGAACTCTTCATCTATTTTGTTCCCTGCCGTATTCCCAGGGCCCAGAACAATGCAAAGCAATTGTTTTATAGAACATAGAGCAGGTTTCTACATGGTCTTTTTTTTTTTTTTTTTTGAGACAGAGTCTCACTGTGTTGCCCGGGCGTGAGTGCGGTGGCGTCAGCCTAGCTCACAGCAACCTCAAACTCCTGGGCTCAAGCAATCCTTCTGCCTCAGCCTCCTGAGTAGCTGGGACTACAGGCATGCGCCACCATGCCTGACTAATTTTTTTCTATATTTAGTTGTCCAATTAATTTCTTTCTATTTTTAGTAGAGACGGGGGTCTCGCTGTTGCCCAGGCTGGTTTAGAACTCCTGAGCTCAAACAATCCGCCCGCCTCGGCCTCCCAGAGAGCTAGGATTACAGGCGTGAGCCACCGCGCCTGGCCTACATAGTCTTTAAGACTTAGGTCCCATCCTCCACAAAGCCTCCCCTGACACCCTCCATCCTCAGGCCGGATGAGATCCCTCTTCTCTTCTGTGTTCTCACAGCACCTTGTCGGTTCCCTTAGCGAGTTGTGTTGTGATTGTGTCTTCCCGTGAGCTCTGAGAAAAGGGGCCGTGCCTTACTCCTTTGGTTATGCACAGCGCCAGCCAGTGCTTGGCATAACAGGGTCTCAGTGTCAATGGCTTGACACGAGACAGTAATTCCTGCAAGCCAAGATTTTTGTTGAGACGTCTTACAGTGGCTCCCAGGCCAAGGGATGGCGTCTAGAGTTTTCTGCCTATCTTCAAGGAAGTTTAGGCCCTGCCAAGAGCCCAAGAAACCTATTTCTTGCCTTCTCTCCGGCATTTACTTCTAACCCTCACTAGCCTGGCTCAGTGCTCCGGAAATGCACCCTGCCCTTCCACCCCAGGCTCCCACCAGAATGGCGCTCTCTTCTTCCTGTCCTCATGGTCCCAGACCTGCAGGAAACCAGATGGCGCCAGGCCAGCCAAATCCCCGTTTATGGCTTATCCTGACTTCCCGCTAGTACGGAGGGATGGAGGTAACTGCACGTGAAAGGCCTGGTACAAGACTGCATCTAGAAGCCGCACCAAATTTTAAATACTGAATACATAAATATATATATTATACTATATATAATATAAAATTATGAGGCTCCAAACCAAAAGAAATATAATGAATGTTCAGCAAAAACAAAGCGGCTCAGGTTCTAGCAGACGTCCTATGGTAGAGGGACGAGATCTGGGCGGTGGAGCAGCCCTTTCCCAGCGAGGGCGAGGTGGCCGCCGCCAGTGGTGGCAGCTGCTGGGCAAACTACAGTTAGTCCTGCGCAGCATTCCTGCCCTGGTGAGAGGGCCAGCTTTTGGAGTGTCTGTCTCATGGGACTGTCGGCACGGCTCAGCAGGAAATCTGGGTGCTCTGAGGGTGAAACTGAAATCCCTGCGCGCTAAGATATAAAAACAATCCATAAGTCTATGAGGCATATGGGTTTAGCCACAAAAACGAAAGAAAACGCCACTATTGCGGCTTGAATAAAGGCACCGCTGGGATTCGAACCCAGGATCTCCTGTTTACTAGACAGGCGCTTTAACCAACTAAGCCACGGCGCCAAAGATGACAAAACGTCTTTCAAAGCTGCTCTACAAGAATATAGCACTAGGAGCCCAATTTTATTAGACCTTTCTGAAACTGACTTGGTAAACCAACTGGTTCCGGTGTCATTCGTCTGTTCATGGAATTTTCCCAATGCTGAAAGAAGTAAATTGAAGACCTCAAATCTAGGCAGAAGTGCAAGGCTGAAGAACTCCCCGGATTCCAGAATTCCGAAACTTCCGTTTGCAAGGTGCCCACTGGATTAGTCTTCTCACCTTGGAGAAGGGGAATGTGGTGGGTAGGTTGGAGAAGAAAAACACAACACGTAGTCGGCAGGATTCGAACCTGCGCGGGGAGACCCCAATGGATTTCTAGTCCATCGCCTTAACCACTCGGCCACGACTACTCAATGTTGCTTGTCGGTTTCATAGTACGCTTTTCTTAGTTGCCGTTTCAGGCGCACATTGTGTACCTGCATTCCTTTCTATGTTCCAGGATTGCAGTGGCTAGGAAAGCGGACGGTGAGAACACCAGAGCAGAACAGAATCGACATCGACCTGTCACTCACAATTCCACTCCACTCCACCCCGCCTTTCTGAGATCCCCGTCCCTGATTTTCCTCCATTCTCCCATCAGCATCGAGCAACGCGCTTTCAGGGAAGAGAATAGGCGGCGGCCGCTCAGGAATCTTCCTTTCGCTTCGGCCCAGAGAACTCCTCTTATAAGCCTCCGGGAGCAGAAGCAACACAGGGTTTGAGAAGCAGTACGCGCAATGTCGTTCTGCGATCAGAAAGCTCGGGGCAAAAACTCCTGAGTAACAGCGGATAAGGGGTAATAATGGGGCGAGAAAACAAAAAAATTAGCGCGTTGGCCCGTACGGGGATCGAACCCGCGACCTTGGCGTTATTAGCACCACGCTCTAACCAACTGAGCTAACCGGCCAGCTGTAAGACGTCGTTGCCTCTAGTCTTTACATATGGTATTTCTGAAGTACATACAAAAAGCAAAGGCCATGGACATCTTGTGTATGGGCCCAAATTTGATCCAAAGGCTTCCCAAACACAAACTGGAACTCATCCCTAACAGCCAGGAAGAAATGCCCTCTGTGCAATCCTAGGAGGCGTGGCTCAGCTCTCTCTCTCCACCTAGTGAGCAGCCAGGAAAGAAATCGGACAATACCAGCCAAATGCATGAGCACCCCCAAATAATTGCTCCTGGATCCCCTAATTCTGTGGATTGTCATTTAGGAGTTCCTGCGGGTCTCACAATGTTAATCAAGGATCTGCCTATGCCTGACCCTTGGGAAGGCCACAGTGCTGACCCGACTGGGGCTCTACTGTACAGGCACCCAGCTTCCTCACATGTCCCTCCTAGCGCTTGGCATCTCCCTCATCTCCTACTTCCCAACAACTCTAGGCTCTCATGCCAGATTTCTTGCCAGGCTCAGCCTTGCTGACTGAGACCATCATAGCCATGTTCTCTATCTTGTCCTCCACTCCCCAACTTACTCCCTATAAGGTCTAACTTTGGTGTTACTACTTCTGCCAGACCAGAAACTCCTCCAAATCACTTTCCACCTTTGGCCCTGGTGGCAAAGGGCTGAAATGATGGTGAACAACTGGCCAGCCACCTGGATTCAGGAGGCCTGGGACCCCAGACATGAGCACAAGGGAGAAACTTCACCAGAGCTTTACTGCAGGCCAAAGGGCCTGTTATCAGCACCCCCACAATAGGAAAGTCTTGTTACTCTGGCTTCTGTTACAAAGGAACCCAGGTGCTCAGGGCAACCTGTGAATGCAAGTGCTTTGACTCCAGAGAGAAGTATTGACAGTACCATGATGTGTCTGTTTCCACAATTTCTCCAAGGTAGGCTGGCACTGGAATACCAAGGAGGAGAAATTACAGTGGGGTAGCAGTTTGTGAATCCAGGGATCTCGAGTCCTAGTTCAGTCACAGAGAAAGTAGAGGCCATGACAAAGGGGAAGAGCCGGAACCCAGGCCTCAGGTTTCCAGCAAAGCAGGAAGAACTTTCAGGCCATTCTTGCAGTTCAGGTTAACAGGAGGAAGCAAAGACCCCCAGAGAGCTGGGGTGCTCCGACTCCTGGATAGAAAGGCAGAACAGTCTGAGCCTGGCATTCACGCGAGTCAGGACAGGGAGGTCTCCACACTGGAATCGCTGCAGCCGAGGAGGTTCTGAAATGGGAAAAGAGGAAAAGCACAAGTCCTAGGCATGCGGTTTTTAGTCCCCAACCACTATTATCCTCCCCAACTGCAGAAATTCCCTATCAATTCCCCATCCCTCTTCCTCCCAGGGACCCATCTATCTGTACCACCATGACACCCCCCATCTCCACCCTTACCTAATACGACAATCTTAGAGGACTTCCTCTCAAGCTCAAAAGAAAGCACAATAGGGCGGAGGACAGAGGAGCTGGTACAAAGTGTCCGGAGGAAGAGGGTCAAGGGCTCGTCAATCTTGGCTGAGGACTAGAAAGGGAAACTCAGGATTAATCAGAACCCAAGCTCCTAAACTCTCTGCCAAAGGCCCAAGAATGTGGGTATCTGAGCCCCACCTCCCCGCCATATCTCACCTCGAGTTGGGCTCCAAGCCCCACAAATTGCAAGGCCACTTTCCCTGGCACTCGGGCAAACTCCAAGAGGGAAGTCCACTCATTAGGACACAGCCCTAGTGCTGCTGCCACATGATGATTCCTACAGGTCACCACAGCTTCGGCAGTCCCATCCTCCACCAGGAGCCTGAGGGGAGGGTGGAGGAAATAAAAACTCCCACAGCAACCCAGGTGGCCAATCCCTGGGACCCAACGTGCCTCCTTCCCCACTGTTTCCAGTATTTAGCTCACTTTAACCCTTATTCATTCATTCAAAAAATATTAAGCAATTCCTTTGAGCCAGGAATTACGCTAACATAGAAACAGCAGATAAATGAAGTACATGGTGCGATGGGTGGCCACCTGGGCTCTCACCTGATGTTGGCCTGGCTTACAGATGTCTGCGTGGGGCAAGCAGGGTCCTGACGAGTGCACCTTCCCTGGGATGAAGACAGTGGTTGAAAAATCGTTTTGGTCCTATCACCTCCCTCTGTCACTCTACAGCCAGCTCAGCATCTCCCCTCTCATACCTGGGGGCAGATGCTGGTACAATGAGCACACACCCAGCAGAGCTGAAGGCTAAACACAGAAACGATATGACAAGATGCAGTGGCCCGGAACGGGGCCCGGCCACCCTGTAGAAGTTCAGCCAGGTAGATATGGGGCAGGGGAACACTAAAGAGAGACAGAGAGAGACAGGGGTTAAGAAACAGGCCAAGGAGTTCTGAAAGCAGGGAGGGTCTGGAAAGACTTAGCAGGCATAGGATGGGCACAGCAGTGGCTTCCTTGCTCTCCTGAAAGCTCCGTGGCACTTCCATTTTGATTCCTGATCTCTGATAATCATCAATTATTTTTCAGACTTGAATACCACGGTGTTAGCCAAGAAATATTTGCACGTTACATTGAAAAGTCTTCAAAAGCCTAGAACACTAAATCATTCTGGGTAAAATGATAGATACTGTGCATTTTTAATTTGGGGTAGAGGAAATCTTCTGATTCAACAGATTCTGCTGGAATTGAAGAAGACTATAGTGATGGCAAAAGTTTCAGAGCCAGGGAGGCCATGAGGTTTAGGGGTCAGGGCCCGAGGCACTGACCTGATTGTAGTCTCCGGGGGAAAACTCAGGACCTGCACATAAGTGGATGACCGGAAGCAACAGTAAACATTGTGGGATCTGCAAGCAGAAGAGGAATAGTGATGAGCAGAAAGAAGTCAAGTTGGGGTAGGAGCTGGGACTCAGAAATCATGAACCACAGGTTGGCCACGGTCCTGAGGGACGTACCCTGGCCCTGGCCCTGGCCCTACCAAAGCTGGGGGAAGGATAAGAGAAGGACTGGTCTGCAGCATCTCATCAGGGTAGTGGGCGCAAATGGCAGACTGATGTGGAAAATTACATCAAAAGGAAGGTGTTCTTGCAGCAAGGTTAAGTGGGGTGAGCATTAAAGAGAACCACATCAGTGGGCAGAGGCGGCCATGCCACACAACACAGATCTGCACCTGGAAACCCTTTTCTCCAGCTGGACAAAGTGGACCTGGGCTCCAGGAAGGAGTCCTAGCAAGGGAGGCAAGTGTGGGTCTTCGATATATATGTCCAGGTGAGGGGGGAAGTCACAGTCAGCAGTCTGTAGGGCCACAGTTAGCTTCACACACCCTCTTATGGCCTCAGTGTTATCTACAGAAGGAAGGGGTCGGGGTTAGTGGGATCTGTCAGGACCACAAGGTCCCATCACTCTATTTCACACCTTCCCCCCAAAGGAGAGGTCATTACCAGGTTTCGTCTGGAGAGGGGTCAGAAGGGGCTTACACAGTGTCCGTGACAATATCTCAGCTGAGAAAGACACCAAGGAATTGGTGATGCTGGAAGGTCAGAAAAATACACTGAGAATGGAGGCATAAGAAAGCACAGAATGGAGAGAACATATCAAAGTACAGAAAAAGGAGCTAAATATCTTTTAGAACTTCATATATAAAGCCTTGGAAGACTTTGAGATCTGCCAAATCAAAAAAATAACAGGGCTTATGGGAAAAAAAGAGTTGTGGCAGATCATTTAAAACCTATACAACTTTGTAACCAGAAGCCTTCCTAGCAGAGGTAAATCTCCACTTGCATTTACAGCTAGAATCTCAGGCAGTCCATCATTTGCAGGCTTATATCTTGGGGCTCACGCCCCCTCCTTCAAAACATAGGTCCTCGAAAACATTCATTAATGGACACCAATTTCATAAAAATTACATAAAAAATTCATTTTTTTTAACATAGGGGGAAACATCTCTGTAGCTCCTTCGTTTATACATGCAGCTACCTCAAAAAGCTTACATGAGCAAAGTATAGTTGTTCCCAAGGCCATAAGCCAGCCACCTCCTGCACTAAAAGAAGGCCCTTCTTGAGATTTTCGGCTTTTTTCCTTATATTTTCTTATGTTTCTTTTATTTCCTTTTGTTGCTAAGGCTTTTCCTTAATTGTGAGAAAGTCTGCTTGTGATCCTTTCAAAACAGTTACATGCTAGGGGGAAAATCAGGTATGAAACACAACTTCCCTTTTACACTAACATTCCTCTACCAGCTAACTCATATTAAACATCACATGCTGCCTATAGTCCCAGCTACTAGGAAGGCTGAGGCAGGAGGATCCCTTAAGCCCAGAAGTTCAGGGCCGCAATGCACTATGAACGCGCCTGTGAATGGCCACTGCACTCCAGCCTTAGCAACAAAGCAAGACCTTATCTCTCTAAAAAAAAATAAAAATAAAAATAAACTAATAAAAAAAAGAAACACATGCTGAAGCAGAAAACAACAGACTGTTCACCAAACCCAGCTCACTCAGCAGGAGAGAGAGTGGCCAAATTAACCAGAGGGCTGGTGGATATTTACTTGCCACTGAGCAGGTCAGTCAGTGAGGATTCAGGCAGTGCCTTGTTTGTAGCTGGCACATCTGGGATGTCTTGGGAACTCTCAAGCTCCAGGGTCCACTTATCCTGGACAGTGAGGCAGGACACACAGCCAGCCAACTCCAGAGGACGCTGAGATGTGCAAGACGAACCATCCTTCTCGAACAACATTGATGTCTGCCGGGAAATGGGAAGATGACTGCTTCTGAGTGTGTCCTACTCCAGCAAGAGGTTCATAAAATACTCTGACCCAATTTTGTTTTCTTTTTGGAACCTGGAGAAGGAATTGATCTCGACAGACAGGCTTTCTAGTTTATCTAAACTCAGCCTTCTTCCAGGAGACCAGGCACTGGTACACCCCTCCAGATCCCAACCGGTAAAGCCTGCAAGGGAGGGGTATGATGAAGTAGCACACTCACAGGGGTGCCAGAAGCCACAAGTCGGTACACTTGCCCTGGGTGCAAGAAGTCAAACCAGCGGACTGAAGAGCCAAGGAAGATGAGGAGAACCTGTGCGGGAAAGCAGGGTGATGGGATCCCAGCCAGGGACTCAGGGCACAGAACATCAGGTCCTAGGTCCCTGGAGTCCCAGTTTACCTTTTGATCTTTGTCCTCATTTCCCTGAGGCTCGGGTGGGCCCCATCCAGTTCCCTCCTTCTTCTGTGTGCCCCCAAGCCAGCTCCCTGACACATAGAAACAGAGGGTGGGCTTGGGCACCTCTGGATTGGCCCCTTCAGGGACACAAAAATTCCTCTTCATGAGGGCCTCCTTGTGGGACAGCAAGAACAGCCGACTCTGTTCTATGTGGGGTCCGTCTGGGGAGGTGGAATCTGTCTGAGGTGTTGCACAGGTGGCTGAATGAAGGCAGGATCTGGGAACAGGCAGGATCAGGGCATCAGCCAGAAAGATCTGGACATAGACCCTGTTGGGAGAGACAAGGAATAGATTGCTTAGTGATGCAGGCATTGGGTGTTCTGGGCCCCAGCATCCCACCACCTGCACCAGGCCCTTCCTTCCCCTCAGACTCAGGAGTATACCCCAAGGAGCTGACCTGGCCTGCTGCTTCTGGATAAAGCCTGGGGTGCTCAGCTCCTTCCAGGAAGGGAAGCTGCTTCTGACGTTCCTCTCTACAACCAGCTGAAACTTCTCTGCCCGCACCAGACAGCCTAGAGGAAGAAAGTTTTCTATTTTGGCAAGAAAAGACAACTGTGGGGTGGGCAGTGTGGCAGACTACCCTACAGGTCTCACTGCCCAACCCAGACCAGAGCTGCTCTCCTAACTGCTGCCCACATCTGGCCCCACTTTAGAGGAGTGACACCTCCAAGGTGAAACCATTCCATCCACATGTCCAACCCCACCTTGGCCTCCTAGGCTGAAAGGCCTTGTTTATAGTTTCTCACAGATCCCTAAAATGCCCCTTCCTAAATCTAAGAAACTTTCCTACCCAGCGTTTCCCTGTCTACAAAACTCAGTAAGCCCAAATAAGACCATTATTATTCTAACTAAGAATATAGGAAACAGGAGTTGTAACTCTGGTGTGCATGCTAAGAGCTATGGTGGAAGAAATGCATGCTGGGAATTGGAGCTAGGGGTCCCCCTGCTTCTTTGCCTGCCATATGGTGCTCCCAAACATCTCCCAAAAGTTGTTGACCAACATGTGTCACTTCAGTATCTCTGATAAATCCCAGCAGATGCTTCCTCCCAGGCTCCCCCAGTTCTGAGAACCACTACCCCACCACCGTCTTTCTACATCTGAACTCCAAACCTAAGAGCCGTGGGTCAGTAAGGGGTTGTGAGTGCTTGGCCAGCAGCAGGCAGTGCAGGGAACCACTTTGGTCCCTCAGTTGCAGACAACCTTTATGAGATGAAGCCACCAGAACCCCAAGTAAAACCTGCAGGAAGATGAAGGCCAACGTATCAAATATTTATTAAACAAATACAGAGCATCTACCATGTGCCAGGCACTGTGTTAAACAGTAGAGCTATAAAGTGAACCAAAGAGACATGGTCTTTGACCTCAAAGGACTTATACTCAAGTGGGGAAGACAGACATGAAAAAACACACATGCATTTGTACCTGCAACAGGAGAGAAAGGGCACAAATTGAGGTTAGAGGTAAGAGACCATGTAGGACCTCACAGGACATAATGAGGAGTTTGGTTTTATTTTATATGTACTGGGAGAACCACAAAAAGGACTTAAACAAGTGAGTTCTGTAATTCAAGTTACAGTTTCTACCCTCTCTTTCTAGATGCTGTAGGAAGAATGAATTGGAGGGGGCCAAGAACAGAGGGAGCAGTCTACTTACAAGGCTAGTGTAGTCAAAATGACAAAAAAATGACAGTGACCTGGACCAGTGTAGTGGCAAAAAGAGGATGTCCTCTGAGCCCTGCTGGTGCCCCCCACTAGCCCCTGCCCCCTTTACCTGGGCTGGTTGGAAGTCAGAGGGCTGCAGACAGAGACAGGACCAGGCCAGGCGGTGATTGAGTTGGCAGCTGGGCAGGTGGGAGGCCTCTGGGAGGGGCAGAAGGGCCTTAGGGTCAAAGGAGGCCCAGGCCCTGCGCAGCCCTTCCTCTTTCAAGGTAGCCAGAGTGGGGAAAGAGTAGGGAGTCTGTAGCTGAGCATACTGTTAGGAGGGAAGAGAAATCAGACCATGTGTCCCATGTGCCCCAGCAGTCCTCCAGCGCATTATTAGCTCCGCCACCCATCTTTCCCCCACAGTCTCATACTTTCTGGAGGGGACAGTGATGCAGCTCTTGAAGGATCTCAACATGTGCTTTCCGAATGGGGCTGCCTGGCGGAGCCAGAAGATCCAGGGTAGGAGCCAAGAGTTGCAGCCCCAGGCCGGGGTTCCCAGAAAAGGAAGGCTGCAGGAACTGCTGGTATCTCAGCACGTGGGGACACAGCCTTGGCCAGGGAAAAAAGCACGGTCACTCCTCCAAGACCCTGTCTCTTCAAGGATCCTGCTTCCCTTGCAGAAGTGTCCTACTCCCACCGCCTCCCCATCCCAGACCCTTGTCCTCCTCACTTGCAAGCCAGCTCCTCCAGGACCTTGGCAGCCCACAGGTAGAGGGGAAGTCCTAACTGACGTTCCCAGACCAGCTGCTCATACAGGGAGGCCCCAAAGACTTGGTGCGATGACTGAGTTCCAGGCTTCTGACGAGAGAAGCCCCGAAAAAGAACAGCACCACGGAGGCAGGGGGCTAGCACTGGCCTTCTTGTCCCTCCACCCACTGACTGGAGGAGGTGAACATCCTGGAGCTGGGAGAAAGCAGGAAAAGTGAACCTGCTGCCTGGGTTCCAAGAGAAAGAAACACAATCTCTGCCACACTGGCTGGCCTCACCTCTATCACAACCCACTCCCCTGCAGTCAGCCTTCAACTCCCATGAACTCCACTCAGTCTGCTGTGGGCCAGGTGGCTCTTGGCAGGACAGGCAAGCCTTAGGCTTCTCACCAGGCTGCCTGAGATCAGCTGGGCCCTACACCTATGCTTCAGCCACCTCCTCTCCAGCTGGAAGGCCTTTCTGTGAAGGAGATGCTCTGGCCTCAACCCCTCCTCACAGTGTCCAGACTACTCCTTTCTAATCTGAGCTTTTTGTCCAAATCATTCTTTACAAAAGCACTACCCTCCTGCCACAACACACTTTTTATTTGTATATTTTTGCTGTAGAAGTTCCCACCCTGCCACAGAAAGAAACAAGCCCATGAGAAGCTGCTGAGAGGGGCAGCAGCCCTGATCTCTCATGTACCTCCAGACAGACCCCTGGTCGCATCACCCTCCTGAGGCCACGGAACTGCTGGTAGGCGAGGCAGAGTCCCAGCTTCCCGTCCAGCTCATAGAGGCCAGCAGCCTCATTCAACACACCAGTGACGGTTCCCTGCAAAAAGGCCAGAGGTGCAGTTGATCACTATTCCCTTCCTCTCTGGACACCCACATTTCCTGCCCCTTGAGTTCTAGGATCTCTCCCTGCCCTCACCGAATATGATAAAAGTGTGGAGTCCCGGATAAGACCTCTTTGCCCCGTCCTGTCCTGGGAGTTGCTGGGGGTGGGGAGTGGCTTGGGGTAAGCCTCCAAGAGGGGTCCTTCCAGGTCCATTTCCAGCTCCTCTACACATTCTGGTTTCAGCAGCAACAGACGGGAGGAGGGACTGGTTGTCCAAACACGGTAACGGTGACCACGGACCCTGGATACTCGCAGTTCTGTCAGCACATAGGCCTTACCAGGCCAAAGGGCTCGGTGCCACACCAGCTGAGCAGGGATCTGGCTTGTGCGGAAACAGGCAACATGGCACATGAGACACCTCTCCCAATGCTGCCCTCTGCTACAGTCCCTTTCCATCATGATTTGACCTCAAAGATCTGCTTCCCGTGAGTCTTCCTTCACCTCTTCATCTTCCCTATGTTTGCTAATTAAATCTTTTTTTTTTTTTTTTTTTTAGACAGAGTCTCACTTCTGTTGCCCTGGCTCGAGTGAGTGCCATGGCGTCAGCCTAGCTCACAGCAACCTCACACTCCTGGGCTCAAGCAATCCTACTGCCTCAGCCTCCCGAGTAGCTGGGACTACAGACATGCGCCACCATGCCCGGCTAATTTTTTCTATATAGATTTTTAGTTGTCCAAATAATTTCTTTCTATTTTTTAGTAGAGACGGGGTCTCGCTATTGCAGGCTGGTCTCGAACTCCTGACCTTGAGCGATCCACCCGCCTCGGCCTCCCAGAGTGCTAGGATTACAGGCGTGAGCCACCGCGCCCGGCCTGCTAATTAAATCTTAAGCCACAGAACTTTCAGGATCTCTCCTCTCATAGGAGATGCCAAATATTTACTAATCCCTTCCCCAAGATACAAACCGTCCCTAAAACTTCCTACAAAAATACAATACATAAATGTTCCATTGAGAAAAGTATGCCTAATTCAGCATAGGAATCCCCTATCCCACTCCATAACATACAAACAACACTCATTTATGTAATCGATACGTATCGGGTACATATGGATCCAGTGTTGGGATAGATGTTAAGAAAAGTACAATAAACTCTTCCCTCTTCTCCAGCATATTTCATACCACTGGGGACACAGACACAAACCTAAGCAATAATATGGAGCCATATATAATCAAGTGTCAGAACCAATATGCATTTGGAAAGAGAAGGTCAGGATGGGGTGGAATGATCAGGAACACTTAGTGAAAGAAGTGGAACTTGAACAGAGTCTTGAAGGATATATCTGCCTTGTCTAAGTGGAGAGGAGAGAGAAGGGAGATTCAAGGAGGAGGCAACACAGAAATACTCAGAATTCAGAATGAGCAAGGCATGATTTGGGGGCACTGAAAACAGTGGTCAGGATGGAGAAGAGAGAATGTTGTTGGGAGTTGCAGGAGGCGAAGATGAGGAAAAAAGCCCAGAAATGCCATGCAGGGTGTATTACAGACTAGAGAAGGAAAATGATAGGGCAGTTGTTGAAGAATTTTAAGCACAAGGAAGACGAAAGTTTTATGGGTAAGACTATTCATAAATATAACAATCTTCTAGGGCATGCTCCTCCTGCAGGCATAACAAAGCATTGCTGCCTTTCTCAGGGGCTTCAAAACACACTGATGACCCAAGACACTTGAACTTCATGGTCATCTGAGCTCAGCTTCACATACCTCCATTCCTACTTTAAAACCAGCTGAGTTCTACCAACTAGACCTTGGACATCACAACTCATCATAAGATATTGCTGAGACCTTACTTAAACTTACCACTTGGCACCAAACACGTTGTTAATAATGGTTTGAACAAATGAAGGAATCCTGGTGCTTCCCCCCATGTTCATTAAACTTGTCCTCTACCCTCTCACTAGGACCTATGATATCTCAGCCCCTTCTCCTTCACTCAGATGTTGAGGTCCTTCCCTTCCCCTGTCTGAACGCCAGGCAGGATCTGAGTGCCTGGCCTTTTTACCCTTCACCCTGGAGCCTCCCAATACCACATCACCTCAACTCCTTTTCTAAGGCAAAATCCTACTTGAGGAAGACAGATCCAAGACACCCCAGTGCCAAACACTGATGCTGACCCTCTCCAGTTGGGCCCCTGTCACTGCTTAGCAATCTCTTCTCCCTGGCTACCCAGCATAGCAGTAAAGTTAACCTTTCCTCCTCTTTTCAGAGTCTAGTCCTTCAATTCCAAGAGATGACCTCAGCTCCTCTACTATACTCCACTATCCTCTACTATAGAAGAGATTCACTGAGTCACCTAGAGTGTCCATATGTCTCCAACTTGTCTCTCCAGTAGCTCAAAAACATACCAAGATCACTCCTCTTCTGACCTCTGTCCGGGGCTTACTCCAAAGCCCACCTCTGCACCCTCATTATAACTCATGCATGTGCATGTCCACAGCCTTTAGGATCCTGCACAGTAATCGCTGACTCACTCATCTGGTTGACAGCCTCCAGAGGACAAAAGCCATTATCCTGTTTGATTTTGTGCCTGTAAGTTACCAAGGTGCCTAGCATATAGCACATGCTCAGTAAAGGCTGAATATAGGTGCAGGTTATTCTCCAGTCCAGAACATTCTCCCCCCTACTCTAGCGATTCAAATCCTATCCATCCTTTAAGACCCAGGTCAAGTGTAAAGTCTCTCACAAAGCTACCCGCCACGTGATGAACTCTAGCTGACCTGCTATAGCAGTTACAAACTGTACCACACATCTTGGAACTTACATACTATTTTGTATTATTCTCTGCTTGTCTCATAAATCAATACCATATAGGATCTACAATAAAATTACAAACTACCTGAACAACTTACTCTATTCCGCTTTGGTTACCCTGCAAAATTCAAGCACGTTTCAGAGATTTCTCCCTTCACATACAACACACGAATGAGCCAATCCCACCCTTCACAGAATTTTCTCATGGTCTCTAGATTTAAAACTGTATGATGTAAAGAAAATGAATAAGATCTTCTTTAACCTAGGAGGAAAAATCTAGATCAGAAATTTGGGCAGCATCTAAGCTTTTTTTTTTTCACTTGCTGAATCTTCAGGTGAAACTAAGCATTTTTAGTTTTAACATTTTTAATTACTTTACATTCTAATCAGTTACTCACATACACACACACAAGAATTCTTATGGTGCTAATAAATTGCAGTTTCCTTTTCTGATATACATGTTAGAAAGCCTTTTCCTTCTTTAATTGTTTTGAATGCTTTTGAAGCAGTATTCAGATAATTATATAAGTCATAAAACAATGGTTAGAATAAAAATTAATGATTTTTAAATTGTACCAGTTGATGTAAAAAGAGTCAACAACAAGCAGCAAGTTTTTAAAAATGCATTTACTCAATGTCTTAATGGTGTCAACGTGAATATTTACTTGGTCATCCTCCTAATGCAGGGTAAGAACAAATGATTCCGGCAGGTTTTTAAAAGGTCATACGCAATACAAAAGCTGTGTACTCGGAGGAGTCGCACAGCAGGAAAATCTATTCCCTACCTCCATGCACAGACAACATTACCTGGCCTTCCCTCAACAGCACAAACACAGAAAACAACTCTCCCAGCTGCCCTCCTTTCCTACGTGGTTCCGTCTACAATGTTATCTTTCCTATTAAAAGCTCTAACACCCCTTCCACACCTCCATGCCCCTGAGTTGACCCTGCTTCTCACCTGCACAACAATGGACACATGGTTGGCAGTCTCGCTGACCTCTGAGGATGATTCACCAAGAGATAGGACAAAGTAAGATTTGCGTTGACTTTTCACCAGAGCACTCAATCGAACCAGCTTCCCAGCCAGGTTTCGCTGCACACCTCTGGGCTTGCTTCTAAGAAGGAAGAAAGAGGAGAGGAAGAAGTCAGTTTTATTTCTCTTCTTTTTCCCCACAAATGTTTTCCCTTCCACAGTAAAGAAAATGTGGTGGTGAAGTAAAATATCCATGGCACAAATCTATTACCCTGAAACCTCCAAACTCTTCTTGCCCTAGACAAGGCACATTTCCCTTGAAGAAACTTCCTCTTAACATTCTTAATATTCAAAGCCCCATCATTCCCTTGATTTGGAACATTCCATCTATATTACTATCAATACCCTTCTTTCCCTCCCACTGCTGACCCACCATTATCCTCCAGGTTTCACAGGGCTCCCTCCACCCCCAGAGGGGGACAAATTACCGGAGCCTGAGCATGTGGGAGGCACTCTCTGTGTAGAGGACAGGGATAGGCGTGGGAGGACCAGGACTGATGGTCAAAGGAAACACTGGCACAGGGGCATCCCAGAGCTCCAAGTGCCCTTCCCCTGAGAAATTCCCCCTGGCAGGAGGGAGGTAACTCCAACTGGGGAACAGAAAGAGATGGCCCAACCAAGAAAGGTCCAGATCTATGACCTAGAAAAGACCAAGAGCAAGGGTTAACCGGGACCCTAGCATCCAATCCACCCCCATCCCCTTTTGTTCCCTCAGAGACTTAATTGCCTTGCTTCCTAGACATCATTCTTGTTAGGATCTAAGACACCTGACCTTTGCCTTCCACTTACCTCACAGCACAGGATTCCAGTGTTATCTCTCACATAGAGGCCTCCATCCCTGCGCTCTTGTTCCACATCCCCTGATAGGTCTGTTAGCGTCCCTAAAAGTAAAAGCCGCTCCCGGGCCAGAGGGGTCCCATTTGGTCCAGCCTCCTGGGCCCAAGCCTGGTAGGCACTACTGCTCCAGGACAGGTGGCTGCAGCACGGCAGCTGCTGGTGGGTCCTGAGGTCCTGAACTGAGACAAAGCTGTAGAGTGAAGGGAACAGAGGTCCTACAAAGTCAGGTCCAAGCCTAGGAGGCTACCCTCAACCCTGACAAATTTCCAAGAGCCCAAGGAAAGGTTGAAGGGGAACAAGGACTAAGAGATGAGTTTGTATGATTGACTGAAAGGGAAAACCCTGGGGGTAAAGGCCTACAAAATGAGGATGGTGCTGGGTCCCAAGGCTGGGCAATACCTAGGGAGACCAGGAAGAAAGACCGTGCTGAGTAATATCTTGAACAAGATGGTGCCAGGGAGAGGACTCAAGAGAAATGAAGTAGGAATGCAAGAGGGACCTGAGGAAATGAGTGTGTAGGGAGAACAGTTTATAGACAGCTCCCTTAAAGACATCTCAGCTCATAGATCCATAGAGAACTCCAATGGGGCCACTTAGGCATCTGCCTGATGGCTCAACCACAATGTCCCCAGGCAAGTTTCATTTCTAGCCTAGAGTATCATAGTACTAGAGACACTAGAGACTGGTTGGGAAGCTGAGGCTGAGATGGTGGGTGTTGGATGTGTCACAAATAATAGTTAAATTTATCAAAGTTTGGATAAATTCACATTTTTATAATACCATTATTCTTATTTGCTTGCATTCCCTTTTTTTTTTTTTTTTTTTTTAAGAGACAGAGTCTCACTATGTTGTCGAGTCTGAAGAGTAGTGACTATTCACAGGCACAATCATGGTACACTACAGCCTCAAACTCCTGGCCTCAGGTGATCCCCCTGCCTCAGTCTCCTGAGTGGGTGGGACTACAGGTGCATGCCACCACACCCAGCCTCCCAGGATTTTTTTAAGTGGAAAAGAAATAGGATAAGGGTCAAAACGAACATCACAATTAGTCCTCCTTGTTGTAGTCATGAATATAATCCATAAGCAAGTACTAAAGATGGGAATGCTGTTGCAGATGGCCACCTCCCCTTCTGCATATGCTCTCATACTTCCCCACATGGCTTTGGAGAAGATAAAAGGCACAGACAGAAACTAACACATGTTAAGCCCCTGCTGTGAACATTGTACTATATTGGGTACAGTCACACTTGTGTTTAGTTTTCACTAAAAAAAAACACGCCTGTATTCCTCTCTGAAGTGGCAGAAAACCAAAAACAAAACCTGTAAATGCCGCCAATGAGAAAACTTAGAGAGGCTCACACAGAAGCATAGGTGGCACAGCCAGGTGTGTCTTATTCAAAAGTCCATGTTCTTTCTTTGTGTTTTCGTACTTCTGTGAAGGTCCAGGAAAAAAATAACTAGAGAGACCTGTCTCTTTATCTTAGATATCTTCAGGACAGAAAACAGTAAGGATAAGGGTCACTTTTCCCACATTCTTCAAGTTCTGGGTCAGGACACTAAAGATGACAACCTCAGTCCTTTGCATTTGTCATTGCTCTTTAACTTCCAAGGCCTAGCACAGTGCCTGGCACACAGAAAATGGAAAAACAAAGAAAATTACATTTAGGCCAGGCGCGGTGGCTCATGCCTGTAATCTTAGCACTTTGGGAGGCTGAGATGGGAGGATATCTTGAGGCCAGGAGTTCGAGACCATCTCTGGGCCACATAGCAAGATCCTACCTCTATAAAAAATTGAAAAAGAAACAAAACCCAGGTATGAGTACCCTCAGAAATTACTTTGAAATTAAAATAGTAAAATATCATTTAATGTCTCCCAAATAGGCAAAAATAAATAAGTAAAAATTTTAACCAAGGTAAAATTTAGAGAGGCTCAAGACATAGATGTACACTAGCACGTGTGTAAGCTGGTACACATCCACTGGAAAGCAATGTGGAAACAGCTAATGAGGTTGATGGTGTGCATTCCCTATGAACTTGCACTTTCTCCTTCAGAACACTGGTTACTTTTGGAGGAGTAGGGAAGAAGTGGATTAGAATAGTTAGGGGGCTTCACTAAATCTCTGACATTTTACTTCTTATAAAAAAGAATTGAAGCAAATACAGCAAAATGTTAAGGTTTTTAAAAGTTAAGCCGTAAGTACATAGCTACGCACAATGTCACTAGCACACTATTTAGTTCAGCTAATTCTTTTTGACAGGCAAGACTTTCTCAATGAAGGAAGCAGTATATTGATTTACATTCTGGCAGACCAGCATTTCAAGTACTCTTGGTTTATAACAAAATCCATGGATGAAAAACTTACACAGAATTATGGAGTGGTGTTTTGGATAATCAAGCTGTCTTCTCACCAAGGATTCTTTGCCTTTACTAACAGACAACCAGGCTGTGTGAAATGTTTCTAAACTGTCATAAGCAGGCTAAGGGAGTGCCAGGGAAAAAAATACCCTGTGCTAAACAGCTTTCTACCTTTTTTGCTTTTAAAAAGATAGACAGTGATATGTATATTCACAAAATAGAATACCATAGACCCATTAGGTGAGCTAGAGCTATATGCATCGATATGAATAAATCCCAGAAGCATAATGTTAAGCACAAAAAGCAAATTGCAGAGAGTATATAAGGTATGGTACAATTTATATAAAGACTAAAGGTATGCAAATCTCTACGGTATACTGCTTAGGGATAGATGCATATGTAGTAAAAATACAAAAATATTCATGGGAATAATATACCCCACATTCAAGAAAGTGGCTACTTCTATGAGGAGGTAAACGGATTTCTTTTGCAGGACTTGTCAGAGCCTTTAATATATTAATAAGCCCTGTGACTCTCCTAGAGAAGGCTATCAAATTCAATCCCTCTCAAACTTATTTAGCCACGAACTCCATTTCTTGTGGTGTTTTATTAACACTGCAAGAACACTTTAGGAAATGGTAGTACAGTAACATAACCAAATACAAGAAAAGACCCTCAGAAGTCCTTAAACTCAGGTTTTAAACAACCATCTACACTTCATGAATTCATACATCTCTCTGTATCTTAGTTTCCTAACACACAAAACAAAGATAATACCAGCCTCTCTCCTCACTTTGAGATCTTTTTCCAAATTTTCTATCTTCCCATTTCCTCTTTCCTCTTAACCTGACTTAACCCAATTTAGGGAACTTTAGGAAAAGGAAAGCTTGATGGAGAATAGGAAAGTCTCGCAGAAAGGGATGTGTTTAGCAGGGTGTGGTATGTGACTTTAGTCCCAGCTACTCAGGAGGCTGAGGCAGGAGGATCGCTTGCGCCCAGAAGATCAAAGCTGCAGTGAGCTATCATGATGCCACTGCACTCCAGCCTGGGCAACACAGTGAGACCGTGTCTCGGAAAAAAAAAACAAAACCAAAAAGTGAGAAGGGGACATGTTTAGGCCACCTTGTTCTCCACTCACTCTTCTCACTTCCCCTTTTCTACTACAGGTTCTTCCTTTTGATCCCCAAATTCAACCTCTCCTCCAACCCCACCTCTCCTTACCTGTAGCTGAGGGGTAGTGTATAACCCTGGTTACTTCCCTGGGACGACCAGACAGTCTTCACACAATCAATTACCAACTGAGTCAACTGAACATTAGGCTCCTTGTCAGTTGGACACAGGGTCTCTTGGATGAAGGCCTCAGCAGTCTTAAGCCAGGCTTGTTCCTGAGGAAAATGAATCTAGTTAAAACATGACTATCTTGCCTACCAAGGAAACTTTTGAAAAGAACAAAGGGCTAGATAAAAGATTCCAGAGGGCATGTAAAATGAAGATCCAAATAAATGAGGCTGGGTTCAGTGGCTCACGCCTATAACCCCAACACTTTGGGAGGTCGAGATGGGAGGATCACTTGAAGCCAGGAGTTTGAGACCAGCCTGGGCAACACAGTGAGACACCATCTCTACAAAAAAAATTTTTTTTTTTTTGCAATTCTTCATGCCTTAACAAAAAAAATGTTTTTTAAAGTAGCCGGGTGTGGTGGCAGGAGGATCATTTGAGCCCAGAATTTCAGAGTTGCAGTAAGCTATGATCATTTCACTGCACTCCAGCCTGGGCAACAGAACAAGACACTCTCTCTTAAGAAAAATCAAATTTTAAAAAAGTAAAGGAATTTAGAACTTGAAGAAACCTTATAAATCTTAGTCCAGCCATACAGCTACCTCAGACGGCTAGCCATACAGCTTTGGTCTTGCCTTTTTCTCTAACAAACTTGTACTAATCCTTAAGATGCTCAACTGGAGTATATATTCCTGTATAGACCTTTCTCTGACCATCCCAGACGGACTGCTGCTCTTTCCTTAAAGATCCCACAGGACCTTGTACATAGCTCTATTACGAACAATGATCACCACGTTTAGTGGTATCCCATTTTACGTGGACTCCGGTTTTTCTTTTTTTTTTTCCGAAAGAGTCTCACTCTGTTGCCTGGGCTAGAGTGCCGTGGCGTCAGCCTAGCTCACAGCAACCTCAAACTCCTGGGCTCAAGCGATCCTCCTGCCTCAGCCTCCCGAGTAGCTGGAACTACAGGCATGCGCCACCATGTGCCCGGCTAATTTTTTCTATATATTTTTAGTTGTCCAGCTAATTCCTTTCTATTTTTAGTAGAGACGGGGTCTCGCTCTTGCTCAGGCTGGTTTCGAACTCCTGAGCTCAAACAATCCACCCGCTTCGGCCTCCCAGAGTGCTAGGATTACAGGCGTGAGCCACCGTGCCCGGCCTGGACTCTGGTTTTAAAGTCAGCAATTTGAAAAGCAAGAATGGGTAGAAATACCACTGAAAAATCCTTCAAAATGCTGATAAAGAATAGGACACAGTATTGTACTATGTATATGTAAATGTGCCTAATTAGTAGACAATACATAAAAAGGACGTAGGCAGAGTATAATTTTTAAAATCAATTTCCTTTTTTTTCACGTGTATGCATTTAAGTTCCCCCAAGCTAAACACATGCAAGATACAATCCCACTGGGTTTGTTTCCTGTCTTTTCAGCTAAGATGTGGGCTTCCTAAGGAGGACATGGACCATCTTTGTATACGTCACACAGATTCTAGACACATAGTTGTCATTATATACAGGTAACTTTAGAGAAGGGGACCAGCTTGGTCTACTCCAAGTGCCGGGCAGCTTTATTTTTAAAACAAAGAGTTCAGCAGTACTTAGGGGTAGGCCCTTTACCTTTCTTGATCCTCGATGCTACTTATAAACCGTTACAGCTCCATCCCTGGACTTCCAAGCCTCCCCTGTTAACTTTCTGATCAGCCTTCCACATTCAGCCAATCTTTTGCAGCCTAAAAACAGCTTGAAGGCCAATCTTCAAGTTCTAGATGATTTCAGCATCCTGTGGACAGCCCTATCACTGACCTTCACCCCACCTCAGCCAAACACTCTCATTCATGGTCAGAGTTATGGACACTGGACCAGATCATCATTCAAAGCCACACCACCAACACAATCAAACCAGGCTCTTATACTTTTTGTCTTCCTCTCTCAGTCTTCTTTTTTAGCTCCTATTCCTCTGCTGGCCTGTCCATTGCTTGGCACACTGAATACCATTATTTCTCAAAGTGATAACCACTACCTCAAAGTGAAATCACCTAAGCTTTGTTAAAAAGGCAAACATGGTCTCATCTACTGAACCAGAATGGGGGTTGGGGGAAGACCTAGGTGTATTTTAAATAAGCTCCACAGATTAATATTGATATAGGTTGAAGTTTAAGAACACTATATGCTTTCCCCTCAATTATCTCAACCATTGCATGGCTTTAACAACCATGATTTTTTCTATATCTCTAGCTGAGATCACTTTCCTGAGCTTTTGTCCTATCCATCTGCCTACCTGATTCTCCATGGCCAACCTACAGGCAGCACGCATGCCTAACACTGAACTTTTCTCAAAACCCGCTCCTCTTCTAGCATTGTTCTAGTGCTATATTCACTAACTTAGCAAATAGCACCGTTTACCAAATAGTTTTTCTACCCTGAAACCTGGATGTCCTTCTTAACCCCTTCCTTTCCCTACATAAGACCCAATCCTTCAGATTCCATCTCCTTAGTAACTTTTTTATTGTCTTCACTTCTGGAACCTCAACATTGCTGCCATGGTCAGGGTCACCAACCTCTCTTTGCATTTCAACCACAGTCTTCTAACGGTACCCTCAGGCCACTCTACACACCGCTAACTCAGTAAACTAAAACCTAAATTTCATTCAATCACTCTTCTGCTTAAAACCTGCCAACTCTCAGTTATCCTCAGGTTAAGTCGTTGTTCAGCAAGACTTACAAGAGTGTCAGCTCTGAACCCTTCACCATCACCCAATTGAACTTCTTGAGTTTTTCATACACCTGCTCTATCTCTTGCCTTTGAATATGTGTTTGCTTCCGCTTGAAGCCTCTTTCAGCGCCTCGCTAACTCCTACACACACTTCGGGGATCAGAAGCTTTTCCTGGTTATCAGTTGCCCTTTCCCCTACAGCTGCTTCAGGGGTCTCTTCCAGGAACCCACAGCCCCATAGCTCCCCTATTAACCTGCTCCTGGTTTTCCACTAGGCTTAAACCCTAGAGAGTGAACGGAGACGTGTTTAAGGCTCACAATGGGCGCCGCATGAATGAAAGAATAAAAATATTCGCAGAATCAGTAAGAGAAATAGCGAATCTCCTCGCACCGCCCGCATCCCCGGCCCCGGGCGCGGCCAGCGAGGTCAGGGAACCCAGAGATAGAAGGTGGAGGGAGCAGGAGAACAAAGAAAATCCAAGACAGACAAGAAAAAAGGGACAAGGGACGCAGAGCAGCACTCACGGAGGTAGGAACCTCAGCCTGGCAAGCCGCCATGATGAGCCAAAGCTCGGCTCCTGAGAGGCGCGGGTGCTCACGGGAGAGCCTCTCGGTGGCGTCATCGGTGGGCGCGTCCCGACTCCACCTCCCGGGCCTTGCCAGCTCCTCCCCCCTGTGCATCTTCGGGACCCAGCTCAGAGCTTCTGTGCACCAGTCCCCAAAACCCTGTCACTGAAACATCCTGTGGCTGAGACCTTCACCTGAGACTCTGCAGGCCTTCACGTGGGATGGGGTGGGCGAGCTCAGGAGCTCAAATACAGCCCACCTTTTTGATAACTCCTAGGCATCTTTCAATCCCCCTGATCGTGTCAAGTAGAGATGTGCTTCCTCCTTAATGCAGCCAGAGCACAATATTCATACTTGTGTTATGGCCTTAACTCACTGATGTAATAATTAACTGTACCCACGGAGACATGGAACTGAATGTATTTTCACAAACGTTAATTCAAAACATATTTGTGGGAGAAATCACCTGGAGCATAAGCCCCTCTCGAGAACCGTAAGGCCAGCACGGCAGCCCCACCCATGGAGAGAGGAAGTGGGCAGGGCGGAGTCGCCTGGGTTCCCGCAGGCCGGGTCTCTGCCCGCGGCGCATGCGGATGACGTAACCAGCGCGCCACGATTCGAGGAGGTCTGGGGCCACGAAAGTCTCTTCCACGTGAGTAGAGCTACCGTGCGTGAGCTTGGATCCCCCTGCCAGGTGCAGCCCTTCGTCACCCACCCCAAGCCTGATCCAATATCCCCACGAGGCCGAGCTGCATCCAGCGGGGGTCCGCTCGCTTGCTTTAGTGGAGGCATCCATCTTCTGATCTTGCGTGCGTTCCGCATACTCCGGCATGGGTGACCCCCATGTAAACGCAGCTCTTCTGTCTCATTCATGCACGCAACTAACAGAATATCTGTCGGCCGCCTCCTTTGTGTCAGGCACCATGCTAGTCGTTGGGGATATAGCCCTCATGTGGGCAAACCCTGTCCCTGCTCTCTTGGAGCTTACATTTCACAGGGAGTGATAGACAAAAATCAAGTGGCCTAAATAAACAAAATGATTTCAGGAATACTGTCCTGAAACGAGAGGAAGGGCTGAGGAGTGTGGTAGGAAACAAGAGTTCATTCAGTCAACAAGTTTTACTTTTTCGTTTCTTAGCCCAGATATTGTTCTAAGCCTTGGTACTTCAGCGGAAGTGAATCAGTTACAGCCCAAGCCCACATGGAGATTTTGTTCCAGTGGGGAGTATAGAGTGGAAAAAAATATATCAGATAAAAATATCATGATAAGTATCTTTCCTAAGTATATAGGAAATTTAAATGGCCATCAGGGCCTGGTGCGGTGGCTCATGCCTGTAATTCAAGGTAGAGAATTGCTTGAGGCCAGGAGTTCGAGACCAGCCAGGGCAACATAGTAAGACCCCCCCCATCTCTACAAAAAAATGGGGGAAAAAAAATTTAGCCAGGCATAGTGGTGCACACAGGAGGGTTTCTTGATCCCAGGAGCTCTAGGGTACAGTGAGCTATGATCGTGTCACTGCACTCCAGCCTGGACAACAGAGCAAGACTCTGTCTCCCTAAAGATAAATAAAATAGGGCCATCTGATGGTGGCTGGTTAAGAGTGGCTAGTCAAGTAAGGCCTTGCCAAGAGAATTTCACCTGAAATGTAAATAACAAGAAGGAGCTAGCCATGTATATATCAAGGTGAAAAAAATGTCTTCCAGGACTGAGCTTGGCAAGTTAGAGGAATAGAAGAGAAGCTAGTGTGGTTGGTACATTGTGGGTGAGACAGAGAATGGTGTGAGATAGGTTGGAGAAGTAGACTAGAGAGTGGCCAAATCAGTAAGCCAGGGTGCTGAATTGGAATTTATACCATGTATACTGCGAAGTCCTGATCCTTTATGCTGGCATGTGCAAATACATTGTGGTTGTGAAGGGGTGGAATCGGGGACTGGTCAGGAGGCCAATGCATTAGTCCAGGTGAGTGATGGTGGTGGCTTGGAATAGAGTGAGGCAGTAGAAATGAAAAGATGAGAGATTTGAGATATGTCTGGAAATAGATTTGCTGGTGTGTTAGGTTTAGAGAGTAAAGGAAAGATTAAGATTGCCTCTTGTGTTTTTGGTTAGAGCAACTAATTGAATGATGATAGTGTTTGCTGAGATAGGGGAGACTAGGGAAACAGCACATCTGGAGAAATGATAAATCAAAATTCCTATTTTGGACATGACAGGCTATTCTCTGTGTTTATGAGATGTCTGTGTAGAGATGTCACATAAGCATTTGAAAGTACTAGTCTAGAGTTTCAAGGAGAGTCAGCACTGGATAAGGTTATGGAATCCATTGGCAAATATTAACTTGAACCATATGAAATTACCATTTGGGGCCAAAATAGTTGAATACTGGCAATTTCATTGGCTCAATCTCTTGCTTCCTTGGGAAGAGGCAGTGTACATCTGTTAGCCCTGTGTGTGTGATCATGGCTGAAAGAATGGTGCAAGTCAGAAGCCCTCTACTCTGCTGAGGAGGACTGTGTCCCTCAGTTCTGGGGCAGTGAAGGGGGCTTTCCAGAGTTGGTGAGACTGTACTCTTCTTGAAGAATGGGAAGGCTTTGGATATGATGGGGGTAAGCATAGGCATTCTAGGAGAGGAGTAAAGGAACAGAGAGGAGGCCAGGCAGATAAGTAGTTTAGGATAGATGTGGAGGGCCTTTGAGTGTCAAGCTAAAGCTTTTGCATTTGCCTTGATCAGGAACATAATATTTTGAAAGCACTGAAGTGGAGGAACTGTCATGTGATTTCACCAGTCAGGTCTAGTCCAACTCATACTCCAGATTTAAGCTTAGATGCTGTCTTAGTCCATGTGGGCTGCTATAACAAAGTACCATAGACTGGGTGGCTTATAAACAACAGAAATTTACTTCTAGTTGGAGAAGAGGCTGAAAGTTGGAGATCAAGGTGCCAGGATGGTTAGGTTCTGGTGAGGGCTCTCTTCCAGGTAGCAGACTACAGACTTCTAGTTGTATCCTCACATGGCAGACAGAGAGCTAGTTCTCTGGCCTCTTCTTATAAGGACACTAATCCCATTTGTGAGGGCTCCACCCTCATGACCTAATTACCTCCCAAAGGCCCCACCTCCAAATAACATCACATTGAGGATTAGCGTTTCAACATATAAACTGAGGGGAGGGGGAACACAGTACATGGCAGACGCCATTTCTCCCAGGAGTCTTTCCCAACTCCTGAAGTGTTGGGCTAGTACGCACAGTCCCTTGACCTTAACCACACTGGACTGGAAATGTCTGGTACTTGCCTGTCTCCCTCAATAAAATATAAACTCCGTGAGGGCAGAAAAGTTTTCTCTCTTGTTCACAGCAGTGTTCCTAAGACCTTGCCTGGAGCCCAGCAAAGTGCAGATGCTTCAGGAACATGTGTCAAGGATGTGTCTGTACACTTGCCTCCCCACATTACTAAAGGCCACATTTTGCAGGATTAGTTAAAATCACCAAGGTTACATTTTTCAGGTTACCTTGTTTTTCGAAATTCCCCTGTTACTTTCCCCTTTTCCATCTCTGGTGCCTGAACTATCCTCGAAACTTGAAATCCGTTCAACAGGCCATAGTTAATGTTATTTTTTAGGAACCTAACTCATCTATTCAGCAAAGGACAGCTGTAGAGATGTCCCGTATCCTTCACTTCTATGTCCGTCCCTCTGGCCATGAGGGGGCAGCCTCTGGACACACTCGAAGGAAACTACAAGGGAAACTGCCAGAGCTGCAGGGTGTTGAGACTGAGCTGTGCTACAATGTGAACTGGACAGGTTGGGCCCAGGTATTGGATTTTTAGGGGAGGTGTCTGGTGCCAGGGGCAGCTTCTCAAGTTGTGCTTGCCCCGTCTCCCTGCAGCTGAGGTCCTCCCAAGTGCTGACGAAATGAAGAAACTGATGTGGCTATTTGGCTGCCCTTTGATGCCGGGTGATGTTGCTCAGGAGTCCTGGCTCCTTCTCGGCGCTAGTGACCTGCTGCTGGAGGTCGGACCCCGGTAAGGGTCTCATTCCAGAGCAACTTGTTCCAAATTCCAAGGCGCGTGATCCTTTCAAACACACTGTCCACCCCTTCTGCTTCCATTCCTTTACTTTCTCTTGTGATCCTTGGGAGATTTGATTTTCCTTTGCTGTCCCCTGCATAGGAAGCCATGCACATGCTTTCCCCATTTGGGAAGATGCCTCTGAAGCCCAAGCCAGCTCCCAGGCACGTTCTAGAAGTAAAATAAGTTGCATCCTGAGAAGTTAAAATCAAAGCAGTTTTCATGCTAGAAGGGCAGTTATGGTTTGGTTTAGTTTGGAAGCAGGTTTCTTGGTGCCCAGTCTGAGGCTAGAGGCCAACGATGAGGCAATAGCAGTGGGAGGTTGGCTGCACAGCCATGGGCAGGATCTACCTTCCCAGCCAAGGCCTGCTGGGGACTCTCAGGTACTAACCATCTGGCCCACTGCTCAGGCTGAACTTCTCCACCCCATCATCCACCAACATTGTGTCTGTATGCCGTGTTGCTGGGCTGGAGGCCGTGGATCGTGTGGAGACTACCCGGCGCTACCGGCTCTCGGTGAGGCGGTGGGCAATCGGGATGGGAAATCAGGAGAAGGAGATGGGCCAGAGATAAGAGATTAGATCCTAAACTCTGGAGGGAAGCAGGAGGAGGAGCTCATGGCTTTAGGCCCGCCTTGTATGGTTGTGCAGGTTGTTCACTGCCTGAGGGTACCTGTTTTTGAGGAGTGAATGGGGCAGAAATCCTGCCTGTGCTCCTTTTACTAATCTGTGCATCCTGGCGTGGACTCATGTCTGGAAAGGACATGTTTTTGTAATCTGAACAAACATACCATATGGGGTGGCAGTGGACGGACCCTGTATGACTTGGAGGGTCAAAGGTGGGCCATTTATCTCCACTCTTCAACTCTTCACCCCTTGCCCTCTGTGTGTGTCTCTACCCCTAGTTTGCCCATCCCCCTTCGGCCGAGGTGGAGGCCATCGCTCTGACTACCCTACATGACCAGATGACGGAGCAGCACTTCCCCCATCCCATCCAGAGTTTCTCCCCCGACAGCATCCCGGCACCCCTCAATGGTCCCATCAACATACTGGCCGAGGGCCGGCTTGCGCTGGAGAAAGCCAACCAGGAGCTAGGTGGGCAGGGGTCTCTGGGAGGAGGAAGTGAAGGGCTCAGGATAGGCCTGCAGGGATGCTGAGACCTGGAATATGGCTGCCTGAGTTCCACAGTCAGCTTTTCCAGGGTTTGTCTCCTAGGTCTGGCCCTAGACTCCTGGGACCTGGATTTCTACACCAAGCGCTTCCAGGAGCTGCAGCGGAACCCCAGCACTGTGGAGGTCTTCGACTTGGCTCAGTCCAACAGGTGGGGAGGAGAGGGGTCATTCTGATATGTCTGAGCCCTTAGAGGTTGGAAGGGAATACCGCAGGGGCTCACCTGCATGGCTCTCCCTTGGCTTAGGGGCCTCCCTGAGTCTGAGGGCCTGAGCTCCCCTGTCTATCCAGGAGTCTACATTCAAATTGTGGTGTTATTTTCACTTTGGCTCTGGATAATCTACAATGACAGGATACTTGAAGGCTGTGACATTTTGGAATATGTTCTGACCTAGTGTCTAAGTATGAATTGGCTGTAACTCTGCTATTAAATGCTGGTGAGAAGACATGGCATAAGAAATGACCCCGTTTCTGCCCTGCTTTCTCCTCCCCATGTCACCCCTTGCAGCGAGCACAGCCGACACTGGTTCTTCAAGGGCCAACTCCACGTGGATGGGCAGAAGCTGGTACACTCGCTGTTTGAGTCCATCATAAGTACCCAGGCATCCTCAAACCCCAACAACATCCTCAAGTTCTGTGATAACAGCAGGTAGGCTGTGCCCTAGGCTGGGGTGGTATCTGGCCTGAGGGAGGGGAGGCCCCAGGCCCTGTTCGGGTTGGTGCACATCCCAGCACGGATGTGTCCACAGTGCGATCCAGGGGAAAGAAGTCCGATTCCTCCGGCCCGAGGACCCCACACAGCCAAGCCGCTTCCAGCAACAGCAGGGGCTGAGACATGTTGTCTTCACAGCAGAGACCCACAACTTCCCCACAGGTGAGCTGGGTCCCCGGGAGGGATAAGTGAGATCAGAGAGTAGGGGAGGGCAAAGGATTCAGGCCCCTGGGCTGAGCTTGGGAAAAACAATCATGGAAGCTGGTTGTCCTTATTTCCAGAGAGTCAGGTCAGACATGGGATTTGTCTCTGAGGCACTCAGACCTCTCCCCTCCTCTCTTTGCAGGAGTAGCCCCCTTCAGTGGTGCGACCACGGGCACAGGGGGCCGGATCCGAGATGTCCAGTGCACAGGCCGCGGGGCACACGTGGTGGCTGGCACTGCCGGCTATTGCTTTGGAAACCTGCATATCCCAGGTCCATCTTCTTCCTCTTTATCCACCTGCTTTCCCTTCCAGATTCCTTGTCCTGGCAGGCAGCAAACACTTTTATCTGTTAGGTCAAATGGTCATCCTGGGTGCCTTTTCTTGGGAGAGAGGGCCCTAGGGTAGCTGGGTTTTCACTGGCCATGGTCATAAGGAGTACAGCCCAGGGGAGACAGGGGTAGCCAGACTGGCTTTGTAGATCCATGATTTTCTTTTGAAACTAGCATCCACTCAGCATGATATTGGGGTGGTCTTAAGATAACCACCATCCCCCCAAATCTAGTTTCCTGAAAAACCTTAAGAATTCTCATCCTGAGAGTCAGAGAGGAGGCTGGTATGGAAGATGGACAGCAAAACCAGTGCTTTCCTGCAGGCTCTATACCTTCTTAAAATGGAACATTCCAACCCTGCAGGTGGTCCTTGATGGCTTTGACTCTTCCCGAAGGATGCTGGCTCCTGCGTCTTCTGTCTTTACTGTCCATTCAACTTCCTTCCTTCCTTCCAGGTTACCATCTGCCCTGGGAGGATCTGAGCTTCCAGTATCCTGAGAACTTTGCCCGGCCCCTGGAGGTTGCCATTGAAGCCAGTAATGGGGCTTCTGACTATGGCAACAAGTTTGGGGAACCAGTGCTGGCCGGTGAGGCTGGGGGTGTGGAGGGATGATGGACACCTAGTCCCAGAAGGGCTTCTGGGTGGGGTTTACGACCCAGGGGCTGTAGTATTGGGCACTGAGTACTGGAGGGGATGAAACTGGGTGACTGGTCCCTGTTCCCCTCCCTCTGATGTCCGTGCTGCAGGCTTTGCCCGCTCCTTGGGCCTCCAGCTCCCAAATGGCCAGCGGCGTGAGTGGATCAAGCCCATCATGTTCAGTGGAGGCATCGGGTCCATGGAAGCTGAGCACGTGAGCAAGGAGCCCCCAGAGCCAGGTGAGAGCCCTTTTCTACATCCAGCCAGCTTTCTCCCCAGCACAGGGCAGCTGCAGGGAGGGGTTTAGAGGACACTTCAGTGGTTAGTTTTTAATGTCTCGACTCATGTCTCTTCTCCTGTCTCTTCTCCCCAATATGTGTTTTCAAGACGGGACTTTATGCCAGTGGGCAGTTGCAGTCTTCATTGCCTTTGCCCCTTCCATGGTTTACTTGTGTGTGGCAGGGGCCATCCTCTGCCCTACCCATGTGGTTCTGGGTCACTCCCTGCTAAGTCAAGGTAGCCAGTGTTTATTCAGTACCTGCTGTGTGCCTGGGGCTTTCCTCTGCTAGCTCAGTTCAATCAGGAAACTTACTGCACTCTCCTTATGTGCTGGGCACTGCTGGGTGCTGTGGTAGAATCAAGATAAAGAACAGGTGCTGTTTATTGAATAGGTGATCCCGTCACATGATTCAAAATTCAAAAGACCAAAAAAGTTACACAGTTAAAACTCCTTCCTCTGGCCCCAGGCCACCCAGTTTCTCTCCCTAGAGACAACCAATGTTAATAAGCTACTTTTGTTACTTTTGTATCCTATCAAAGGTATTTCCTGGATATGTAAATAAGTCCATATGTGTATCTGCTTCTTTTATAAACAAATGGCATAATGTGCACACTTTTTTTTAACAGCCACTTTATTAAAATGTGATTCATGTACCATAAGGTTCACTCTTTCAAAGTGTACAAGTCAGTGGTTTTTAGTATATTCACAAAGTTGTACATCAGTCACTGCTTTCTTTTTTTTTTTTTTTGAGACAGAGTCTCACTCTGTTGCCTGGGCTAAAGTGCCGTGGCATCATCATAGCTCACAGCAACTTCAAACTACTGGGCTCAGGCAATCCTTCTGCCTCAGCCTCCCGAGTAGCTGGGACTACAGGCACATGCCACCATGCCCGGCTAATTTTTTCTATATATTTTTAGTTGTCCAGCCAATTTCTTTTTTAGTAGAGACGGGGTCTCACTCTTGCTCAGGCTGGTCTCGAGCTCCTGAGCTCAAACAATCCGCCCACCTCGGCCTCCCAAAGAGCTAGGATTAGAGGCGTGAGCCACCACGCCCGGCCTTCCTTTTTTTTTTTTTTAGTTTCAAAATATTATGGGGGTATAGATGTTTTTGGTTACATGTATCAATTTTGTTACGCTTGAGTCAGGGTTAGTGCAGCAGTCACTACTAACTCCAGAACATTCTCATCATCCCTATCCCATCCCCCAGCCTCTGGCAACCACTAATTAACTTTTGTTTCTGTAGATTTGCCTATTCTGGACATTGCATATGCAGTCATGCATCACTTAATGATGGGGATATGTTCTGAAAAATGCGTCATTTGGTGATTTCATCAATGTGCAAATATCATATAGTGTACTTACACAGACCTGGATGGTATAGCCTGCTGCACAATCACTAGACATGGGCTCTCACTTGCAACATAATCCATAGATTTTGTATGCTTAGGGGTCATGAAGAACAAAACACCACAAGAGAAAATGATACAATCAAGAGATGTGGTAAACACCAGGTGTGTGAGGCTGCTGCCAATGTAACACGACATACTGTTTCACAGTAAAAGTTTTTTTTCACATAAGCAGGAGCGCACTCTAAAATAATGATAAAAAATACAATATAGTAAATATACAAACCAGTAACATAGTCGTTTATTATCAAGTATTACGTAGTGTACATATAGTAATTGTACATGCTGTACCTTTATATGACTGACAGCACAGTGGGTTTTTTATACCAGTGTCATCACAAACACGTGATGACTGTGTAGGCATTTTTCAGCTCCATTATAATCTTATAGGATCACTGTCATATATGATCTATCATTGACTAAAACGTCATCATGCAGTACATGATTATAAATGGAATCGTACAGTATGTGGCCTTCTTGTGTCTGCCTTCTTGCACTTAGCATAATACTTTCAAGGTTCGTTCTTACTGTAGCATGTATCAGTACTTCATTACTTCTTATGGCTGAATAATATCCCATTATATAGGTTGGTCCAAGTGCAGTGGTGTTCACAACTAATTGATCACAACCAGTTACAGATTCCTTTGTTCCTTCTCCACTCCCACTGCTTCACTTGACCAGGAAAAAAAAAATCGCATTATATAGATATGTCAAGTTTTGTTTATCCATTCATCAGTTGGGTTGTTTCTGCTGTGTAGCTATTTATGAACAACGCTGCTATGGACATTTGTGTATAGGTTCTTGTGTAAAATACGTGTTCTCTTAGGAATGTAACTAGGAATGGAATTGCTGGGTCATGTGGTGACTCTGTTTAACTTTTCAAGGTATTGCCAGACTCAACACTTGTTATTATCTGGCCTTTTCAGTGTAGTCATCATTGTGGTTTTCACTTGCATTTCTCCAATAGCTAATGGTGTTGAGCATCTTTTCATATGCTTGTTGGCCATTTCTGTGTCTTCCTAGGAGAAACGTCTATTCAGATCCTTTTCCCATCTTTTAATTGGATGATTTGTCTTTTGTTGTTTGGTTATAAGAGTTCTTTATATATTCTGGATACTAGCCCTTATCAGATAAATGATTTACAAATATTTTTTTCCTATTCTGTGGGGTTTTTCACTTTCTTCATAGTGTTTTCTGAAGCATAGACATTTTTAATTTTGGGAAAGTCCAATTTATGTATTTTTTCTTTGGTTGCTTATTGTTTTGGTGTTACAACTAAGAAAGCATTGCCTAAGCCAAGGTTCAAAGATATATGTTTTCTTCTAATACTTTTATTGTTTTAGTTCTTACATTGAGGTCTCTAATACATTCTGAATTAATTTTTGTGTATAGTGTGAAGTAGGGCTCCAACTTCATTCTTTCATATGTGGATATCCAGTTGTCCTAACACCACTTTTTGAAAAGACTGTTCTTTCCCCATTGAATTACCTTGGTACTCTTGTTAAAAATTAGTTGGCTATAAACATGTGGGCTCATTCCTGGACTCACAGTTCTATTCCACTGATCTATATGTCTATCCTTATGCTAGTACCATATGGTTGTGGTTGCTGTAGTTCTATAGTAAGTTTTAAAAGCAGAAAGTATAAGTCCTCCAATTGTGTTCTTTTACAAAATCGTTTTCTCTGTTCTAGGTCCCTCACATTTCCATGTGAATTTTAGGGATTATCAAGTTCTGTCAGTTTCTACAAAAAAGGCAGCTAAGATTTTGATAGGGATTATGCTGAATCTGCAGATCAATTTGGGAAGTATTGCTATCTTAATAATATTAAGTCTTTCAGTCTATGAATATGGGAGCTATTTCCATTTGTTTAGGTCTTCTAAAATGTTTTGTAGCTTTTAGTGTACACGTCTGCATTTCTATTAAATTTATTCCTAAGTATTTTATGTTTTTTGATGGTATTGTAAATGGGTGTACATATTTTTGCACCTTGCTTTTTTATACTTAGCAATATATCATAGAGATCATTTCCTATGAAATCATTACTTCATTACATTCATATGTTATTCTCTTTTTCGGTAGGTTAGTGTTCCATTGCGTCGACATGCCATAATTTATTTAATCAGTTCTCTGTTGTCAACTCATTTCCTGTCTTTGCTAATACAAACAATGCTGCGATTTCTCGTCTGTGCTAATAGAGTGCTTAATTTTGTACATAGGTGATTTTATAGCTGTGTAAATGAATCTGTAGATAAGTTCCTCAAAGTGTATTAACCTGATCAAAGAATGTGTGTGTTTGTAATTTTGATTGATATTGCCAAACTGTCCTCCACAGAGGTTATACCGGTTTACTATCCCCTCAACCTGGTGGAGTATTAAGGCTCCTGCTCCCCTAATCTCAGCTGCCCTTATCCTCACAGTGCCTTGCTTTAGAGGTTGCTTTGGGTGGCTTCCCCAGTGTTCTGATTCTGCTCTCTTTCCTCGCAGGCATGGAGGTTGTAAAGGTTGGGGGTCCTGTCTACAGAATTGGAGTTGGGGGTGGAGCTGCTTCATCTGTGCAAGTGAGTGGGAATAGCTAAAGACTCTAACATTGCTGGGCCCTGTGCGTAGGTGGGGTATGGGAGCCCAGAGCTGAGCTGTGTCATTTGTTTCCCCAGGTGCAGGGAGACAATGCCAGTGACCTGGACTTTGGAGCTGTGCAGCGGGGAGACCCGGAGATGGAACAGAAGATGAACCGTGTGATCCGGGCTTGTGTGGAGGCCCCCAAGGGAAACCCCATCTGCAGCCTCCATGACCAGGGTGCTGGTGGCAATGGTGAGGGAAGGAGTTCGGACAAGGGACTGGGCTTACCTGGTCTCCTGCCACACTTGGTTTAGGGAGAGGCATTGTGGATCTGAAACCAACTACCCTCAGCTCTAGGTCCCATTCTCCACCCCCTCTGTATTCTGGACAGGTTCAGGGTTGGAGCAGGTAGATACTTGCTGCCTGGGGATGGCTGGCAGTAAGAATGCAGCAGCAACTCACACAGGAACACTCAGAATTAGGGGTTCCTTTGGAGGCCGGGGACTGCCTTTTGTTTACCTGGAGCTGACCATGCCAAGTCACCACCTCTCCCTGCAATCCTCTCACCAGGCAACGTCCTGAAGGAGCTGAGTGACCCAGCTGGAGCCATCATTTACACCAGCCGCTTCCAGGTGGATCTCATCCCCGATGTCTGGGTCTTTCCCCACCCCTGCCGGCCCCAACAGGCCTCCACCCATCTCTTCCCTATTCTTAGCAACAGCATGAGACTTGGGAGTGCCCACTGACCTTTCTCTGTCCTCCCCACCATGGCCGTGCAGCTGGGGGACCCAACCCTGAATGCCCTGGAAATCTGGGGAGCCGAGTACCAGGAATCAAATGCACTTCTGCTGCGGCCCCACAACCGGGACTTCTTGAGTCATGTCAGTGCCCGGGAACGCTGCCCAGCTTGCTTTGTGGGCACCATCACCGGAGACAGGAGAGTGAGTTGCCCCAGGGAATTGGGGGTGGACACTGTGGGCAGACTGAAGTCCCCTGGGTACGAGCTAGAAGGAGAATCGTCAAGGGAGAGAGACGAGAGGAAGATAGGAGACGGTGGCAAACAAGGTGTGGAAAATAGGATGTAGGAGGCAGGAGGGGTAGGGACACAACAGGGGAAGCCAGACAGGGTGGAGAGAGCATTTCTGTCCCGATTTCTAGGAGCATTCCCTGCTAGTGTTCCTAGTATCATTCCCTATGGTGGTGTCCCTGTGGTCTACAGATAGTGCTAGTGGATGATCGAGAGTGTCCTGTGGGGAGAAATGGCCAGGAGGATGCCCCCCCGACACCCCCTCCCACCCCTGTGGACCTGGAGCTCGACTGGGTGCTGGGCAAGATGCCCCGGAAGGTGTGTGTGGTGGGCATGGGAGGCTGGGTTTCTCCTTCTGTGGCCTCCTCTCCAGACCACCCTTTACCCTCCATGGTCACCTGTGTGCCCAGCCCTCCCCAGGTGCTCATACTCCCTGTTGCTGTCTGTGTTGCAGGACTTCTTTCTCCAGAGGGATGCCCCTGTGCTGCAGCCCCTGGCCTTGCCCCCAGGGCTGAGCGTGCGCCAGGCTCTGGAGTGGGTTCTGAAGCTGCCCGCTGTGGCCAGCAAACGCTACCTCACCAATAAGGTCCTCCCTGCAGCCCCACTCTGTCCCCGCGCCCTCCCTCCACTCACCTATCCCTGGCCTTCTGCCCTCAGGGACCACTGTGGGGGTTCCACAGGCCCTGGGAGGAAGTGGCAGGGGCCAGGCAGCCACCCTGATGGCCTGGTCTCCCTGCTGTCCACCCTCTTGTCTGCATGTTGGGGGAAAGCCAGGTCTCCCACCATATTGTGTCCCTTGGGAGCAAGTGTTGGAGCATACTGTCTCCCTATCCCTTGCTGTCTTGTCAACCCCACCTGGTTCCACAGGTGGACCGCTCCGTAGGTGGCCTGGTGGCCCAACAGCAGTGTGTCGGACCCCTGCACACTCCTCTGGCAGATGTAGCGGTTGTGGCACTGAGTCACCAGGAGCTTGTAGGGGCCGCCACGGCCCTGGGAGAACAGCCAGTCAAGAGCCTGCTGGACCCCAAGGTCGCCGCCCGGCTGGCCGTGGCCGAAGCTCTCACCAACCTGGTGTTTGCTCTGGTCACTGACCTCCGGGTGAGTTCTCCCACAGCTTCTGCCTTGGAGCCCCAGGCCTTTGGGACACTTCCACATCCACCACTTACTCACGTTCTTGGCCTTCATTTCATGTTCATAACCTTCCAGCCCCTCTGCACCCCCGGACTCTCCACATCTCTCTTCCCCTCTAATGCCATGCCTCTGCCGCTCCCAGGACGTGAAGTGCAGCGGGAACTGGATGTGGGCAGCCAAGCTGCCAGGGGAGGGCGCAGCTCTGGCCGATGCCTGTGAGGCTATGGTGGCAGTGATGGCAGCCCTGGGTGTGGCAGTGGACGGTGGCAAGGACTCCCTTAGCATGGCTGCCCGGGTTGGCACTGAGACCGTGCGGGCTCCCGGTGAGGTCTGGGGGCCCTGGGGAGAGGAGGAGGAGCTGCAGGGCTGGGCTAGCAGCTCACTCTTTCTGAATCCTCCTTGGTCTGCAGGGTCACTGGTCATCTCAGCCTATGCTGTCTGCCCAGACATCACAGCCACTGTGACGCCAGACCTCAAACATCCTGGAGGGAGAGGTATAGATTCATCCCCGTCCCCACTGCCTTGTGTGTTCTGAGTGTGGTCCTTGCTTTGGGTCTGCTTTGCGAGTACTGGGCCCCGTCATGTCAACACCGGCCTGTGGTGCTTTCTGGGACTGGTGGTCTGGGGCATCTCACCACATGCTGGGAACAGCAGTGCTGTGGGCACTTCGGGGAGGGGTCCTCCTGAGCTGTCCATCTCCCCTCACTGCTCCCCATCTCCCCAGGCCATCTGCTGTACGTGCCTCTCAGCCCTGGGCAGCACCGGCTGGGGGGCACAGCCCTGGCCCAGTGCTTCTCCCAGCTTGGGGAGCAGCCTCCCAACCTGGACCTGCCGGAGAACTTGGTGCGTGCCTTCAGCATCACCCAGGGGCTGCTGAAAGGTGAGTGAGGCCCCAGGGGAGATGGTGCACATGGAGCCAGGCACGTGGCAGGCGTTCACCAGCTAAGCATGTGAGCATGGGGCAGGAGGGTCTCCGAGGCCCTTCTCTCTAGTTTTCTCACACGTGCAACCAACTCTCCAAAAGGCAGGTGGAGCCATCAGGTTTGGGCCCTGAGGTTGCTGAGTGTTCTTTTCCTTCCTTCAGACCACCTCCTCTGCTCAGGCCACGACATCAGCGATGGAGGACTCGTCACCTGCCTGCTAGAGATGGCTTTTGCTGGAAATTGTGGGATAGTGGTGGATGTGCCTGCCCCTGGGGTTGATGGTGAGGACCCCGGAGTCTAGGCTCAGGCTTGGGCTACCTACCCTGCAGACCCCATCACTTGTTAAAGAATGGAGTGCCCCCAAGCCCTCTTCCCTGAGTCTTCCCCAACTGTCTCTTCTGTGCTGTCTTCACTGACAGCTGAACTGGATGGGACCAATGGCACACCCACTGTGTTCCTGACTGCACCCCTAAGACCTCCCATCCCTAGATGTCCCTGATGCAGCATCCTCGATCCCACCCTTATCCCTGCCTCCTCCACTCCCTGGGCCTCAGCCCCCTGACTCCCCTCCTACTGCTCTCCAGCGCTGCCCGTGCTGTTCGCCGAGGAGCCCGGCCTTGTGCTGGAGGTGGAGGAGCCAGACCTGGCCCAAGTGCTGCAGCGTTACCGGGGTGCTGGCCTCCAGTGTCTGGAGCTGGGCCACACAGGCGGTGCCGGGCCCCACGCCATGGTGAGGAAGCCAGGAAGAGAGTGGCACACGTGGGCAGTTGGAGTGGGGGGGCCTAGGTCCACCTCTGCCAGCTGTGGAGGGGCCATCCTTTCTCCTAGCCCCCGCTGGATTTGTCCCTCTCCCTAGATCCGGGTGGCAGTGAACGGGGATGTGGTTCTGGAGGAGCCTGTTGGGCAGCTGCGAGCCCTCTGGGAGGAGACGAGTTTCCAGCTGGACCGGTTGCAGGCAGAGCCTCGCTGTGTGACAGAGGAGGAATGGGGCCTGCGGGAGCGGATGGGGCCCCACTACTGCCTGCCCCCAACTTTTCCGAAAGCCTCTGTGCCTCGGGAGCCTGGTGAGAGAGCGTGTGCAGAGGCTTGGCCTAACGGGCACATTGGGCCTGGACGGTGGAGCCAACAGCCTGGATGCCTGGGCCTGCCCTGGAAAAGGTGTCTGGGGAGCTGGGTGGGCAAGTAACCCTCTGGGCTAGAGACACTCCTTCTCTCCCCAGGCGGCCCCACCCCCCGAGTCGCCATCTTGCGAGAGGAAGGCAGTAATGGAGACCGGGAGATGGCTGATGCCTTCCACTTGGCTGGGTTTGAGGTGAGCAGGGTAGAGTGGCAGAGCTGGGGGCAGTGATCCAGCCTCAGCTGCATGTTCTCTGACACTTCCCTTCCCCATCCTGCCAGGTGTGGGATGTGACCATGCAGGACCTCTGCTCTGGGGCAATCGGGCTGGACACATTCCGTGGCGTGGCCTTTGTGGGTGGCTTCAGCTACGCAGACGTCCTAGGCTCTGCCAAAGGTCTGTGTGCAGACTTCTCCCCACTCCTTCCCGCATGCATTCCTGAGAGGCACCTTTAGCAACCCCTTTCCTGGGCTGGGGATTGGCCTCTCACCTCCGCAAAGACAGGGTAGACTTTCATTCTGGGCCAGAGGCCAGCAGAAGGCCTGTAGGTACCTCAAATGAGGCAGGGGGGCTGGGTGGGGCCGTGCCAAACACGGAGGGCACATGTCCTAACTAAAGGGACAGCTGCTACTCAGCTCTAGCAGATTATCTTTTGGAAAGATGGGTCAACATGGCCAGATCTTTCTGTTTTTCAAGAGAAGCCAAAAATCCAGATTTTTATTATGAAATCTTATCTTTAAACATTAGGCAACTAAATAAAAATATTTGAAAATGTTTTGCTGGCTAATCATGGGCCACCTCTGGCCCAGGAGTTGGCAACATCTGATTTAAGCAGAGAAACTCATTTTTTCCCTCACGCTTGCCCTGAGCTCTGCAGAAGGGGGGTCCTTGGAGAGAGTAGCAGTGGTTGCTGGGATGGAAGAGCAGCCTTGCTGCTTCGTTCCCTCCTTCCCCTTTTCTGAGGTCTTCCATATCTCACCCTGACTTCCCGGTTCCCTTGTAGGGTGGGCAGCTGCTGTGACCTTTCATCCACAGGCCAGAGCTGAGCTGAAGCGCTTCCAGACACGGCCAGACACCTTCAGCCTGGGCGTGTGTAACGGCTGTCAACTGCTGGCTCTGCTGGGCTGGGTGGGAAGTGACCCCAGTGAGGATGCCAGAGACACAGGCCCTGATTCCTGGCCAGCCCGGCCTGGCCTGCTGCTACGTCCCAACCTGTCTGGGCGTTTTGAGTCTCGCTGGGCCAGCGTGCGTGTGGGGCCTGGACCGGCCCTGATGCTGCGAGGCATGGAGGGCGCCGTGCTGCCCGTGTGGAGCGTGCACGGGGAAGGTCAGGCCCGGACAGGGCAATGGGAAGAGAGTGGGGGATGGGTGGAGAGCTTGGAGTTTGGCTTTCATTTCCTTTCTCCTTTCCTTCCAGGTTACATGGCTTTTTCTTCTCCGGAACTCCAAGCCCAGATCGAGGCCAGGGGCCTGGCTCCGCTGCACTGGGCAGATGATGATGGGAACCCCACAGAGCAGTACCCCCTGAATCCCAACGGGTCCCCAGGGGGCGTGGCTGGTGTCTGCTCCCAGGATGGCCGCCACTTGGCTCTCATGCCTCATCCTGAGCGGGCCGTGAGGCCTTGGCAGTGGGCATGGCGCCCCCCTCCATTTGACACTCTGACCACCTCCCCCTGGCTCCAGCTCTTCATCAACGCCCGAAACTGGACCTTGGAAGCAGGCTGCTGAGGCTCACTTGGGCCTCCTGGTTTGTCCCTAAGTGTGTGCTCCCCTCTGCCCCCATCACCTTTAGGAGCACCCCAGATTATTGCCAAAAGTATCTTGGACAGACAAGGACCAAAATGCCAGGAAAACCTTAGCTGATGACTAGATAATCTCCCTGCTAATTTTGTCTTCTGCTGCTGGATCTGTTTTCAATTCCTCTGCTCTAATGTGTGCCCTTCCTCAGGCCCAGGAAAGAGCTTGTGGTTCAGAAAAATGCTTTGAGGGAAAGTTAGGATGCATGCGGTGGGGGAGGGGTTCCATCGCCCCACTGTTCTCCTCCCAGTGATCACCTTTGTGCCTCATTTCCATTTCCCTCCTCTGGGCTCTCGAGATGTTTTTTTTTTTTTTTTTTTTTTTTTTTTTTAAGCCAAGGTCGTCTCACTCTACTGCCCTGAGTATAGTGCCGTGGCGTCAGCCTAGCTCACAGCAACCTCAAACTTCTGGGCTCAAGGGATCCTCCTGCCTCAGCCTCCCAGGTAGCTGGGACTACAGGCATGCACCACCATGCCCATATATACTTTTAGTTGTCCAGCTAATTTCTTTCTATTTTTAGTAGAGATGGGGGTCTCACTCTTGCTCAGGCTAGTCTCGAACTCTTGAGCTCAAACAATCCACCTGCCTCAGCCTCCCAGAGTGCTAGGATTACAGGCGTGAGCCACCGTGCCCAGCCTTCTCAGCGATGTTTTATGCTCCCTTTCTCATCACGAGGTTTAGGGGATGGGGACAGGTGCAAGAGCATACAAGTCAGCCCCTCACAGCCTCACTGTTCACATCTGAGAAACAGCAGAAGCTTTCTGGATTTCTCTTAAAGTGTTGCACTGTGCTAAATGTAAAAAACTGTTGCAGAAGTTTCTCTGACAGAGTCTCTGGCTGTGTCCCAGGGCTGGCCTCATGCTAGCCTTTGAACTCAATATTCCTGATACTTGCTTCTAATTTGGCAGCTCCCTTTCGGTAGAAGTGGTTGGCACCCTCGTCCCTGGATCTGAGCCCTTAATATATTGGAAACTACCTCTTTCATTCATTCCATTAATGTTTATTGATTAGCTATTGTGCCAAGTACTGTCATTGGTCCCAGGGAGTCTGGTTTAATGGAATTTAAAATAATGGCTGTGTGTAGCACTTGCCTAGAGCCAAGCAGGTACTAGGCATTTTATATCTGAATTAATTCTCATAAAAATTCAGCAGGTACTGGATAGCTCCGCCCCTTTTTAGTATAACGAAGAATTAAGGTAACTAGATTGCCTAGGGCACAGCTTGTAAGGGACAGCCGTGCTCACCCATGCTACATCTGCTTCCCATCCTGCAGTCACCCTTCCCAGAAGCAGCATATCAAGATTTTCTGCTGACGGTGTCTCCCATCATCCATTGCTTCCTCTGTTAACACAACTGTGTATAGAGCTCACTTCCTCATGACTGTTCTGTTGTACAAATTAAGTCAGTTGGCCCCCTAAAAGTTCAACATCTTAATTAAAGAAGTTTCCCTGAGAATGGAGACTGGAATCTCAGATCCTGGAGGGCATCAGAGCCTGAAGAAGGGGCAGGGAGGCTGAGCAGTAGCCACCCTAAGAAGAAATTAGTGCAGTAATAATGAAACAATGGCAAATTATGGGTATGGAGAAAACTATTTTAGATCTTTTTTTCATTGCTTTGCAAAGTGGCCTCCTTTGGGCAGTGTGGAGCTAGTAGTAATGATCATTTTTTACATTCGAACATTCCTTCCTGACCCTGGGAAAGGATATATGTATATTTTTTAAACTTACGATCTCAAACATAACGATTTTGGGGCTGATACGAAGGCTTAGATGTCAAGTTTACTGAGTACTTGATGCAAAAGTAGAAGGATGACATGAGGTAAACTGCTTGGCCCTGACAGGTATTAATACATTCATGGGTTTGGAAGGTGGAACACTTTCTGGTTTGGATCACCCTGGCCAAGCAAAACCCACCCTTCTCAGTCACTGTCAAGACCAAGGCCTCTGCTTCTCATCCCTGTTTTCATTTAGTGGCCATACAACCCCATCCTTGCTGGCCCCTGATCCAGCTCCTGTCTCCCCCCGACCCCCACCCCCAAGTACCCTCTAGCAAACCCTACGGGCTAGCTCTGCCCCTCCTTCCCTTCATGGAAAACTAGCTGAGAGCCATTTCTGCAGCCCTCCAGGTGGGGGCTTTTATTCTCAAACCCCATGTCTCCCTCAGGCTGGGGAGTTGGAGTTGGGGTCCTCCCTGTACCACTTCAGACTAGTCTCCACCCAATTTGAAGAAAATCGCCCACTTTAGGCTCAGGCCAACCTACTATATCCCCTTTACCCCCTTTGTGCAGTACTGGCTTCCCCAACACTCCAGGTGGAAGGTGTGAGAGGCTGCCAATCCAATTGGTCTCCAATATCCAGTTCTTCCTTCTAGAAATAGAACCCTCCTGTGTTTTAGCTGTGGTTGCAGCTGCTGAAAATAAACATCTCCCAGCTTCCTTTCCGGCTATGATTAAATTCTGGCCAATGGGAGAGGAAATAATATGTGTAATTTCCAAGTGTTCTTGAAGGGTACATGCTCCTTTTCCTCCCTTCTTGCTTTGTGCTGTCTGGAATGTAGACATGACAGCTGGAAGTTCAGCAGCCATGTTGGACCATGAGGTAGCTTTGTGAATTGGTGCTATGCAGCTACAAGATAAAAGGAGACTGGTTCTCTTGACACAGGAGAGCCTTATGAGCCCTGGAAACGCTATCACTGGGTGTCCTGAATGTAGGAGGCAAACTTCTTTCTTGCCTAAATCCAATTTTGGTGTTTTCCGTTACTTGTAGCTAAACCTTATGGTATTCAACTATTCCTAGCTCCACTTGCAATCTTGTATTGAACTATGTTTCTTGATCAAAGATCTGTCTTCCCGGTAGATATAAGCTCCATGAGACCAGGAGCCCAGTTTTGCTCTCCACTATGTCCTAACACCTAGCAAAGTGTCTAGCACCTACTAGGTGCTCAATAAATATATGTTGAACAAATAAATGTGAATTTAAAGTTAGTAAAGATTGATATACATTTTTCCCCTTAATAGAAGAGTGAAATAGTGGATTGGGTTCACGGGTGGTTTGGCTTACACATCCTCTCAAGCATTTCCCCTTTTACCTAATTTTTCCAGTCATTCAAAGTCACAAGTTCTTTTTGTTATAGACAATTGGTCTTGCTATGTTGCCCAGGCTGGTCTTGAACTCCTGGCTCCAAGCTATCCTGCCTCAGCCCCCCAAAGTGTTGGGATTACAGGTGTGAACCGCTATACCCAGCTTAGACAAGTTTTTGTTATCAAGCCAAATGAAGGACATTGGCTCAATGTTGGTGGAGAGATGGGGAGAACCAGTAAATTGGTTTTCTTTCTTAATTTAACACCTACTTGGGAGCCAACAGGGCCCTTCAATTTCACAGGAGACCCAGCACTGAACTGAGTGTGCATTACTGTCACCTTTAGTTGCTGGAAGGAGCACTACTAGTGAGGAGGACAGAGAGGCAGCAGGCAGGGGCCTGGCACAAAGAGAGGAGTGTAGGCAAGGAGGCCCAGATAGGACCACCTGGTGGGGGCTGTCTTCTCCAGAGAGGCTCCCAGCAAGGGCACCCTCTGCTCTCTTACAAGCCAGCCCACCAACAGGCTTCCCTCCAAATCATATCAGGGACACCATGCCCCAACCAATGCATGACAACAAGGAGAGACTGGAAAGAAAAGAGGTGGGCATCAGGCAGTGGTCAGCCTGTTGGAGGGATGTCTCCCACAGAGGTTGGGCTGTGAGAATCCTGGGGTCTGGCTAGCCATGGTTCCCAGCACCTACTACATTCAAGACCCTGTGGTGGTGGAAACCAAAGAAATCTTCAATCTGTCCTTGGGCGCTTGGGGGAAGCAAAGAGCAAGATGGCGGAGACCCCACAACTGCTGCAGGGGGACTCAGGTCTTGGTGTCCTGTCTCCGTACAAGAACCTCTGTGTGGGCAGCCTGTGGCACTGGGCCACCCTCCCCTGCAGTTTGTGCAGAGCAGCCTAAGGCTACAGAATGGGATGAAGCACTGTGAAAAGAGGGCCCCACCCAGTCTGTCACTCCGGTAATAGTCAAGGGCTTTGTCCTGAGGAGCACACATGAGGGAGACAGACTTGAAACAAGTGATTTCAATCAAGTGCCTTTTAGGGGAGACTCAGGGTACCACGGGAGCTCAGAGAAGGAGACGCAGCCCAGATCAGGGAAGGATTCCCGGGGAAATTGAGACCTGAAGGGTGAGCAGCAGTTTGTTACACAGAGAGGGTGGCACTCTAAGAAAACAGAACAATCTTTGCAAAGCGTCAGAGGTGAGAGACATGTAAAGAAAATGAACAGGCCGGGCGTGGTGGCTCACGCCTGTAATCCTAGCTCTCTGGGAGGCCGAGACGGGTGGATCACTCAAGGTCAGGAGTTCGAGACCAGCCTGAGCAAGAGCAAGACCCCATCTCTACTAAAAATAGAAAGAAATTATCCGGACAACTGAGAAAATATATATAGAAAAGATTAGCCGGGCATGGTGGCGCATGCCTGTAGTCCCAGCTACTCGGGAGGCTGAGGCAGGAGGATCGCTTGAGCCCAGGAGTTTGAGGTTGCTGTGAGCTAGGCTGACGCCACGGCACTCTAGCCAGGGCAACAGAGGCAGACTCTGTCTCAAAAAAAAAAAAAAGAAAGAAAGTGAACAAAGGCAAGCGAGCCAGCCTGGAACAGTAAGTACAAATAGGAAACAGGACAGGCAAAGTCAAAGGCCTAATAGACCGTGTTAAGGAATCTGGACTTGATCCTAAGAGCAATGGGAAACCCTTCAAAGGGGTTGGGTTTATACAGGAGATAGACATAAACAGAGCTGTATTTTATTTTGTTTGTTTGTGTTTTGTGTGTGTTTGTTTTGTTTTGTTTTTTGAGACTATGTAACAGAAGTAAGGGCCTGAAAAAGGGCAAAGTGTATTACAAGTTGTCTCTTTAACTCCCCCCCACTCCCTTTCGGAATTAAAACCTGCATTCCTGCCTAAGAGCGGTGATCAGAGGGACGGAGAGTGTCCTTTGTTCTTTGTGCCACAGGAGATGGCTCAACTGAATTATCCAGACAGAGGTCACCAGACTGTCTTCACCAGAGATGCTATGTTAAACAGCAGTAGCCTGAAGCTAAATACTCCCTTTAAAATCTCTGCATTTCTGCTTATAGTTAGGGCGATGGTTCTTTAAGATGAGAGTCTACCATCCTCATTTGCCAACAAATTAATAAACCTCTCTTTCCCTCAAACCACTTGTCCTCATTCTTTCTTCGTTCAGCTGTGGGGACAAGTACTGAACTTTTGGTAACAACAGGTGTCACTCTGTCACCCAGGCTGGAGCACAGTGCTGCATTCATAGCTCACCGTAGCCTTAAATTCCTGGGCTCAAGTGATCCTCCTGCCTCAGGCTCTCAAGTAGCTAAGACTACAGGCACTCGCCACCATGCCCAGTTCATTTTTAAAAATTTTTTTTTGGAGAGACAGTGTCTTGCTCTGTTGCCCAGGCTAGTCTTGAACTCCTGGCCTCAAGCAATCTTCCTGCCTTGGCCTACCAAAGTGCTGGGATTGCAGGCATGAGCCACAGTGCCCAGCTCAGATCTGTGTTTTTGAGAGATCTCTCTGGCCGCAGAGGAGGCAGGCAGGAGGGGATGTGGGAGTCCAAGGAGAAAGCTATGACATCTCGAGGCAGAAGTAACACTGGCCTAGACGAGGGTAATGGCAGTGAGGTGTAGAGAAATAGAAGGATTCAAGAGACCTTAGGAGGTAAGATCACCAGGAACTGGATGTGGGAGGAGAAGGAAGGGAGAGAGAAGCCAATGATGATTCCCAGGCTTCTTGCTTGAACCACTGAGTAGATGATAATTTCATTATCCATGCTAGGAACACATGTTTGGAAGGAAGATGATGTGCTTTGTTTAGGTTGTGTTGAGTTTGAAGCGCAAGTGGAGGTTTCCAGGAGGCAGTCAGAATAGATCTGGTCTCTGCTAACCTTACTTAAAAAAAAAAAAAGAGAGAGAGAGAGAGAGAGAGAGAGAGAGAGAGAGAGAAAGATCTGGGATGGAGATGAATATTTGGGAGGCAAATATTCATATGGTATGTGGATGGATAAGGTTATCTAGGGGGAGTGTGCCGGCCCTGGCGGCCCAAAATCTAGAGGGCTGACAGAGAAACAGGAGGCTGAGAAGGAATGACCGCCACTAACCTAACAACCTAACCAGCAGCCCAGAGATCTGAGGCACCAGAACGGACAAGGGGGCCAGCCTCTCCTGCTCCTCTACAGCTCGTCTCTCCTGGATCCTTTCCCCACTTAGTGCACTTTCCCCACTTTCCCCTCCTCACTCCCAGACATCCCATCTGCCTTGGCTAAATAAAGCAGATGAAGAAAAGAGCTCAATTAGGCCAGTGTGGGGAGTTAGCCACATTCCCCGCAAAAAATCGGGTCCCTTAGGTAGGGGTCGTCGCAAAGGATAAGAAAATAATAGAAAATGGAAAATAATAGAAATAAAAGAATACACAGAGATGAAGGTATAGTTTTATAGATTTACAAAGATAAAAGGCAAAGTGCGGGGGTACTCAAGGGTCCTTAGGATATCCCCGTTAATCATAAGGCCCAGAATAAAGTTTCACATGGGTATTTACAGGTACAGAGATCGGTTGCCAGGGGTAACAGATTTACATAATAACACGTAGTTTGTTTTAGGTTAAAAGTCTTTCAAAAGGCTTCTATAGATCCCCTAACTAACTCTGGTTACAAAGTCTTTCAAGGACAAGCTTCCAAGTTCTAAGATAAAGCTATCACTTAACAGAAGGGTTAAACAGAGATATAGTGGCTCCATATTTCTTTATCTAGTTATTGCTATTAGAGACAGGTCTTCAGAAGTCAAGCAGGAACTGTCCCTTGGGCTATTTGTTTTTAGCCGCATGTATCTGTCTCTGGGTGGACACTCTTTGATCAGGTCTCATCCTGTGATCCTATGTAGACCTTGCTTTGTCCTTCAAAGCAGATGAGAACCACGGGTTGAAACCGCAGCAGTCACCTTGGAAAGCAGCTGCTACTGACCTTTTGAGATGCCCTCCTGAGGTGGAGCAGCTTTTGATATGCAAACTAACATGTTCGCATATTCTTTCAGGGCAGAGCCCTGCAAAACTCCTGAGACCATATCTGTCTCTAATATAGTTATATTAATTTATGGAGCGACAGGCCAGGCACATAGTGTGTCACGCCTGTAATTTTAGCACTTTGGGAGGCTGAAGCGGGACGATGGGAGGATCGCTTGAGGCCAGGAGTTCAAGATTACAGTGAGCTATGATTGTACCATTGCACTCCAGCCTGGGCAACATTATGAGTCCCCGTCTCTACAAAAAGTAAAAAAAAAAAAAAAAAAAAAAAAATTAGCTGAACATGGTGGCATGCTCCTGCAGTCTCAGCTACTTGGGAGGCTGAGGTGGGAGGATGGCTTGAGCCCAGGAGTTGGAGGCTGCAGTGAGCTTTGATTACACCACTGTATTCCACCCTGGGTGACAGAGCAAGACTGTCTCTAAAAACAAAAGAAAACTAAGGGTTGCCAGAACCTAGTTGGGAGAATGTGCAACTCATCTGGAATGCGGTGGGGATGTGTGCTGTTAGCTGGCTCCTGGCACGTATGAAGAAATGTCATAGAGCACTGGCACGTGGTGCAGTTGTCCCTGCCACACTGGCTAGTGATAATCCTATAATGAAAAGTGATGAATGGCAGAATCAGGGAAACTGGACTTCGCTGTTGGGAAGTAGGGAGCAGGGAGTCCAGTGCCCAGTCTTGTGACTTAGGGGCAAGAACAGAGGTCCTCTCCCCTCTTTGCCCCCCAAGTCCCTATTTATGTCTTTGGTGTCTGTGCTCTTCTTGGCCAGGCCTCCGTCTTTGAACCTGCTCTTCATTCTTCCTCTACACCTTGTGGATAACCCATATTACTGTTTCCCTTGCTTAGTGCTTATCCTGGCTTCATCTCCCCTCTCCCACCTGTAGCAGTTTAGTGCAGACCCTCATTCCTCCATATACACTGCGATACAATTCCGGCACCACCTACGTGGAGTTAGTGCCAGACCCCGCAGGTTAAGGGCTCAGTTTCCCACAAGACTGCTCTCACTTCAGACACCAGCCAAAAATCTTGGAGGTCCCCAGGTCAGCCAAACTTTGACTGGCTATCTGTTCAGGGGTTCCCACAATCCCCACAGGTTCAATAATTTACTAGAACAACTCACAGAACTCAGGGAAGTGCTATACTTACAATTATAGTTTTATTATAAAGTATATAAATAGGCAAGGTTGGAACAAGTCCCAGAATCTGAGCTTCCATGTTCTCTCTCCAGAGAGTCAGGGTGTGTCACCTTCTGGCACATCAATGTGTTCACCAACCAGGAAGATTCACTGAACTTCAGTGTCCAGAATTTCTATATATTTTTTTTTTTCACATCAGACTGGCAATGTCTCCATGTTGTAACAATGTTTGAGAGAGGCACTTCTTAGAAATGAGCTTGAAAACCCAATCGTCACACTTAGGATTCATAAAAAGATCTCTATTTTTTATCAGAGCAAGGTTTTGCTGTCATCCAGGCTGGAGTTCAGTGGCATGATCATAGCTCACTGTATCCTTGAACTCCTGAGCTCATGTCATCCTCCTGCCTCAGCCTCCAGAGTAGCTGGGACTATAGGTGTACACCACCACGCCTGGCTAATTTTTCTTATTTTTTTTTTTTTTGAGACAGAGTCTCACCGTGTTGCCCGGGCTAGA
>NW_012150641.1:1290749-1305021 GCF_000956105.1 Propithecus coquereli | reverse complement strand
TACTCGGGAGGCTGAGGCAGGAGGATCGCTTGAGCCCAGGAGTTTGAGGTTGCTGTGAGCTAGGCTGATGCCACAGCACTCTAGCCCGGGCAACACAGTGAGACTCTGTCTCAAAAAAAAAAAAGGCAGGGGCTCTGAGACACTTGTCCCCAGAGCAAACAACTACATCAACTGCATGCAGGGCATTGGATAAAGGAATGTCCCAGGGAAACAGAATCAATTCATTGCAGGCCTCCTTCAGCCAGCAGGCTGAGAGCCAGCCATACCCACGCACCCTCCTGAGAAAGGTGGCTGCCAGCCATCTCTGTCTACTGAGCTTGTCCCATGATACCCATCATCCTAGCCACAGCCAGCTGGACCAGGGATCCCACTTGTGTCTGGCTGGTGGACTCAGAAATGGCCAGGCAGGAGAGTCTGCCAAATGGGTACTTTCAGATTGAATGGCAACTAATCGACCCAATTAGATTCCATCTCTTGGGAAGCCTGAATTTGAACACAAGGCATGGATGGCAGGGCTCGGGGGCGTTGGGGGTGCAGACAGCATTTGGGAGGGCCAGCAGAAGTGACAAGCACAAAGAAACAGGTGAAAGGAGAAAGGGATGTGGAGCCAAGAGCAAGGATTTGTTAAGTGAGGGTGGTCTTCCACCCCATCCTCCCAGAGGAGGTCTGGCCTCTACCCAGTCACTTCTGCTTCCTACCACCTGGAAGAGCCCATTGAGCCCCTCCCCCAAGAGCTCACACAACTGTGCAAGGCCAGCAGTCCCCAGCTGCACAAGGCTCATAGCAGAACATGAGACATACCAGAGGCCCAAAATTAGGAAACTGAGGGGGAGGGCTTTCTCCTCCATCTCCCTAACATTGTTTGACCTCCTCCTGGACCATGAATAGGCCTCCACACCTTATTTCCAGCACCAGAACCCTGTTAATTTCTGTGTCCTTGAAGGTCCCTCTCTAAGGACTCTCTACCTGCTTGACTGCTTCCAAAGCAGCCAGAGCTGGTGTTGCCCCTGGCGGGGAGGGGGAACAGATGGCAGGCTGGCAGAAATACAGAGGGAGGGACAGAGAGGCCCGTCACTCCTCATGTGAGAGAGGGAGCATGGGGTAGACCCCTCTGACCTGGCTCCTCTGGTTTCCCATGGCCTGGCTCTTTCTCTTCCTCTGGAGCCTAGCACTCCCCTCCTCTCTAGAATTTCTCAGGGAGCAACCCTAGTCCACTCTCTTTCCCAGAATTAGATTTGCAGATTCAGATTCAACTATATCCACATCTTATTTCATCCCAACAGCATCTTAGAGATAAGGAAATGAGGCTCAGAGAGAAATCTGATGCTTGCAGTAAGAAATGAGGAGTCCATGCTCCTTCGTATGCTCTACAAAAACCCTGCACACCTGGCCAGTCACAGCTCCCTGCCCACCCATCCCCACACTACAGCACTACCTCCACTCCCACCTCCCCGCACCCCCTACCCCTGCCAAGCTGATATCCCAAAACATGCCCTCTCATCTCCAAGTCTCTGCTCCTGCCGTTCCACTGGCTAGAATACCCCCAGGATGTCCTGATTAATCCTCACTTTAAGACTCAAAAGTGTGCTGCACTGTTCCTACACTAGGTGAGGTGCAGGGGCTGTGTCCTAGTTGTATCTCTAGCCCTTCGCATAGGGCCTGGCAAGGTTAAGAGCCCAATAAATATGTGCCCCTGGGCCCCATTTCACTAAATTATTAGGGTCCAGAGGTATGGTCAGCACTTGGATGTGAGATAGCCTAAAATGAGAACCCTCTTGCCCAGTTCTTGGCTGGGAAGTAGGTGACCTCTAGAACCCCGAGGGCATGAGTGGTCTGCTGGGTTTCAGCCGTTGGCGCTAAAGAGTTTATTTAATCGCTCCACAGTATATACTAGGCCTGTGGTACTCTAACCACTCTGCCAGGTGCTGAGGATCAAAGATGAAAGGAGAAATTAACTGGGAGGATATAGTTATGCTAAAACTTTAAGAACACGCTAAAAATCTAAAAGAAAAACAACAGAGGGTTTAATCCCTGCTTCTGTCCAGGTGCATGTGTGGGGAGGGGCGAGGAGCCGCGACCCCCCGCCCAGACGGAAGATTTAAGGGGGATTAGATCTCTAATCCCAGGGTTGGGTCTCACTTTCAGGAAGGCGTGAGGCCTGAATCCTAACCCGGACCCACACCTGGACCCATTGTTCCCCTAATTCCCAGCATCCGGACCAGGCATTATCGGTCGGGTTGGCAGCCCATTCGCCGTCAAGAGGCCCCGACAACATCCTGAAACTATTCTCCCCAGCCTCAGGGGACCTCGCCTAGACAAGGGGCCCCTACGACGAGCAACTGCCCCTCAGGAAAGTCTCAGGCGACCTTCTTAGAAGGTGCGACCCCTTTAAAGGGAGGGGGCTAGCGGGCGCGTGCTAGTGACCACAAATGGCGCCACAAATCTTGAACTGAGACCCGAGGTCCAGGGTAGACCGGCTGTCCCACTGCGCGCGCTCCAAATAGCGCGGCTTCTAGAAGAGCATCGCCGGGCTCCGCACTCGAGGCGCAGGCGCCGATTGGCCGGCGCGATCACTGGGCGGGGCCAAGTCTTAAAGGGACCGGGAGCTAAGCAAGGCCGGAGGTGGCGGTGGCATCTGCGGAACCCAGGGAAGGGCTGCCACATGACCTCACGTGGGTTTCTTTTAAACCTCTCTAATGCCCATACTCTAGTCTCAGGCCCATGGAGCCCACAAGAGACTATCCACTGTTCGGGGGCGCCTTTTCCGCCATCCTCCCCCCCGGGGCCATTGATATAAGGTGAGAAGGCCTGGGCGCCGGTGGAGGCCTACTGGGTAGGTTGCGGGAGGAAGCTGGGGTCAACCAGGGCGTGACTCAACTCCCTCCAGCGACCTCCGACCGGTCCCGGACAATCAAGAAGTTTTCTGCCATCCAGTGACGGACCAGAGCCTGATCGTGGAACTTCTGGAACTGCAGGCCCACGTGCGGGGCGAAGCGGCTGCGCGGTGAGGGAAGGGGCCCGCGGCTGGCCAATGGGAGGGCCGGAGCCGAAGAAGTGGGCGGGGCCTGCTGCCGACGGTTAATGGGGCAAGGAGAACTCCAAGGGCCGTACCCTCGCTGTACACCCCTCCCCGGAGTGAGCGACAAAGTGAGCGACGCCTAGGACTTAAGGATGTTCCTGGAGAGGCGGTGAGAGATGCCCCTCTTTGACCCTGCTTTCCCACCCCAGGTACCACTTTGAGGACGTTGGCGGCGTGCAGGGGGCTCGGGCTGTGCAAGTGGAGTCTGTGCGGCCTCTGAGTTTGGAGAACCTGGCCCTGAGGAGCTGCTGTCAAGAAGCCTGGGTTCTCTCTGGCAAGCAGCAGGTAGCTAAGGAAAACCAGCAGGTGAGGGGCCAGGAGTGCAGGATGTCTTGGAAGGGTGAGGAGGGTGACCGTAGGGATCCAGGTAAACATCCTCACTCTGGTCCCTTTAGGTAGCAAAGGATGTGACACTGCATCAGGCGTTGCTTCGACTGCCCCAGTACCAGACTGATCTCCTGCTCACCTTCAATCAGCCCCCGTAAGGAAGAAGGAAAGGGCGGGTGTTTCCCGACTGGGTCCCCAGGAGAATTGGGCTGGGAGGGGCACAGAAGGGAGATTGGCTGGTGGGGTCATCCAAGAAAGCTGGAGTGGGCCAGAGATTTAGGGTCACAGATACTTCAGGCCTGGATGATGTTCTCTCACTCTTCCCTCACCCCAAGCCCTGACAACAGGTCATCCCTTGGCCCTGAAAATCTGTCACCTCCACCCTGGAGCCTGGGTAACTTTGAACAGCTGATGGCCAGTCTGACCCTTCATGATCCCAACATCTTTGGTCCCCAGTAAAGATGCTGAAACACTGCATGATGCTGCTGAGGACTTGGGGACCCAGTTCTGTGAGGGGGGAAAAAGAGGTCAAATATCTGGGTTTCCTCTTATTTCTTCCCTGTGCATAAACGTAAGACACCTCTCTGCAGAAATAAACTTGCTTTATAACCACTATAATCTCCGTGCCTTTGCATCTAACAAGACACATGGGTCCCCCCCAGTTCCCTTTGGTCTTGCGGGGGGTAGTTTAAAGCTGTGCGTGGGAGCAGGAGGGACCCAAGGCTGGCAGTGGAGAGGGAGGAAATACACTTTGGAGTGACTGGTTCAGCCCTGAGAGGGAGTGTGAAGTGTACAGGGGGATGGGTAGGGAAGGTTTAAAGCAACGCCCAAGGGAGGGAGAGAAACTATGCCTTGTAGTGTATTGAACCCTGAGAGCACAGATGAGGAGTGGTGTTGGCTGTCCCCTTTGGATGGATGAATGGTCACCTGGTCAGTAGTCAGTCACCAGGACATAGTAGTGGAGGCACAAGTGTCCAAGGAGTGCCAATTTGGTGGAGTGTGGGAAAGTGGCTGTTATTTAGTGTACATGTAGTACAGGGAGCGCAGCTGGTCCCAGAAAAAGAGGGAGAGGATGGTGTGGGGGCCAAGGCGGAAGTAGGAGGCACCTATACCCTTGTACATGCCAAAAATTCCCTCTGTCCGTGCTGTCTGCAGCAGAGCGTCCAGAATCCCCCGGTACATGAGGCCCTGAAAACACATGAGAAAGGGAGGGAGAGCACAGGAAAGCTTGTCAGAGCCCACCAGGGGCCTTGCTCTGCAGGCTGCATTTTAGGCTGTCCCACCAGCACCCATAATCTGCTTCCCCACCCCCTGCTTCCCTGCCTGCTTACATCCCAGAGCACTTCCTTACCTTGCCCTGTGCATCTGTGGGCTGGTTGTAGAGCCTTGTGCTGGCCACGTCAAAGGGTGTCATGGCCAGGACCACTGCAATGCCACTCACCATGGCAGCTGCCAGAGCCACCTTCCAACTCTGGGGAGGAAAGACCTAAGTCAGGAGAGAGGAAGAGCTTTGTTAATCAGCTAATCATTCAACCCCTAGGAACAGGATAGGCCCTGCTCTGGGGATACAGAGAGCTGGTAACACAGGGAGCTGACATTCCACAATTCTAACACAATGTGATAACACAGTGAAGGAGGGAGGCCAGGGTGCCCCTTCTAGGAGGAAGTGACAGGAGAACTGTAGGAATGGTCTAAAGAGTCAGTGACTCCCAAGCTCTCCTGCTGCTCCCTCACATTTGAATGTTGGCACCATCCCCTCCAGGGCCCACCTCAACTTGCCCTCCCCCTGCCCCCACTTCCCAGATGGCCCCACCACTTTCCTGGGCAGTACCTCCCACTGGCTCAAGAGGTCCTTGGTGGATGAGAAGGTGCACAGCTGGGTGGAGGAACCGGTGATGACTCGGGGCAGGCCGCCCAAGGCCCCACGCCACAACCCCACCAGACCATGTTTCTGGCCAATCTCGGTTAGCGCCTGAAACATGCCCTGGTGGGGGGAAGACCATGGGGGTGGGCTTCAGTCACCCCAGCATCAGGGGCTGCCACCTCCTAACACTGCCAAGGATGGGTTCTTAACAGGTACCTGTTGTCCAGACAACCAATTCAGTGTGGGCTTAGAGCCATAATGTGGACCCTCAGTTGTCTACCACCTCATTGTCCCATCCCTCCCCACCCCAGAATAGGGGCAGGATGTATGAAAGTGAGGACATTAGCAGGTCAGGAGAAATGGGCAGAAGATTAGAGGAACTGGGGTGGATGTTGGAAAGAGTATCTGGGTGGGCTTCAGGGACAGATTGGGACTGAGCTGATAGGTTGGGCAGAGCAGTGGCTGGGGCTGGAGCTGTTGGGTGCAGGCAGAAAGCTGGGGAGAAATGGGAGAGGATGGTAGGGACTCCAGCGGGTTGGGGAACCCTCACCTGGTGCTTATACTGGTGGCCTACGGCAATTTCTGAGGCTGCCTGTGCCTGTAGGTGTGTCTTCACCTGGGAACAAGAGAGTATCACAACCTATGCCCTAGTGGCCTTGCTCCTGCCTCAGAGACCCAAATGCCTGACCCCCTCACACTTCCTCTAGGCTGTTCAGCAATGAATATCCTTTTAATCTGATAATTATTGTTGTTCCTACTTAACAAATTGATCATGAGACTCTGTCCCTTGGCTCCAGTCCCAGGAAGATGGATCTCCTAGCACTTCAAGATACCCCACCCCCTCCACATCCTCCTTCCCTTGGAGCTAGGAGTGGGGGGTGGAGAGATTGGAGAATGGCAATATTTCCTAAGACTGTTCATGTTCTGCAAGACCTACATGTTTAGCCTCTCATGCCAGCTCCCATTCCCAGACCAGATCTCTAGCTGCCACCTCGACCATGCTGTCAGACCCTGGGCAAAACTTGCTTTCTGGCCCCCAATCCCCATAGGGGCACGTGGCTATCTAACTTTGGAGAGAACACTGTCCCTGAATCTCACACCCTGGGAGTGAGACTAGACTGCTTTTCCTACAGAGCATACTGCCTCCCAGTCTCTTTTGCTCTTAGGAGAATTAGGCAGGGCTTAGTCCTAACAATAAGCAGCTGTGTGACCTTGATCAGGTCACGTCCCCTCTCTGGGCCTCAGGCTGTCAACCCTTCACCTATACCAGATACTCAAAGGGGTAGATGGTGACATTGTAATTCTGTGATGCCCAGGAACTTCCTGATCCCTACGCTGACTGATGTTACTCAAATTCCACATCCTACACAAACCCAACCTCAATATCAGATAATAATAATAAAATAATAAAAGCAATACTATCAAATGCTTACTATGTGGAGGATTTGTACTAGGGCTTTACATGTATTATCTCATTTGTCTCCCTCAATCCTCCCAATAATCACACAAAAAGGGCACAATTATTCCCATTTTACAGATGTGGCAACTGAAGCTCAACAAGTAGTAATTTTCAATGCCAGGATTTAAGTTCTAGAGAGACTAATTCCAAAGCCCATAATCTTAATCGATAACATTCAATTGTGTTCATTGGATGGGTGTGTATAGGGCAGATCGGGAGACCCAAAGCCTGTCAGCGCTTTCCTGATGCCCTTCCGTACTTGTAGAGGGACAGCACGCTGCCACCTATGCTCTTGTGGAGGTCTGGGCTCCTACTCTACACCAAGGATCTACCCTGAAGGCCCCAGGCAAGACCCCTCTTCTTACCATGTAGATAGGGCTCCCCAAGTAGGCTCCCATGATCCCAGCCACGGCCCCAGCTGCTGCACTGCGGGAATGACTGAGGTTGCCTTCGGCCGTGTGCAGGTAGCCTCCAGCCTCGACCAGCCCATAGGTGCCCAGTCGGATGCCATTCATGAGGAACTGATATAAGAGGGCGGGGGCCAGGCCTTTCTGCAGGGCAGCCAGGCCGTCCACCTTGCCGATGGTGATGAAGGCGTGGAAGACATTTCGGTAGTGCCTCTGGTATGTGCCAGGGGCCTGCAGTTCTCCCTGCAACTGCATCCTGGTCTTCACCACCTCCAGGGGATTGGTGAACACACAGGCCCCACAGGCTGCCAGACCACTCATCAAGAAGTCCATGGTGGGATAGCAGCAGCAGGAACTGGCCCAAGAGTAAGAAAGTCAAAATGGGTCTCAGAAAGGGGGGGTCGGAAGTCAGGGGAAGTCCTCAGTTTCAGCAATACAATCTTCAGAAGGTTAGAATTTAGAAGTTTGGAGTCGATGCTGTCAGGGTCAAATGTCAAGAGATCAAGGGTTAGCTGGATTTGGGAGACAGGAGCTGGCAAAGAGGGAAGAATGGGGAGTTTAGGAGACTGTGGTGAGAAGGTTATGGCAGGGCCCTGTTGGTCAAGGGATTTGCGGTCAAGGAGGGGGAAAAGCCAGGAGGTGGCAGGTGGATGCTTGGACTACCGGGGCCCGGCGTAGAGGAGGGAAAAACAGAGTTGGGAGATGGAAGTCGAGGAGGCAGGAAAAAGAAAAGCAGCAGGTCAAGGAGAAAAAGGATCCGGGAGAAGATCCGGTGGCGTCCCCAGGACAACAAGGAGATCTGGATCCCGGAAGGAAGTCGGGTCTCGGGTCAGGTGTGTGTGTCCCCAGGTAGCTACCGGAGCCCTCGGCAGCTTCACCCGCGGTAACCTGCGGAGACCCGGCCGCCACACTCCAGCCTCCCGAACGCTGCGCCAATGGGGAGCCTCCGAGAGTCACAGCCAAATGCCTCAGCCAATCAGCGCCGAGCCGGCTCTGCAGCCAATGGGAGGCGCCCTTGGCGACCCGGCCCCCGGGAATGTGCGGAGAAGCGATTGAAATTAACTCTCCGTGCCCCGGCACCTGGGGAGGAGGAGAGGTTGGACCCTGGGTTCACGGACGGACAGGCCGAGGGCAGAAGCAGCAGTCTCCCATCGGGCTGGGACAGAGGGTTCCCCTCCTTCTCCTTCTAGCCCGGGTTGTAACCGGGTGGGGTCGCCTAACTGCAGGTCCACGCCCTGCTGGGCTCGGGTGCTGGGAGATCCCGGAAGCTGCGCCCCGCCTGCGTGGGGAGATGGTACACACCTGCTGGACCGTACCTATCTCCTGAGGCTGAGTAAATTGTGGATTCTAGCCCCAGGGTGTGTCTGGCTGCGGGCGCCAGGGAGGAAGGCCTGAAGGATGGAGAAGAAGCTCTTTTGATCTTCACAGCAACCCGGAGGAGAAGGCAGGGCAGGCCTAGGCAGCGATTTCAATCCCCTCTAAGGCGTGGCTTAGGTTACAGAGAGCCAGCAGGTGGTGGGAGATCTTGCTCCTGAGATTCTAGACTCCTGTCCTTGCTCAATCTGAAAAGGCTACATAATGTATAATTCCAACTATATGGCATTCTGGAAAAGGCAAATATATAGAGACAGTAAAAAGATCAGTGGTTGGGGAGTGGTTGAACGGGCGAAATACAGGGAATATTTTGGACTACTCTGTATAATACAATAGATATAGGCTAGGTGTGGTGGCTCATACCTGTAATCCTAGCATTTTGGGAGGCCAAGGCTGGAGGATCACTTGAGAACAGGGGTTCAAGACCAACCTGAGCAACATGGTGAGACCCCGTATCTACAACAAATAGAAAAATTAGCTAGGCGTGGTGGTGCGTGCCTGTAGTTCCAGCTACTTGGGAGGCTGAGGCAGAAGGATCGCTTGAGCCCAGGAGACTGAGGTTGCTGTGAGCTAGGCTGATGCCATGGCACTCTAGCCCGGGCAACAGAGTGAGACTCAATCTCAAAAAAAAAAAAAAAATGTATGAAATAACTTTTCTGAAGGGAGTTAGGGGGTGTGAACTAAAATAAAATCTTAAGGCTCCCCCCACCAGCTGACTGAATGGACCCCACTTGGCCAAGGGGATACCCTAAAACTGAATTTTGGGCCATGAGGAGGAAGGTCAGACATGCCTCATCATGTCCCCCTTCTTGTAGACATCCTTTGACAGGCCTAAGACTATGCAAGACAGACCTGCAGGTCCTCAATTTACACAACAAATCTATGTCCAGTGGCTTGTCTCTGATTAACAGACTTCCTTCTTATCTTAAAACATTCCAAGCCTTTAGACAGAGATTCATTTTTTTTTTTAACCAATTACAAGTCTAAAGCCATGTGTCGTGGCTCATGCCTATAATACTAGCTCTCTGGGAGGCCCGGGTGGGAGGATCGCTGGAGCTCAGGGGTTCGACACCAGCCAGCATGAATGAGCACAGTGAGACTCCGTCTCTACAGAACAGAAACAAGAAAAACAAAAATAAAATAAAAAGTAATTACAAGTCAAAGAATCTTTAAACCCACCTATAACCTGTAAGCCCCCACAGGTGAGATGGCCCACCTTTTCAGGTCAAACCAACATATGCCTTCCATGTATCGATTTATGACTTTACCTGTAATCCCTGTCTCCCTGAAATGTATAAAACCAAACTGTAACCCAGACACAGTGAGTCCACTTGCTCAGGGTTTCCTGGGTGTGGCTCTGGGCCATGGTACTCAGATTTGGCTCAGAATAAACCTCTTTAAACTATTTTACAGAGTTTGGCTTCTTTTTCATTGATGGGGGAAATGTGCTGACCTAAGTAACTTTGGAAATGAGTGGAGTCTGTAAGACCAAAGGTAAATAGAGTTACACATAAGCACTGTACTCTAGTTGATAAGGTTGTTTCCCACAGGGCTATGAGTTAACAATTCTGGGCTGGGCAGAGTGGCTCATGCCTGTAATCTCAGCACTTTGTGAGGCCATGGCAGGAAGATGGCTCGTGGACAGGAGTTTGAGACAAGCCTGGGTAACACAGCAAGATCCCATCTCCACAAGTGTGCCTGCAGTCGCCCGTTCCTAATGCTAGAATTACAGGTATGAGCCACCACACCTAGCCTATAACTATTGTATTATACAGAGTAGTCCAAAATATTCCCTATATTTCGCCTGTTCAACCACTCCCCGACCACTGATCTCTTTACTGTCTCTATATATTTGCCTTTTCCAGAATGCCATATAGTTGGAATTATACATTATGTAGCCTTTTCAGATTGGCTTCTTTGACTTATAAATATGTATTTAATTTTTATACATGTCTTTTCATGACTTCATAGCTCATTTCTTTTTATCACTGAATAATATTTAATTGTGCCACAGTTTTATTTTATTCATTCACATATTGAAAGATATTTATTCATATTTATTCATTTACATATTGAAAGATATTTTGGTTGCTTCTAGTTTTTGGTGATTATGAATAAAGCTGCTATAAACATTTGTATACAGGTTTTCGTATAGACATTAGTTTTCGGATCTGTTGGGTAAATACCTAGGAGTATGATTGCTGGATTGTATGGTATGACCACGTTTAGCTTCCTAAGAAACTGCCACTCTGTCTCCCAAAGTGGCTGTCAAATTTTTCATTCATTTCTCATTCAGAAATGAATGAGAGTTTTTGTTGCTCCACATTCTCATCAGTATTTGATTTCGGGGTTTTTTTTGGGTTTTTTGGATTTGACTATTGTCAGGTTTTTTTGTTTTTGCCATTCAAATAGGTGTGTAGTGGTATCTTATTATTATTTTAATTTTCAATTTCCTAATGATAAATGATATTGAGCATCTTTTCATAAGTTTATTTGACATCTGTATATCTTCTTTGGTGATATGTTTGTTCAGATCTATATCCACTTAATTGAGGTTTTTGTTTTCTTATGGTTAAGTTTTAAGAGTTCTTTGTATATTTTAGACACAAGTCCTTTATCAGATATGTGTTTTGAAAGTATTTTCTTCTGTGGCTTTTCTTGTCTCCTCTCTCTGTCTCTGTCTCTCTCTCTCTCTTTATTTGCAGAGCAGAAGATTTAAATTATAAAGTCTGGCCAGGCTCAGTGGCTCACACCTGTAATTCCAACACTTTAGGAGGCTGAGGTAGAAGGATTGCTTGAGCCCAGGAGTTCAAGACCAGCCTGGGCAACATAGTGAGACCCCCGTCTCTACATTCTGAAAAGATATATAAAAAATAAATAAATTATAAAATCCAATTTATCAATTTTTTCCATGGATTGTGCTTTTGATGTTGTATCTAAAAACTTATCATCAAACCCAAGGTCACCTAGATTTTCTCTTATGTTTTCTTCTATAAGTCTTATAGTTTTACATTTAGGTCTGTGATTCATTTTAAGTTTTGTGAATGACATAAGTCTGAATGTAGTTCGTTTGTTCTTTCGTCGTTGTCTTCTTCTTCTTCTTTTCTTCATCCTCTCCTCCTCCTCCTTTTGTTTTTGGCATATGGATGCCCAATTTTACCAGCATAATTTGTTTAAAAGACTATCCTTTTTCCACTGAATTGCCTTAGTCCTTTTGTCAAAAAAATCAGTTGATGCCCAGGCGTGCTGGGTCATGCCTGTAATCACAGTACTTTGGGAGGCCAAGGCAGGAGGATTGCTTGAGGCCAGGAGTTCAAGACCAGACTGAGCAGCATAGTGAGACCCCATCTCTACAAAAAATAAGAAAATTAGCTGGATATGGTGGTGCATACTTGTAGTTTCAGCTACCTGGGAGGCGGAAGCAGGAGAATTGCTTGAGCCCAGAAGTTTGAGGTTGCAGTGAGCTATGATGACACTACTGCAGTCTAACCAGGGCAACAGAGTGAGGCCCTGTCTCAAAAAAAAAAAAAAAAAGACACAAAAAACAAATAAAAAACCAGCTGACTACATTTTTATGGACCTATTTCTGTACTCTCTTTTCTGTTCTATTGATCTATGTGTCTATTCTTTCACCAATATCATGTTGTCTTTTTTTTTCTTTTTGGTAGAGACAGGATCTTGCTCTGTTACCCAGGCTGGAGTGCACAATCATAGTTCACTGTAACCTCTAACTCTTGGACTTGAGTGAGCCTCCTACCTTAGCCTTCCAGATAGCTAGGGCTACAGGCCGGCCCCATCACATATAGCAAATTTTTAAATTTATTGGTAGAGATGAGGGTCTTGCTATATTGCCCACCCTGGTCTCAAACTCCTGGCCTCAAGCAGTTCTCCTACTCAGCCTCCCAAAGTGCTGGGATTACAGGCTACCATGCTATCTTGATTATTATAAGCTGTTACCATTTTTTTCCCAGGAATGAATGTTCTGAGATAGATTTTTTTCTTTATTTTTTGAGATGGGGGTCTCACTCTTGCCCAGGCTGTTGTGCAGTGGTGCCATCATAGCTCACTGCAGACTCCAACTCCTGGGTTCAATCAGTCCTCCTGCCTCGACCTCCTGGTTAGCTGGGACTACAGGTGCGTGCCACCATGTCCAGCTTCCTGAGATAGATTTGAGAGGAGCTGGAGGTGGAACATAAAAGGCCTCAGGTGTCTGAGAAAAGGGGTGGTACCACAGAGAAGGAGGGAGAAAGATACAGAGGTTTGGGGACACCAGGCTGTGTCTTTCATACCTCCTCCCAGGTGGCCCAGACGCTGATGGGTTCCATTTTGGCTGCTAGACTCGAACCTGAAGTACTCAGACTCCACCTGGTGGCAGGTTGACAGAATCCTCTGTGTCTATCTATTCTCACCTGGATCAGAACCTGTCTAAATTCCCAAAGCAGACCAGCTTTTCCTTATTGTCCCCTTCTTGATTTATCCTACAGCACAGACAACCTACCTACCTTAACAACTTTGCAGACAGAAAAGAGGCCCAGGCGTTCTGTGCTCCATAAAGGATTCTATTGGACTTCAAGGTCCTGGCCCTGCCAGAGGTAGTTGGACTCAACACTTCTTTCATTATGAGCTAACTTTATAAGAGACTTTTTTTTTTTTTTTTTGGTTGTAAGTGACAGAAACCCAAACTAACTCACACAACTGAAAACTCCAGACACAGATATGACTTCAGGCCAGCAGGCTCAGGGACTCAGATCTGTCTCTCTCCACTTCTCCCCTATGTTGGTTTTATTCTCAGGCCACCTCACTGATGACCACCAGCAGCTCGAGGCCTATGTTCCTCCAGCTTAGTATCCCCAGTGGAAAGACAGTGTTTTTGGTTATCTATTACTGCATTTGGGCATTTGGGATGGGAGGGATTGCTGTAGCCATCTTGGAAAGAAACCTGCCAGAGAGCCTGGAGTCTCTTTTCCAGTAGCTTAAGCAGAAACCCTGTGTGGATTATGCTTTGACCCTGCTCATGTCACATGCTCAGCCCTGAACCAATCTCTGAGCCTAGGGGAGAAAGAATGTGTTGCCTGGCTGGTTGCCTCTGGGGCATGCATTCCCCCAGAATGAGCCATGTGGGCTTAGAATGATGGAGGGGCAATTCCCCAGAGGAAAACCAGGTGCTGGTAGCAGAAGAGGGAATGAGTTTGGAAGTGGTTAAAACTACTGCTGTCCACTTCTCTCACTCCTGCTCGGAAACCTTCAGTGCCTGTCTGCCCTGTCTGGTTGCCCATGATGTGGCATCTACTTGTTCCTTTAGCCTCATATCGTTCTTTTCATTTCAGCTAAGCTTCCCTTTCACAGTTCTCCAGACGTGCCTACTTTCCTCTTCACTGCGCCCACATTTCCCACAGTGGTGACCCATGCCCTGCCTCTCGGCCTGGCCAAACCCCTAGCTGATCTTCGAGGAGCAGTCTAAGTGCCTCTCCTCCCTGAAACCTTTTCCAGCTACCAGGTCAGTGACATAAGGAAGACTGAAGGGGGCTGCCTGATGTGGACACGAGAGATGAGGCTGACGCTTGAGGACTCCTCAATCCTTTCGGAAAAGAATCTCCAAGCATTCGAGACCAGCCTGAGCAAGAGCGAGACCCTGTCTCTACTAAAAAATAGAAATAAATTAGCTGGACAGCTAAAAATACATAGAAAAAAATTAGCCGGGCATGGTGGTGCATGCCTGTAGTCCCAGCTACTCGGGAGGCTGAGGCAGAAGGATCGCTTGA
>NW_012150641.1:1288470-1289159 GCF_000956105.1 Propithecus coquereli | reverse complement strand
TGGCTACATATACATATCCAGCTTTCTTGATAGAATCTTGAGATTCTTGAAAAGGTTTCCTTTCCTTGGATGCCTAAAAGGACCTACAGGTGAGGACCTACACACCTGTAGTCCCAGCTACTGGAGAGTCTCAGGCAGGGGGATGGCTTGAGCCCAGGAGTTCAGGCTACAGTGTGCTATGATCGCACCTGTGAGTAGCCACTGCACTTCAGCCTGGGCAACACAGCGAGACCCCTTCTCTTAAAAAAGAGAGATGGAGAGTGCCTAATAATGTCATCTGAACCCCTTGGACTTCCCAGTTCCTGAGCCACTACATTCCCTTTTGTGCTTGAGCTAATTTGAGCTAGGTTTTCGTCACTTACAGCTGAAAGAATCTTGACCATTACAATTCATTCCTGAGTGCAGGATACTTGGGAAGCTTACAGTTTTTGCCATTACAAATAATGCTGCAGTGAACATCTTTATGAAAAAAAAAACTTCAATTTCAATTAATTTCCATTCAAAATATTACAGGTGAGGGCTGGGTGCTTGGATGCCTGGTACTGGTGTGTGTATGTGTGTGTGTGTGTGTGTGTGCGTGTGAGAGAAAGAGAAAGAGAGAGAGAGAGAGAGAGAGAGAGAGAGAGAAAGAGAAACTGGTGGGGTCACCAGAACTATGGAAATGGTCTGTAGGGGGAAAGGAAGAAGAA
>NW_012150641.1:1287008-1288420 GCF_000956105.1 Propithecus coquereli | reverse complement strand
ACGGCACTCACTCTAGCCCAGGCAAAAGAGTGAGACTCTGTCTAAAAAAAAAAGAATCTCCAAGCAAAGTCAAAACCAATCCCACTGAAGCCCCTAGGCCCCTAGGGGTTACTTCCTTAATAATATTTTGAATGGAAATTAATTGAAATTGAAGTTTTTTTTTTCATAAAGATGTTCACTGCAGCATTATTTGTAATGGCAAAAACTGTAGCTTCCCAAGTATCCTGCACTCAGGAATGAATTGTAATGGTCAAGATTCTTTCAGCTGTAAGTGACGAAAACCTAGCTCAAATTAGCTCAAGCACAAAAGGGAATGTAGTAGCTCAGGAACTGGGAAGTCCAAGGGGTTCAGATGACGTTATTAGGCACTCTCCATCTCTCTTTTTTAAGAGAAGGGGTCTCGCTGTGTTGCCCAGGCTGAAGTGCAGTGGCTACTCACAGGTGCGATCATAGCACACTGTAGCCTGAACTCCTGGGCTCAAGCCATCCTCCTGCCTGAGACTCTCCAGTAGCTGGGACTACAGGTGTGTGCCACCGTGCCTGGCTCTCCCCTCCATCTATTGGCTCTGCTCCCTTAAGGTATGGGGCTCATTTTCTCCCACTATTGTCTCCCAAGGCACAGACAGCTCTAGGCTTACATTGTTCCTGCCTCATGAGCTTGGAGGAAAGAGAAGCTTCTCTCTCCTCAGGAGGCTGACTTGCTCATTCCTGGGCCAGTCTCTATGGTCAGAGGAATAGGGTACTGTGATTGACCAAAACTGAGTCAGGTGGCCAGAGGGAGGCTGTTGTGATTGGCTGTCTCATTGGAACCGGTGGAGAGTTTCCTAAAGATGGGGGCTGCTATTACCAGGATGGCAAAATCTAGTAGATGTAACATTACATTCTAGGAAAAGGTATAGCTGCAAAGATCATGTGGCAACATGAAAAATGGTTATAAAGCAATGCTAAGAGAAGGCAGAATACAGACTTGAAACTATGATGGTACCTTTTGGAATATGAAAAAATAGAAATCTTTTGCTTTGTGGGGGTGGTGAGAGAGTGCATTACTACATCAAAAACCCCCAGTATCTCTGGAAAAACGTTTGTATAATAAAATACGTTTATGCAAAAATAAGCTTGTGTATATCACATGATACGATTTTCAGAGCTCAGTTTGTTTTTGGAATGAGATGGGACACAAATAAATAGATGGTGATTTTTATAGATCTGAAAAGTCATGGTTTTCATCTTTGCAGTTGCTTTGGGTAGTGGGCCCAATAGAACCTCTTTGTTAGGAGGGTTAGAATATTCTCAGTGTAGCTCCAGGGAGTTTCAGTTACCCAGAATGGGCTCTCTTGCCCCTGGGAGTGGGGGAAGTTTCTCCTCAACAGACAGACAGGTGAAAAGCCTCCAGGTGGATCTGTCTCGGGTTG
>NW_012150641.1:1267718-1285508 GCF_000956105.1 Propithecus coquereli | reverse complement strand
GAACTCAAACAATCCGCCCGCCTCGGCCTCCCAGAGTGCTAGGATTACAGGCGTGAGCCACCTCGCCTGGCCTTTTTTTTCCACCAAGCAGATGCAAAAGACAGGAAGCTTACTTACTAATGTGGAAAGATAATTCACTATAAACAATACATAAGCAAACCATATGGGATGTCATAAGGTGTAAATTGCTGCAATCAAAAAGGGAGCTCAGGAATGTGATGTGAGGCTGCGAGTTGCAATTTTAAAGAGTGGTGGGCAGGTCCCATTGAGAAGTGAGTCCTTTGACTCGCAGGAGGTGAGGGGATCATCCCTGGGGAAGGAGATTTCCAGGCAGAGAGCAGCCCAGTGCGGAGCCCTGAGGCAGGAGGACTTTGGGCTTTTACTTTGAGAAAACAGAGGTTAAAACATATGTTTTGCCCACTTTCTGGATTTTCTTTCCAGTGTCTCATTTGGGGGCATGTAGGTCCAACAAAGGCAGGCACCTGGGTGTGGGCAAAAGCCCCGGAGTTCATAGCTGGCCTTGGGATCTTCCTCCCACCACCCTACTTCCCAGGCTGGGGTGTGGCTCATTCCACCCCCTCAGTTGTTTTAGATGCACCCACAGCCCTCTGGAACTCTGCTCCTCAATCACAGAGCAAATTAGGGGTGAGAAGGACCCCCATCCCCCTGCCCACTCATCCCCAGGGGTACTGACTTCCAGCCAATCAACATGAAGGCCTCCCAGTGGGACAGAGACAGGGACTGAGAATGGTGGGTGAGCAGCAAGAGTTCCACAAATGCTATATACCTGCGGGAGACAGACCCCGATCTCCCTCCTCACTCCTCCTCCCCTCCCCCTCCCCCACCCCTACCTCCTGCCAGAGCCCTCGCCCACTCTTCCTCCCCTAACACTGCACAGACTCACCCCCCCACACACACACACCCCACACAATGGCCGGGTGGGGCTGAGGAACTGGCTTCCTCCGCAGAGATCTCAATCTGGGCCCTCAGTTCCCGGCCCAGAAACACAGGAACAGACACTCGGCCCAGCACTTCTTGCTCCAAGGGGCAGTCAGGGCAGGCTGAAAATAGAAACTGCTTCCAAAAAGATAAAGGTAAATTCATGGGGAGATATTACAGAGTTCGGGAGGGAAGCCCGGGGTGGGGGGCGTCCCTGGGTGTGAAATGGTAGGTTGGCTCACACCCAGGGGACAGACGGGAAGCTGAAGAGACAGGTTTGTGCAAGTCGTGGGAGAGATGGTCGGATACGCGGTGGAGGGACACACGCCACCCCTTAGCTGAGACTGAGGCATCCAGATGCCCATGCTGTACTGCCGGCCACGTGGCCACCCCTTCCTCACCCCCACCCCGTCCACCCCCAGCCCCGGTGAGCCCCCTGTCCACACAGGAATGCCGGTGGAACTTGCACATACAGAACAGCCGCTCTCATGCCTGAGTTTCAGCTGTTCCCCTGATGCCACTGACCTCCCAGACCCTGGACACGGGTCCCTCACATCTTCCAGGGCCCCGGTGTGCGCATGTGGAGTGTGGGGTGGTGTGGCGGGGAGGTGTCCGGTTGGGAGGAGGATCCAATTCCTGTTTCCTGCCCCTACTCACTCAGCCCTGAGAGGTGACTGAGAGTGGAGGGGACTCAAGGGTGAGTGCTTGGGGCCCGAGTACCTGGGTCCCTGAGTGGGGGTGGGGAAGGAAGTAAATGCAGGTACTGAGGGGGCAGAATCCTTGAGGGGGGCAGAGGCTGGGGGGAAGCTGGCCAGGGGTCAAGGCCACTGTGTGGGTCACCTCACTAAGTAGCTTCCTGCCTGAATGCGGAGACCATTGAGCTGTGAGACTCACAGTCTACAGCCCCCAGCCCCCGTCCTATATTATTTCTCAAGAACCCAGTATGGGGTCTGGAGGGGTCTGACTCTCCTGCTGACTTCTTTTTTTTTATCTGAGATGGCATCTCACTCTGTCACCTGGTCTAGAGTGCCGTGGCATCAGCCTAGCTCACAGCAACCTCATAGTCCTGGCTCAAGCGATCCTACTGCCTCAGCCTCCCAAGTAACTGGGATTACAGGCACGCACCACGACCACGCCCGGCTAATTTTTGTATTTTTTGTAGAGACAGGGGTCTTGCTCTTGCTCAGGCTGGTCTCGAACTCCTGACCTCAAGTGATCCTGCCTCGGCCTCCCAGAGTGCTAGGATTACAGGCGTGAGCCACTGGGCCCAGCCACCTGCTGACTTCTGAAGGGAATTTGGGGGCTCCCCTGTTTCCCAGCCCTGACCCTGAAGCCTTCTTGGGATTGCAGCCTCCTTGCCCTAGGGAGGAAGAGAGGACCAGAGTCCTGGCCCTATTGGTCCTATTCTTCAGTCTGCTCTCCTGGCCACCTCCCCAGGCCTCCTGGCAGGACCCCGGCCTCCACCTGGGCCCTGCTCTGTGACCAGGCCCAGGGGCGGGTAGGGATAAGATGATGAGGGGCAGGAGAGACCATGCGGGAGCCTCCTCATCTCCGGCATTCAGAGGCTCCAAGAATCTTGATGGCAGGAAAAGGAGACTAAAAATAATCCGGAAAGGGAGAGTCCGGAGGGAGGAACTGGGAAATGCGGGGGGAGGGCTGGCTGGAGCAGGGAAACAGTGATGCATCCCTCAGAGCCCAGGCCCGGCGCGCACTCGGGCACACACTGCGCCCAGATAGCACAGCACACACACCACGCATACCCACCGGCACCCCGATCTCGAACACTCACACTGCATACTCCTTAGTGGGCTGCACACTGTACACGCACCGTGCACTCCACCCTCCCGCTGCACACCTACCCAGCGAGCACGGACAAGTGCGCTGTCGCAACACAACGTGCAGCCCCCACTCGCATGACACTAGAGGCGGCACATGCTCGAATCACACACACACCTCCATGACACACACCACGGACACACAGCTCATTGGGCAGACACAGGGGGCCTCTACTGACAGCAGAATTCTCCTCACTGATCGTACTGACTCTCTGGTACCCCCGCCCCCCAGCCTGGGTCTCCACCTAGCCACCGACCTCCTGCCCCCAGCCTCACTGTCTGCTTTGGCTTGACTGTGGCAGCAGGAAGGTCCAGGAGCCTCAGAAAATGAAACGATAAGTAGGGTGAGAGGTGGAGAAGAGAGAAGGCAGTGGGAATGAGAAGGAAAGAGAGAGGTGTGCCAGCCTTCCCTCCTGACTCCAAAATCATGGCTTCGGATGGCCTCAGTCTACCCACCTAGGGGGCACTAAGGGTCTCTTTCCCTCTCTTCTCTTCAGGGGATGACTCCATCAGAGTACCCCACTCCTTTGAAGAGCTCAGAGGAAGATGTCGGCCCAGTCTCTTCCTGCAGCAACACCCCCTACCCAGAAGCCCCCTCGGATCATCCGCCCCCGCCCCCCTTCTCGATCCCGGGCTGCCCAGTCCCCAGGGCCTCCCCACAATGGCTCCTCTCCACAAGAACTTCCCCGAACTGCCAATGTTGCACCAACCCCGATGTGCACCCCTATCTTCTGGGAGCCGCCAGCTGCATCCCTCAAGCCTCCTGCCCTTCTGTCCCTGTCATCTAGAGCCAGCCTCGACTCCCAGACTTTCCCAGACTCAGCTTCCAGCACCCCCAGTCCAGTGTCCCGGCACTCTGTCTCCCCAGAACCTGCTCCCCGGTCTCCAGTGTCCCCACCCAAGCCCTCCGGGTCACCCCGCACATCTCTACCCCTGCTCCCCACGGTGGGGGCCCTGGTGCAGGATGGATCTGCCTCGGCCCCTGGCACTGTGCGGAGACTGGCTGGCAGGTTTGAATGGGGAGCTGAAGGCAGGGCCCAGGCTGCAGACACCCTGGAACCAGGTCCCCAAGGGGGAACCGATGTGAACGGGGAGAGAGAGGCTCCCCTCACCGGGAGTGGGTCCCAGGAGAACAGTGCTCCAGGTAAGTGTGTGGTGGGGCTGGGGTGGCCTCAATCCATCCCGTCTTCTTCATTTTCAACACGTTTTCAACACTTTTAGGGGCTAGCTTTTCAAAATTGGATTTTGTGTTTGGAAAATCTGGTTTCTGTATTTCTGGGGTTTGAAGACAGTCAGGGTAGAGGAGATCTATTGATGCCTGGGGCTGAAGCTCGATTTTCAGGTTGCTGGGCAGGTTAAGCATTGGAGGTGCCTGGGTGGGGTGGGGCTGGGCCCCAAAGGCTTTCGTCTTAGGACACCTGTCTCCCACAGATGCGGCCCTGGCCTGCCCTCCCTGCTGCCCCTGTGTCTGCCACGCAGCCCGGCCTGGCCTGGAGCTCCGATGGGTACCTGTTGGGGGCAAGGAGGAGGGCCCCAGGGTCCCCTGCCGGGCCTCGCCCCTGCGGACCTCCCGCTCCCGCCCCAACCCTCCAAGTATTGGTCACCCCCCAGTCGTCCTAACGTCCTACCGCTCCACTGCCGAGCACAAACTCCTGCCACCCCTCAAGCCCCCCAAACCAACTCGGGTCAGGCAGGATGCTACCATCTCTGGGGACCCTCCACAGTTAGATCTGGATCTGCTTTCCGAAGATGGAATCCAAACAGGTGCAGGGCCTGGGGAGTGGACCTCTGGGCTATGAAGGGAGAGGGTAGGGGAGGTCTGAAACCCAATCGACTACAACCCCCAAGAGGCCCTGGGCTCTTTGTTCCTCTGCCAGCTGCTGCTCTGGGGCTGAGAGGAATTGTAGTTCTCATAGTGATAGTCTCTGCTGGAGCTGGAGTCAGCAGTCCTGGGCTGGGGGTCCCGGGGGGTTGCTCTCTTCACTCTGGCTTCTCTCTCCAGGGGACAGTCCTGACGAAGCTCCTCAGAATGCTCCTCCAGCATCCATGGAGGGAAGGTACCAAACGCCCCCATGTTTAGTCCCCCCTTCTCTCCCCACCATGCTCCTATCTGAGGTCAGACTAACCTTTAGGTCGGGCTAAATCCCACCTCCATGAAGGCACAGGGGAGAAGGGCCAGCGCTCTAGAAACAAGCAGCTCTGGTTTCTAATCCCAGCTCTGTCCCTTATTAGTTACGTGACCGCACACAAATCCTTAACCTTTCTGGTTGTCAGTGTCCTCATCTATGAAATGGGGATAAGCATCTGCTCACCGCATCACTGGGGTCTGCTGTTGGTAAAGAGCGGGGCCCATAGCGAGTGCTCCATTTCCTTCCCTTCACTCACCTTGAGCCTCTGTTGCAATTTCTGCTCCAAAATCCATTTAGCAATCACGACCATCTCTTCTGTGTTATCTGGCCTTAATCATCTTAGATTCACCACCATGATCAGAGGTAATCTGGGTCCGTTCATTTCTTCAACAAACATTTACTAATATGTTTTTAGCTTGAGCGAATGGCTGTGTGGTGGTGCTGTGACCAGATGAGGGGAGGCACAGCTGCAGGTGGTGGTGCGGAGGTGTAAGAGTTTGCATTTGATCATGTTGAGCTTCACTGAGGCACGAACAGGCCATTGCAGACAATGGTTGCTACAAGAGAGGGCTGAGACAGAGACTTGGAAGTCTCTGGTACACAGTGGGTGAGATAACAGGAATAGATGTGTCCCACTTAGTTCAGGGCCTTTCCTCCAACAGGTACATAAAAAAACTGGGGTTTGATTGGGGAGCTGTCAGGGTCCCTGCATAACCTGCATGCTGATACTCCTTCTGGTATCAGGTGAATAGCACCCCTGGGGTACGCGACAGTGGTGGCCCTGGGAACTCCCATCCCTTTCTCTCTCCACAGGGATGAGGACAGCCTGGAGGGGCTGAAGGAACAGAACTGGGAACTGCCCTTGCAGGATGGTGAGAGCCTCTGGACCTGGGGGTCTCTGCTGAGACCATCCAGCAGTGGGGAAGGGTTGTGGACACTGGGCTTCCCTGAGTGCTGTGTCTGCCCTCTAGAACCTCTATACCAGACCTACCGAGCCGCTGTGCTGTCAGAGGAGCTGTGGGGGGTTGGTGAGGATGGGGGTCCCTCTCCAGCAAATGTTGGAGAAGCTCCCACCTTTGCACGGCCCCCTGGACCTCGCAACACCCTGTGGCAGGAGCTTCCTGCTGTGCAAGCCAGTGGCCTCCTGGACACCCTCAGCCCCCAGGAGAGGCGCATGCAGGAGGTAGGCCAGGCACAGGGGAGGAGGATGACCAGGGTCCTAGGCTGGTGCTCAGCTGGGCTTTCCACTACCGCCCTTCTTGTCTTGCTAGAGTCTGTTCGAGGTGGTGACGTCTGAGGCCTCTTACCTGCGCTCCCTGCGGCTGCTGACTGACACCTTCGTGCTGAGCCAGGCACTCCGGGACACGCTGACCCCGCGTGATCATCACACGCTCTTCTCCAATGTGCAGCGAGTCCAGGAAGTCAGCGAGCGGTCAGTGGGGTCCCGTGGTCCCAGGAGACCTGGCCCGGGGCTGCTGAGCACCCCCTTACATTTCTCCCAGGCCCAGAGTGGGCCCAGTTAGTTCCCAGCTCTTTGCTCAAGAACTTGGGAAACCTGGCTCTCTGCCCCACACCAGTGCTTGCTTCCCTTCTCCTTCAGGTTTCTGGGAACATTACTGTCCCGTGTGCGCTCTTCCCCCCATATCAGCGACCTGTGTGACGTGGTGCATGCCCATGCTGTGGGTCCTTTCTCGGTGTATGTGGATTACGTGCGGAACCAGCAGTACCAGGAAGAGACCTACAGCCGCCTTATGTGAGTGTCCCAGAGGTGAGGGAGGAAGCTGGGGTGAAGGGAGGGCTGGAGGCCACAGCAGGCTGGGGCATCTGAGCCTCTGGGCAGCCGCTAACTGCCAGGGCCTGCTTCTGCAGGGACACGAACGTGCGCTTCTCCGCGGAGCTGCGGCGGCTGCAGAGCCTCCCTAAGTGTGAGCGGCTCCCGCTGCCGTCCTTCCTGCTTCTGCCCTTCCAGCGCATCACCCGGCTCCGCATGCTGCTGCAGGTACGTCCTGGCTTGGGGCCCTCTCTGCCCCACCAAGTCCATTGGAGAACTCCCCCGGGCCTCTTGTCCAGCCATCACCATTTCCTGCTCCACCGTTAACACAGAAATTCCTCACATCACGACTCCTAATCTGTGTCTCTCAGTCCAGGACCCACCAAGCCCGACCTGGAGCTGCCCAAATGCCCAGCAGGCAGAACAGGTGCAGGAAAAGTGTCTCTGGCTGAAACCATGAGTTCTAGACTTAGCTCTGCCACTAACTAGCTGAGCAACATAGGGCAAGTCCCTCCCTCTCTCTGGGTCTCAGGGGCATTGTGGTGAGTGGTCTTTGAGGTGTCCTCTGGTTGTACTGCTCTACCTGCATGCCTTCCCAACGCGGGGTGATATCACCTCCAAGGGGGCAAAAATTGGTTCTTGGAGGTGACAAAAATCTTAGATATTCCAATAGTTGTGCTACTCCAAAGGGCCTTGGTGCATAAACAGATTCACAGGCAGGTGCGGTGGCTCACGCCTGTAATCCTAGCACTCTGGGAGGCCAAGGCGAGAGGATCGCTTGAGCTCAGGAGTTTGAGAAAAGCCTGAGCAAGAGCGAGGCCCTGTCTCTACAAAAAACAGAAAAATCAGCCGGATCTGGTGGCGTGCGCCTGTAGCCCCAGATACTCGAGAGCTTGAGGCAGGAGGATCGTTTGAGCCCAGGAGTTTGAGGTTACAGTGAGCTATGACACTGCCACTATGCACTCTAGCGGAGGTGACAGAGTGAGACCTTGTCAAAAAAAAAAAAAAAAAAAAACCAGATTCACAGTATATCTGTAGAATTAAAATTTCATGGTGGGGGTGGGGGATGTTTAGGGAAAATTGTCCAAAAAAGCCTCTTTAGTGTGGTGATACTGGGAAAAAAAAAAGAAAGTTGGGAAACACTCTGTTATTGCAAAGTAGAGACTCCTCCCTAACCAGGTCACCCACTGTGGGGCTCTTTATGTGAAGAGTCCCCAACTAGATTATCACCTTCTCTGTGTCTTACTCAGCCTTAGCCATCCCCAGTGTAGATAATACAATGATAATAATGATACTGATCACAGTAGCTCAATAGCTATCGATGTGCTGTTCTAGGCACGGTTCTAAGTGCTAGCAGCTACCTGCGTGACCTCACTGACAACTGTGTGAGGGCAGGAGCTATTATTTACCCTACTTTACAGATGAGGAAATTGAGGCACAGATTAAACGACTTGCCCAGGTTAAACAGAAATAATGGATGAAGACACAATTGTAATCCAGGCCCCCTGAACTACTCTGCTTTGTTGTTTGCACTAACAGTTGTGGTTAATAATTATTAAAATAATAGCAACCCTCTTTTCAGCAGTTACTATGTGCCAAGGACTACGCTAAGCACTTGACATATGTTACCTCCTTGAATCCTCACAACAATGCTATTGATATGCTAGGTGGGTATTGTCCCCCATTTTACAGATGGGGAAACTGAGGCTCAGAGAGATAACATGATGTGCTCAGGGTTATGCAGTCGGTAAGTGATGAGGTCTCTCAGCCTTGTCGAAGCTGGTCCCTCAGCCCTGTGAGCCCCAAACTGAGCATTTCGGCAATGCAGGCAGGAGCCTCTGAGCTGTGGCCCCTCTGAATCCCAGGGCCGCAGAGTAGAGGGCTCAGTCACCCTTCCTCCTTGTCCCCAGAATATCCTGCGTCAGACAGAGGAGGGGTCCAGCCGCCAGGAGAATGCTCAGAAGGCCCTGGGTGCTGTCAGCAAGGTGGGCAGGAAGGAAGCTGAAGCTGGGAGAGGTGACAGGGTGGTAGGGAGAGAGGGAAGGGCATGGGGGCTGGCCACAGGGGGGTGACTTAGCTCCCCGTGCCCAGATCATTGAGCGCTGCAGCGCCGAGGTGGGGCGTATGAAACAGACTGAAGAGCTGATCCGGCTCACCCAAAGGCTGCGCTTCCACAAAGTCAAGGTGAGTCCCTGCCCAGATTCTCCACCTTGCCCTCGCCCACGGTGCTGCGGAGCTACAGCTCCTCTGCTTCCTCACAGGCCCTGCCCCTGGTCTCCTGGTCACGGCGCCTGGAGTTGCAGGGGGAGCTGACCGAGTTAGGGTGCCGGAGGGGGGGTGTGCTCTTCACCTCGCGCCCCCGCTTCACCCCCCTCTGCCTGCTGCTCTTCAGTGACCTGCTGCTCATCACTCAGCCCAAAAGGTGGGTCCTAGGGAGGTTGAGGCCCAGGCTGGGGTGGAGAGGGGGCGTCCAGCTGACCTTCTGCTCTTCCTCTGAACGTCCTCTTCCCTGGGCAGTGGGCAGAGGCTACAGGTTCTGGACTATGCCCATCGATCCCTGGTCCAGGCCCAGCAGGTTCCAGACCCATCTGGACCCCCGACCTTCCGCCTCTCCCTTCTCAGCAACCACCAGGGCCGCCCCACCCACCGGCTACTTCAAGCTTCATCCCTGTGAGTTGTGTCTCCTTCAGAAAACACCGTTGGGGCCCTCACCTGACCTCTCAGACCACCACCTCCTTCGTCAGTCTCTCTCCTCTGTGGGCCCTTCTCTGCCCCCAGGAGGATCTCCTGGGCCAACTGTGACCCCTCCCTCCCTGTCCCCCAGATCAGACATGCAGCGCTGGCTAGGAGCCTTCCCGACCCCAGGCCCTCTTCCCTGTACCCCGGACACCATCTACGAAGACTGTGGTGAGTTTCCCTAGAGGGGAAGAGGGAAGGAGAAAAATGAGTCTTAAGAGGAGTATGGAGGAGAAGCTAAAAAGAGTCTTGATCCCACCATAATGTCACCCACCCCCAACCAGACTGTTCCCAGGAACTGTGTTCAGAGCTGTCTGCACCTTCCAAGACTGAAGGACGGAGTCTGGAGTCCAGGGCTGCCCCCAAGCACCTGCACAAGAGCCCTGAAGGTGAGAAAGTCTTCCATTTATTTGTTTAATAAATATTTATTAAGCATCTAGGAAGTGCTACTCACTGTTCTTTGAACCAAACACACAGAGCTTCCTGCTCTACTGGAGACACATTCTAGTGGAGGAGGCAGACAATAAGGAATGGACAAAGTAAATAGGGAAATTATAAAGTATGGGAAGGTGATGAGTGCAATGGAAAAAGCCAAAGTGGAGCAGGGTAGAGGAGGACAGGAGTTCAGGGTTGGATAGGGTTACGATTTTAAATAGGGACGCTGAGCTGGGCCTCACTGAGAAGGCAACATGTGAACTTGATGGAGGTGAGAAATTTAGGCACATGGTGTCTGGGGGAAGAGTGTCCCCGTTGGAGGTGACAGGCAGTGCAAAGGCCCTAAGGCCCCCCAAGTATGATTGAGGAACTATAAGGAGGCCAGTGTGGCTAGAGGGAGCAAGAAAAGGGGAGAAACAAATGAGGTCACAGGGGTAACAGGGACCAGATCATGCAGGTCCCAGCAGGTCCCTGTAAGGACTTGGCCTCTCACTCTGAGATGAACAGCCATTGCAGGGCTTGACAGAGGAGTGACCCAGACTCGCTCTGATGCTACTGTCACCCCACCTCTGATGCTCCAGGCTTCCCCACTAATTGCTACACCCACCATGACCCCCAAGGCCCCACGGGGCCCCCTTTCCCTCCTCACCTGCTCCCCGCCCCCACCCACTTGGGCCCCTGACTCTCTTTCCCCAGGTTGGCTGAAGGGGCTTCCTGGGGCCTTCCCTGCCCAGTTGGTGTGTGAAGTCACAGGGGAACACGAAAGGAGGAAGCACCTTCGCCAGCACCAGAGACTTCTCCAGGCTGCTGGGCCCTCTTTGGGCACCCCCAGTGCCTCCCCACCCTAATGCAGGCTGGGGAGAGGGCACATCTGGGAGCCATCTAGCAGCGTGGCTCAGAGAGGACAACGCCTACGCCGCCATTGGATTCACTGTCAGTGGAAACCCTACCTCTAGTGGCAACCGATAGGGACCGAGCTTCAGGACAGGCAGCCAATGAAAATAGGCCGTCTGAGCCCACAGCAACAAGAAAGGATGGCTTGAATGCATTGCCAGTGCAGACAGAGGCTGTGCAGAGCAGCCAGGGAGTGCTGAACTGGCTGAGCCGATGGCTAAAGAGTATCCCTGCTACGCTCAGCCGAGGAAGGTGAATCCAGGTCATGGCGGTTCAAAAAGGGCTTCCTTGGAGACAAAGTCCCAGGATAAAATAGCCAACAGGGATGAGCAGAAACCCATCCAGCCAAAGATGGTGATCTGGGCTCAGGAGACCAGTAGTCACCCTGCTTGGTTCCACAGCAATGACTTCCTTGCCTTCGAGTCTGGGAAGCATTAGAGTCCATTCCTGGGGTGCCTCCTGTGCCCTCTCAAGCTGGTTCCTCTCTTCTAGAAGAATCCAGAGTGTGTCTCAGAGAACGTGTGCGTGTGCATGTGCACATGTGGTATGTGTGTGTACGCATCAGGGAAGCGAGTCTGATGAACGTGGTGTGTGTGGTGGTTGCCCTCCCCCTGCAGATAGCTCAGTGCTCCATTTCTCACCCCTCCCCCCATCTGTCCTATTATTCTCTCCAGAAGAGTGTGCTGAGTGTGGCTTGGCAGTCAGAGGCCAGGGCTGGGGATGAGAGGTCTGTGTCCTGGGTCTCTTGGAGGCCAGCTTTCCATGACAGCTGGAGGGTGATGTTATGGTGCCACCAAGCAGCCTGGCAGAGGAGCCCTAGAAACTGAACATGGCCAGCAGCTGGGGCCTGAGGCCCCCTGGAGTCTGCAGTTCCTTCTCCTTGCCCCAAACACTGACCTCCGTGATCGCTGCCTGCAGATCTCCCAACCTGAACTATACTCAGCCAGACTCAGCCCCGGGCTTCAGAACCGCATGGCTCCCAGGTTGGGGTGAAGAAATGGGAGCTGTGGATCACAGGCCAGCCAGTGAACCCCCTGGGCTTTCTGGCCTTTGTCCTGATCCTCTCACAGAAACACTGGGCCAAACAGTGGGGAGAGGACAGAGAGCGAGTGCGGCTGCCCAGCTCCATCCAGAACACCTGCTTCCTGTGAGAAACTGCCCCTGCATGATGCCAGGAGGAGGTGAGGGATGCAGACAGCAGAGCTGACACTAGCTGGCAAGGGGGCCCAGGCCTGGCACAAGCCTTCCTGAGCTAGGCCATCACACTTTCCTTTCAGCTCAGGAATGGTGACTTGCCCAGGACAGAAACCACCATGTCAACCACAGGAGGTGCAGGGACTGTGGGAGACTCACAGGCGGAAGGGCGCTGGCATTTGGCATGACCGTGACTTTGGAAACTTGCCTAGCACAGTGGCTGACATGTGGGAAACCCTCGATAAATGGTGGAGGAGTTGTGCTGAGACTCTTCAGGGCAGCGTGTGCTCACAGGACCACTGGTCAAGAGCAGGGATCAGTTTTGCTGCAGACTGGGGCTTGGAGGCCAGATTCAAGGCCTGAGTGTGTCGGCCCACTCATAGCTCCCGAGGGAGCTAGGGTAGCGTGGTGGTGGTGGCGGGTCTGCAGCTGCGGTGGTTGGGGGCTGCTGCAGGCTGGGGAAGACAGGGCAGGACAGGCACGTCTGAGGCTCTGGCAGGGGACGAAGAAGCAGCAAGAAAGACAAAAGGGCAGTCGGTCAGCAATAAAGGCCCTTTACTGACCACCTAAGCATCTCTGTGTTTAATTCAGTTTGATTCTATACCAATTTATTGAGTGCCTTCCATTTGCCAGGCACTGTTCTAGGATCTGGGGACGCAGATGAAAAAGAGCCTTGCCCTCAGGGAGCCTACATTCTATGGGTTTGGTGGAGGGGGGGCAGTTGCCAAGTCAACAAACTAATAAATAAGATAAAATCAGATAGCAGTAAGTGCCATGAAGAAAATACGGCAAGGGCTGTCACACGGAATGTTGTGTATGTGTACATATGTGTGGGGCGGGCTTTAGGAAAGACCCTGGAAGAGATGACTTTTGAGCTGAGACCCAGATGACAAGAAGGAAGCAGCCCTGGGAAGATCTGGGGAAAGAGCAGGGGATTATAGTCCAGGAAAGAAGGTAGTGGTAGTCGGGATGGAGCTGGTGTTGGGTGCACGTGCTCCTTCCTCTTGGTGGGGAGAGCCCGTCCCCGCCAAGCTCCCCTCTCCCTCTTTGGCATAAGACAGAGACACATTGAACTACTCAAAGAGAGACAGACAGACATCCAGGGGCAGGGACAGAGCTGTACATGTGCCCCAATCCTTTCCCTCCCAGCTCCATACCCCCTACCACAGTCTTGCCACTAAGGAAACCCCCATGCTTCAATTAAGACATTCTAACAGTGGGATAATGGGGAGATGCAGACCAGATAAGAGTTTTTTTGGAGACATAAAGGCACATAAAATACAATCATTTATGTTCCAAAAGAGACTGAGAAGACAGGAAGGAAGGGGACTGCCATGTTTCCTAATGTGCTGGGGTTGGTTTTTGTTATCTTAGAGCCCCCTTTTCACTTTGGGGTGACCTGAGTGTGTATGTGCAGTCCTGGAGGCGTCTGCATTCTGCAGGTCTGTCCAGGGGGGCCGAAGGGCACGAAGCACAGCTATATGGGAAAGGGGCTGGTGTCGAGGGATGAGGACCACAGCCAGGAGAGCCGATGGGAGACGGGAATGGGGATGGGGTAAGGAGGACAGAGACAGGGAGGGATGGAGGTGCAGGTAGGACAGGTGGCAGTAGGTAGCCTGGCTCTGAATTCTGAACTCTCTCCCTCCCTTTTCCACACCCTGCCTCCCCAGGCATCTGCCTCTCTCCCTGGGGTGCCCATCATCCCTCCCACTTCTGTTCTTCCTGCCCCTCTGGGTTGCCTCCTGAAACTTCCCTGAAGGTGTGGTATAAGGGTGCTTGGGAGAAGTCTCTCAGTGGTGCCCTGTCCCACGTTCCGGGTATGGCGGTGGGGGTGGCGGGGGGGATGGTGTCCAGAGGTTTACTGACTCGCCTGGGGAGTCCTGGAGCTGCCACTACCCCATTCCTTCAGTCTATCATGCTGGGGAGGTGGAGGAAACAAACATTTGCACAGGCTTAGGAAAGGCACAGGTGTGTTCCAGCCCTGGGGGAGGTGCCTGAGGGGACAGGGTGGGGAGCTGGGCCCCTGTTGGGAGCCTGTCTCTGAGTCAGTATGTGCTCTCTGCACCCACAGCCCTGCTCCTCATATCTGAGGCCTGCCTATTCGGGAAGCTGCTGATCAGACAAGGCAGATAGGACAGGGCTCTGACCTTTCTCTGTGCGCGCGCCCTTCTGTGGGCTCTGGGTCAACGTCTTCGTGGCCATTATGCCAGTGAGCTGGGGGGAGGGGTTTGCACTCACGACCACAAGCAACGGGTGGATGAGAGGAGCCTACCGCCTCGCCCACTCCTTGCAGCCTGCTCACTAGCTCTCTCCCCTTCTTCCACCCCCAAGGACCCCTCCAGCCCGCTTCCTGAGCCCTTCAGCCTGGCTGGCTCTCTCTTTCCTTCATCTTTCCTCGCAGGGCTCATCTTCCCCTTCAGCTCCAGAGGTAGCTGCGGGTTCGGGTTCTCCAGGTTGGCCAGCGCGCCAGCCAGGCGCACCACGCCGGTGCAGGGGTACCTCTCCGCCGACACTCCACCGCCGGCCCCGACCTTGCTCTCCAGCACGCCCTCCCCAAACTGTCTCTCCACCCTCCAGCAGCTCGAGAGCGCCTCGGCCCCGACCAACGGGAGCGAAATGCCAAAACTCTCCTGAGGTTCCTCCTGACCCAACCCAGGCGCCCCTCACCCTCCTGGGCGTGGCCAGGGCTCCTGCTCTGGTCCCGCCCCCAGGACATGGCCCCGCCTCCCGGCAAGGTTCCGCCCCTCCCCGCCGGGCAGCAGTTTGTCTGAAACCCAGAGCCACCCGGAGAGGAGAGCGCGGCCCCAGGGTGCAGCAGGGGCTTAGCACGTCTTCTGCCCGGGCTCTGCCTCCTGGTTCCCAGCGCTTGCCTCCCAGGTGGGGGTTGCCCGCCCCCGAGAAAGAATCCTTAACAGGTGGAGGCGCTGGCTCTTGGTTTCCAGACTGCGCGCCGGCGCCCCCGCAGCGCTCTGTCCTCCTTTCCCACTGACCCCCGGCAGCTCTCTGGGTCGCCTCTCCCCCACCCGCTCCCGCGCAGTCCTGAGGTCCTGGGACCTGTGATTAGCTGATTGATCCAGCTGGGATCGGCTTCGGACCTGACTCGGTCACCTCAGCGCTCGGGCGTCCAGCATCACAGGCCACGGAGCTGACATTTTCACCAGTGTCTGCAGTCACCTCTGCCACTGGGCATTGAGCCTTGCCTGGTGCTTAAGCTCAAGCCACTCCACATCCAACCCACTGACCAAAGCCTTTCTCCACTCTGTCCACCTTTAGAAATCTGAAGCTGCCCTCTGTGGGAAGGGGTTGGGGTTAAATCCAGATTTTGTGGGACCCATTTTAAGAAGAATACAAAATATGCATTAAAAATGTGGTGGCGCGCGCATGCAGTACAAGCTACTGGGGAGGATGAGGCAGGAGGATCGCTTGAGCTCAGGAGTTTGAGACCGGCATGGTCAACATAGCGAGACTTCTCCCCATCTCTAAAAAATAAAGTTAAAAAAAATTTAAAAATAGGGTGCAAAATTAAGTTTTATTCAAAACAATAAAAGAGATAATAAAGCACTCATTTTAAAAAGCTGGCAAATACAACTAACAACGACACACTAAGAACCAGGTCCAAAAAAAAAAAATACAACTAACAACATAAAAAACCCAGAAAAATAAGATAATTTTATGAATTTCTTGACATCTCTAATATTTTTCTCTTGTGATCTTTGGGTGCATACTATCATTGCCTTTTCATATGTCAACGATTTGATAATATAATTAATTTTCTATAGAGAGGATAATTCAGCTTTTCCTTTAGCATGCTTGATTGAAATGTGTAAATAAATATATATATATATGTATTTTTTTTTTTGAGATAGGGTCTTGCTTTGTTGCCCAGGCGAGAATGCAGTGGCATCATCATAGCTCACTGCAACATCCAACTCCTGGACTCAAGCCATCCTCCTGCCTCAGCCTCCCCAGTAGCTGGGATTATAGGCAGGTGCCACCACATCTGGCTACTTTTTCTATTTTTTGTAGGGACAGAGTCTCACTCTTGCTCAGGCTGGTCTTGAACTCCTGACCTCAAGTGATCCTCCCACCTCAGCTTCCCAAAGTGCTGGGATTACACCTTGAAATGTATTTGTTATTGATACTTTTAGAAAGGTTTCTTTTGGCTTCAGTATTCTCTTTTGGTAATGGCATATACATTTTTAGGAATGTTGTAAAATTTGGGACAGCATTTATCAAGTTTCACAAGTGATCTTAAAAATTTCTTCGAATTTCTTTTTTGTTTTGTTCACTTAAGTACTGTGCATTTCAAGTTTCCTATGCAGTTGCTAATCTTAAGTGCTCTTTGAATTGACAATAATCATGAGCCAGTTTTTTCCATAGATGTCCTCATTTTAATGACATGTTATGAGTTTTGTGCCAAATCATCAAGAAATTTAAATATGTTCCAATGAATTTTCATATATGATCCCTTCTTCATTAACTGGATTATCAAATAATCCAAGAATTTTAAAATTATTTCATATATCAGTTTACTTATTAATAGATATGAGAGTCTTGTCACTGAAATATTTCTTTTTTCAAGCCGATTTGCTCTATTGTAGGCAATTGTGTGTCCTCTTCTTTAGAACTGCCAGACTTTGACCAGATATGCCCAAAGGCCATCCTACATGTGGGGATTCATAAAACTTCCACATAGACATACTTGTCATTTGTAGTCCCACTACAGATTTGTACCCTGTGAACACAGGAATCCTGATGAATTCTAACTTATATGATTACCATCAAAAAAGAAAAAAATGTATAGTGCATTTTCAGTTATAGATGATGCATTGTTGAGGTTATTACTGACAGGTGTACCAATGTCAGTATTGGTACAAATTAAAGCCTCCAGTTTTTAATTTTTCACATCCAGTGATTGAAAGAATTTTCCACAGACTAGCTTCTGGCTCTGGCTGTCTCGATTTTGTTTCTTCTCCACTATCTATATACTTCTGTGCTGGGCATTGTAAGATTTGTTCATATTGTGATACCACCTTTTCTCTTGTACCTTTGTTTTACAATATTGGGTGATCGGACTGAGTGATCACCAGAGTAGACTGTAGGATATAATCCTAGAAGCTGTTCTCACACTAGGACAGTTAGCAGTAATTACATACAGGAATGACTGCAAATTATTGTATCAAATTGTATTAGTTATTGTTGTGTAACAAATTACTCTAACATTCAGCAGCTTAAAACAACACACATTTTACACACATTATCTTACAGTTTCTGTGGGCCAGGAAGCCAGGTGTAGCTTAGCTCGGTCTGCTGCTGCCTGGTCTCTCATGAGGACACAATCAAGGTGTTGGCGTAGGATCTGCGGTCTCATCTGAAGACTCAACAGGGAAAGCATGTGCTTCCACACTCATTCAGCAGTTGTTAGCTGCATTTAGTTCCTCGCTAAGCTAATCAGGGAAGTGGCATACCACCACTTTAGCCATTCATCAGAACCAAATTGCTAAACCCAGCCTATTCAAAAGGCAGGGAAATTACAAAAGTGTGTGAACGTCAGGGGATGGGAATCACTGGGGCCCATCTTAGAAGTCTGTCTACTATATCCACTAAATGCAGACTAAATGTTTCTTCCACTCAACTTCCTTTGGTTGGATCCCCAAAGTGCCTAAGTCTACTTCAATGCTACAGGACTTGGCGGGGAAGAGCTGAAGTTGAGTGGAAAAAATAACCAATTTTGGACCGGGCGCGGCGGCTCACGCCTGTAATCCTAGCTCTCTGGGAGGCCGAGGCAGGCGGATTGTTTGAGCTCAGGAATTCGAAACCAGCCTGAGCAAGAGCGAGACCCCGTCTCTACTAAAAA
>NW_012150641.1:1262580-1264208 GCF_000956105.1 Propithecus coquereli | reverse complement strand
AGCACTCTGGGAGGCTGAAGTGGCAGGATCTCTTGGGGTCAGTAGTTCAAGACCAGCCTGAGCAAGAGTGAGACCCCATCTCCTCAAAAAAAATTAAAAAATTAGCTGGGTCTGGTGGCACACTTTTGTCATTCCAGCACTTTGGGAGGCCAAGGCAGGAGGATTGCTTGAGCCCAGGAGTTTGAGGCTGCAGTGAGCTATGATCACACCACTGCACTCCAGCTTGGGTGACAGAGTGAGACCCTGTCTCTTAAAAACATAAAACAAAATAAAAAGAATTATACACAAGTTGTTTTTCTTTCTTTTCTTTTTTTTTTTTGGAGACAGAGTCTCGCTCTGTCGCTCTGGGTAGAGTACAGCGGCATCATCATAGCTTACTGCAAGCTCAAACTCTTGGGCTCAAGAGATCCTCCTGCCTCGGCCTCCCAAGTAGCTGGGACTACAGGCACGTACCACTATGCCTGGCTAATTTTTTCTATTTTTAGTAGAGATGCAGTCTCATTCTTGCTCAGGCTGGTCTCAAACTCCTGACCTCAAGTGATCTTCCCACCTCAGCCTCCCAGAGTGCTAGGATTACAGGTGTGAGCCACCTCACCCAGCCTGTTTTTCTTCTTGAACTCAGTTTTTCTGCTATAGCAAATTTTATTTCAAGCATGAAGTAAAAATTAGCTAAAAGATTGGTTTTACCCACTGTCCTCTGAGATAGTGGACGTATGTTAGTTACTTCTCCTTGGCTTACGACAACCATTGGCCATTGTGATTGGGTCAAGATGGGCATGTGTCCCAGTTTGGGCCAATGAGTTCAGAAACAGTTAACCTCGATCCATCCCGGAGCTACTGAATGAGGCCTTCTTTCTTCCTCTGGACATCGTGGCATGAGGATGTGAGGTCTGGATCAGTGGCTGCCATTTCACTGCCATAAAGGGCAGCTTGGAGTTGCTGGGAGGCCACCGTATAGCCTAATGATGGAGCCGACACCACAGAAGAGCAATGGGGATACAAGGGGAAGCCAGGTCCTTGTTGCCATCACTTGAAATCCAGGATCAAGTCTCATCCAAAGCTTATCTCTTGATTTTTCAGTTCTATAGACCATTAAATCCCCCCTATTATCAACTAGTTTGAACTCCTCTTTCTGTTATTAGCTATACAGAGTCCTAACTGGTTCAGCTAATCCACAATACAACTGTATTCTCCTCACATATTCCAGAGAGGTTGTGAACCTCACTGGCAGCTCTTTCTTTCCTATGTACCTTCCTGTTTAGAGTCTGTGGAGCATGCAATGAATTTCCAAACTATAGGATGCAAATCCCAGGTGGGCATGTCCACCTCGAAGTCTGCTTGCTCGTTACAATATGACGCTTTGCCAAAGTTGGTTAATTTGGTCATGACCGTGGCTTGCCCTTTTATTTAAGACTAGACTGAGGCCGGTCGCGGTGGCTCACGCCTGTAATCCTAGCACTCTGGGAGGCCGAGGTGGGTGGATCGCTCAAGGTCAGGAGTTCGAGACCAGCCTGCGCAAGAGCGATCCTGTCTCTACTAAAAATAGAAAGAAATTATTTGGACAACTAAAAATCTATATAGAAAAAATTAGCCGGGCATGGTGGCACATGCCTGTAGTCCCAGCTACT
>NW_012150641.1:1260416-1262530 GCF_000956105.1 Propithecus coquereli | reverse complement strand
AATTAAATAATATTATAATTTGATGTTCTCTCCTGGAACTCTGAACCTTGGTGGGTAGCACAGGATGGGGGGAGGTGTTCAGAGTTATTTATCACAGTGGCTATGTCCTGATGGAACTCTTCGGGCTAGCAGTCTGTTGCTATGATTTCTGCCAGTTTCTTGCCTGACTGTCCCCAGACTCCTTAGGTCCTACCAATCCTCTAAACTGGCCCCATGATCTGTGAGCTAACTCCCCATATCCATTTAATAAATTACTATGTACTTAAGTTGGGAATACAGGGACATTCAGGGCGGTTTAATGGGTACTAAATCCTCCGAGGGATAGGGCTTTGCTCTGGGAACCCTGGAAGTAGAGACAAAGGAATGCCAAATAGGGGAACTTAGGAGAGACTGGTATAAGACCCCTAACATGCCAGAGAATGGTCAGGTAAGGATTGGTGAACACAGGCTCTGGAGCTAGCCAGCCTGTATTCCAATATCAACTCTTCTGCTCATCAGCTGTGTGGTTTCTTGGGTAAGTCAATTAACCTCTCAGTGCCCCAGCTCCCTCATCCATATAGTGAGGATCATGATAATAGTTATACCTGCCTCTTGGGATTATTTAGAGGGTTTAATGACCTAAGCAATAGGTGTTAGTTACTTAGAACAGTGTCTGGCCTATAGGGAGTGTTCAGAAAATATTAGCTATTGTTGCAACATAAAACTTCAATGTTTTTGGTCAACAAATTACTTATGAATCTTTAAACAAAGGAAAATTAAAAGACAGAATAAGGAATAGAATTTAGTTACATTTGAGTGAAATGACCAGTTCACTTCTCTGTGAAGAGTTTGGGGTTGTCAGGCTATGGGGGAATGAGGCTACTGGGTGGCATGCAACCACAGAGAGAACTGAGCAATGTCACTGAGGAGCTTCCTCTCATGGTTCTGCCCTCACTCCAAGGGTGGGAATTTTTCCATTTCCTGTATCATCCTGAAAGCCTGTTGGCTGTTGTATTTTTTATTTTTTTGAGACAAGGTCTTACTCTGTCACCCAGGTTGGAGTGCAGTGGCATCATCATAGCTCACTGTAGCCTCAGACCCCTGGGCTTAAGCAATCCTCCTACCTCAGCCTCCTGAGTAGCTGGGACTATAGGCATGTGCCACCACGCCTGGCTCATTTTAAAATTTTTTGTAGAGATGGGGTCTTGCTATGTTGTCCAGGCTGGTCTTGAACTCTTGGCCTCAAGGGATCCTCCTGCCTTGGCCTCCCAAAGTGCTGGGATTACAGGCATGAACCATCGTGTCCACTGCTGCATTTTAACCAACAAACCTGCTGTACTCAAAATCCACAGGGTCCACCGGAGGCATCTGTTGATGTTGGGAGCCCCACCCTGATCAGGCCATGTGTTGGGGAGGCTGATATGGGAGATGAGGGGGGTATCGCCTCATCTAAAGTATCCAGAACAACTAAGAAGAAATACCCCAAAAGGGATATTAAAAAAGAATATCCAGCCACTTAGAAGGAGAGGAGTCAGGGCTGGGGCATGAATTAGAAGGTTTCAAGGATCCTAAATAAATATTGATTTTATCTTATCCCCATTGTTCCTTGGGGAGAGAAATTATGTAGTAAATTTTCCAAGGAAATATTCTTTTGATTGGGGATGGGTAATGCTATTTATTCTCTCAGCAGCTGGAGAGAGGGGAGAGAGAGAGATAGGGCACATGCATACAAGCGTTGTCTTGGTGGGGACAGTTAGATAAACATTCCTGGGTGGGTGAGGCCCTGCGGCACTTGGATGTAGGCACCAAGGCTTCAGTGAAAGGGCAGAATTTGAAGCTGACATAGGGCACACTGACACAAGAGCCAGAAGCAGGGGCAAAGAAGTGATTCCTCGGAATCTGTGCAAATCATGGAGGTGGGGGAGACCATCTGACAGAGTAATTGGAAGAGATTTTGGAAGTTTTGGGGTCTATCCTTCCACTCAACACATCGATCCCTCTTCAGCCTCCCTGACAATCAGTAACAAGACTTCCAATAAAGTGATAGGAAACTTGTTTCTTCAGAATGTAGCCCAATATTTTTTTTTTTTTTTTTGAGACAGTCTCACTCTTTTGCCGGAGCTAGAGTGAGTGCG
>NW_012150641.1:1252705-1256066 GCF_000956105.1 Propithecus coquereli | reverse complement strand
ATGCCTGTAGTCCCAGCTACTTGGGAGGCTGAGGCAGAAGGATCACTTGAGCCCAGGAGTTTGAGGTTGCTGTGAGCTAGGCTGACCCACGGCACTCTAGCCCAGGCAACAGAGTGAGACTCTGTCTCAAAAAACAAAAACAAATAAAAGCCCATGATACAGGGTGCATGATAGGGCATGACCAAGGAAATTAATATTGATCAGAATGTGCTTGGGAATTGTAGGGATAGGCAAATTCAGTGGCTGGGATTAGGGAAGCCCTCATCCAGAAGATGGCATGTGAGCTCAGCCTTTCAGTGCAGTGCCCTTGCACAGAGCTGCCACTCCATAGGACACTTGCTGGGTAATCTGCCAAACTCTTCTTCCTGGAAGACTGTGCATCCCACCCAAGGATGGGCTTGCAGAAGCCATATTCCACTATATGGTTGTGACTTCTGCCCACTGACTGGGGGTGGGATATACAACTTCTTCAAGCTGGGCCAATCAGTGTCCTTCCCTGGAAATTTGGGACTGGAACCAAGAAATGTTCATTGTCTGGGCTCTTTGAATAGAATGAATGTAAATATTTAGGAGTAGCAGAGAAGAATGAAACAGATACAGAGATGTTATAGAGGAGCAATGGAAAGAGAGTTCACTTCCCGGTTCCAATTTCTTTCTGAGGCTGGCTGCACCCCCCTTCATGTTCTGCATAAGGAACCTTTAAGGAAACTTTCTATCCTTTGCAGAAGATTTCATCTCAAACCACAAACTTAGAAGTGCAAGACATTAAACAATTTTCATTTCTTATAATTCAACTTAATTTTTAAGGTATAACGTTCATTCCACCAGGTTATAGTGAAAAACAAAATATAGCTTGCTCCTTCCCACCACTAACTAGAGCTGGAGCACAATGTGTCAGAGTGACTCTCAGGGGCCTGGCCCACTGTCCTCCCAGGTTATACTGACATGCCCATTGCTTCTATCCATGGGGTCCCTTTAGGTCTGGTGGCTCTCTGCTGCTTCCGTGTCATGTTTGGGCCATGGGACTATCTTGGGAAGCTGCCAAGTTCCCATCTGCCCAGATGACCATAATCATCATTCCCTGGGCACTCACTGACAAGGAGCAAGTCCATGTCTCTCTCTGTCCTCCCCACTACTCTGCAGAATTCTTTTCCTTCTGGGGGTGTCCCCATTCCTCTGACCACCGTCCCCCTCCCCTACTCTGCTGATTTTCCAGGATGTTTTGAATATATCCAGAACTCTGGAGTGAGACTTTCTGGTTTCAATGCTGGCTCTGTCACGTTAAGCAAATTACTTAGCCTCATTGTGCCTCAGTTTCCTCATGTGAAAAACAGTGATGATAATAGCTCTCACCTGTCTTCATTTGGGTTCCCCCAGAAGCAGACCTTGAGAGAAAGATTTGAGTACAGGTAGCTTACTGGGGAGGTGACCCCATGACACAGCAGTAAAGGTGTAAGGAAGTGAGACAGGGAAGGGAAGAAAGTCAACAAAGGGTATCAAACCAGTTCCTACCATGGGCAACTGGAGTTCCATCCCCTTGGGGAACTTGGGGTGACAGCACAGAGCAAGGTTGGGCGACTGTGTCCTGGGCCATAAAACAGTTTTATTGGAATAGCCACTCCTTTTCACTTACATATGGTCTGTGGCTGCTTTCACACTGTAACAGCCAAGTTGCGTAGTTGTGATGGAGACTGTGTGGCTCACGAAGCCTAACCTGGACCGACCTGTACTGAACAACTTCGCCAGCTTCCGCTGTAGAACACGCGCCAGAGTTATCCCAACCTAAGGACAAGGAAGCCAGCAAGTCTTCCTGTGTCGTTAGTGGAGGGCTGCCACCCTTCCCCTCTGCTCCCTTCTCCTCCTTCCACCTGCCAGTTTGCCTCTTCTAGGCTTTCGCCTGGGCAATATCAATGCTGATGACAGTTATGTTTACTTCTGTGGCTAAAATTAAGTCTTCCGTGCTTTGTGCATCTGTTGATTCTAAAAGTTGAAACTCAATGAAAAGTGTTTATCTTATATCTTGTGACCATATAAATATGTTTTGTTGCAGAGCTAGTAGTCACCAAGATTACATTTCCTTTCTTGAACAATTTGTAATTGTCTTCTGAAAAACAATATTTGATGCATTTATTATATGATTATATGAAAGCCATGTTAGTTGTAAATGGTGATAATGTAATGAATACCTGTGTACTATCACCCAACCCAGGAACTAGACTATTACCAATTATGTGTATGAGCCAGGGTAATGCTCCCTGTACCATTCTTTCGCCTCTGGCTGCTTTTTAAAAAATACTATGCAATCAGAAATGTATTTGTGCTTAAACAAAGCTTTGTTTAGTTGTGCTTGGTTATGAGCTCTATAAAAATGGTATGATATGTATAGTGCAGCCTTCTTGGAGTTACGTTTTTCAGGAAACGTTGTTTTCAAGACTATTCCATGTTTTTGTGTATTGCTGTGAGAACTGCTTGTCGTTATTAGAAATCCTTAGAAACTCCAGGGAAACCTAAAAGGGATTCAAGGAAGGAAACACAGTCTCGATGATCTCTGGTTCTGCATAAATGACATTCCCAACAGGCCTAGTACGCCCTCTTCCACACTGTCCCCTACTGCTCCCATCTTCAGGGTCCAGCCTCCTGGCTCAGTGCCCTGACGGTGGCCGCTTCGTCTAAGGATGGCACTTGTCCCTGGCAGGGCCAGAGAATGTTTGGACCTGGAACTGGGAGGTTTCCACTCTGGCGGCTGAAGGTGTAAGATGCGCAGCTTGGGCTGTGAGGGCCACATTTCCCACCATGTGGACCAGAGCAGAGGAGATGCTGGTCTGCAGAGAAAGAGCAAGACGTTCAGGGAGGGGCAGAGGACACAGTCAGGGAAGAGCCCTCGCAGGGTTTGAGTTCCCACTTCCAACCATTCCTGAGGTCCAGCTGCGGCATGTGACGTCAGGATTCATAGTTAACCCTCCTTTTGCTTAAACTACTCTGTGTTCTGTTCCATCATTCGCAGCCGCCACTGGCAAGGCAAGGATGCCTGCCAGGAATTATCTTCTGTTATTACTCCTTCCCTGTTTGCTAGTAAAAGACTGCACAAACAATTAAAATGATAATTTAACAATATAATTGCCACTTACTGGGAATTTTCTGTGACCCAGTGAGTGCTTTTTGTTCATTATCTCATTCAATACTCAAACCAAGTCTATGAGGCAAATACTATTGTCCCTGTGTTACAGATGAGTAAACTGAGGCATAAAAAAACTAAAAGACACCCAGGTTAACAAAGCTATTAAGAGGAAGATCCATTATTCATACCTTTGTCTGTTGGACCCCAAAGCCTGTATTCTTTTTTTTTTTTAATTTTTTAAAT
>NW_012150641.1:1246430-1252655 GCF_000956105.1 Propithecus coquereli | reverse complement strand
GGCACTTTAGCCCAGGCAACACAGTGAGACTCTGTCTCAAAAAAAAAAAAAAAAGAACACACGACCTGCACAGGTGAGCAGACGGCCAAAACAGAACCCAGATGAGACTTAGCCACAACATGTCCCTTCTCCCAAACCCACTGTGTTGATTACTGGTGCCATTAATGAAATAGTTCTATTTCTTCTTCTGGGAACCCTCTTGGAGTGAGGTGCAGGCATGTGACTTGCTATGACCAGTTACATGTGATTAGACTTGATGCGTGGCAGTTCCAGGTGGGAGCTTTAAGAGCCAGTGCTTGATTTGCTACACACTCTCTTTTTCCCTTTGACATGGCAGCTGGTAATATCCAGGTGGTACCTGCTCCAGGGTCCTATGTTGTGGAATGAGGACTATGTGGAGAAGAGCCCCAAGACAACAAACAATGGCACGGAGCTTGAGCAATAAAGAAATCTTTGCTATTTCAAGCTATTGAGATTTTGAAGTTGTTTGTTATTACAGTACAACCCAGTCTATCCTGACTGCCACCTTTGCCAATCAGAAAAGCCACTCCACCGCCTTTGGGGAAGGAGTGAGTAAGAAGTAGTGAGGAGGTTAGGGGTTTTCTTCTACCATGGAAATATGAATGGAGAATAAGTTCCTCTTTCTAACACATATTATTGAAACGAGGAAGGAGCATTTCCCAAAAGGAAGGATGAATCAGTCAGGATTACAGTTATAAGCAAAAGAATGCAACTTTGGTGATTTATGCGGAAAATGGCATTTATGGAGAGGAAATTGGGTAGTCACTGAATTTCCAGGAAAGCTGGTGAATCAAACCTATGAAATAGGCAGGAGTGAAGGAGGAAATGTAGCCCAAGCTACCACCAAAAGCACCCTGCAGAACTGGTGTGTCAAGCATGCACTGTGGCTGCAGCCTGACACTGGGTGTCCTGGTTGGCATGACGACACAGCTCACACTGCCAGGAATGCCCACAGCCCATGCTGCTGTTTGTACTGCTGACACTGCTCTCCTGGCCCTGGTGCTGTCACTACTGTAAAATAGATTCTCCACTGTCCCTGCTTGGGGTCTCTGGCTTCCAAGTTTAAGTCCAGGGACATTGTGTCTGATTGTTCCTAGGTCATGTACTTTGCATTGGAGGTTGGGAAAATGAACATTTGGCCTTTTCTATTTCTGTAGTTGGAACTCGCTGTTCCCAAGTAGGACTCTTTTTTTTTTTTTTTTGAGACAGACACTCTGTTGCCCTGGCTAGAGTGAGTGCCGTGGCGTCAGCCTAGCTCACAGCAACCTCACACTCCTGGGCTCAAGCAATCCTTCTGTCTCAGCCTCCCGAGTAGCTGGGACTACAGGCATGCGCCACCATGCCCGGCTAATTTTTTCTGTATATTTTTAGTTGTCCAGATAATTTCTTTCTATTTTTTTAGTAGAGACGGGGTCTTGCTCTTGCTCAGGCTGGTCTCGAACTCCTGAGTTCAAACAATCCACCCACCTCGGCCTCCCGGAGTGCTAGGATTACAGGCGTGAGCCACACGTCCCGGCCTAAAGCCTGTATTCTTAATCACATGTATCACTGTCTCCACAAAGGAAATCAGCTCTGGGGAGAGTCAAACTCACATCCCAATTTGAAAGGCTTTCTCCCCATGAGAATTGCAGGCGCTAACTGAGATCTGGAAGTCACTATGAGCAGGTGACTCAGATTTATTTTCTTATAACTTAAAAGGGAGGTTAAAAGAATCTCAGGCTGTGTGACACCCCCAGACCCCATTCTTATCCTATGTCCTCCCCCTTCTGGTGCAGAGAGGAAATGAAAGGAAAAAGAAAGGAAAAAGAGGAGGGAAAGAATTGGTGACTGGAAGCCTGTAGAGATGGGAAGGACCGAGGGCCTTGGGGAGAGTTGCAGGAAGACTGATGACATCTTTGGAAGAGAGGATGTTTTCCTGAGGACAAGTTCCTGGTCTCCACCCCCCATCAGTGAGCATTTGGGGTTGGGGTCAGGGCAGAGGAAGTAGGAAGAGAAAAGGGGACTGTCTTAGTGTGTTTTGTGTTGCTATAACAGAATACCTGAGGCCGAGTGATGTGTAAAGAAAAAAGAGTTATTTGGCTCATGATGCTGGTGGCTGGAAAGTTCAAGACTGGGCATTTGGTGAGGACCTCAGGCTGCTTCCACTCCTGGCTGAAGGCGAAGGGGAGGTGGCCTGTGCAGAGAGCCTGAGGAGAGAGGAGAGGAAGTGCGGGGGAGGTGCCAGGCTCTTTTTAACAAGCAGCACTGTGGGAGCTAACAGAGAGCCCATCCCTGGGGGAGGGCATTAATCTGCTCAGGAGGGATCCACCCCCAAGACCCAAACACCTCCCACTAGGCCTCACCGCCCAACACCTCCACACTGGGGATCAAACTTCAGCATGAGATTTGGTGGGGACAAACCATATCCAAACCATAGCAGGGACTCTCAGAGACCATTCCTATTGGGCGGTGGGAGGCAGAAGCTGGAGGGAGGCCTTAGATCCACAGTTCTGAGCTGGGGCCTGAGGAGCAGGGTTTCGAGAAAGAGAGCGGAAGCCATGGTCCCCCTCCCCCATCTCACTGCTCCCCAGGAATATTCCATGGCAGTTAGGGGCCCTGTTCTGCTGGCTAGTTTGGGGCCTTCTCTTGGGCCAGGAGCTCATGTGCCTAATAAAAGAGCCTCCCTTCATTCTTTCCCAGCCCCCAGGCACTATGGTGGCAACTGCTCCACCTGATGAAAATATTTAAAAGATGAGGGACAATGGAGCCTGGCAAGGGAAAGGGGAGATGGGGTGCAAGGGGGATGGGATGTTCAAGATGGGTACAGGGGACTCTAGGGGTGAGCTCCCTGAGTCAGGAGGAGAAAGGGCCCAACATCAGAGTCCTAGAAAGGAATGGGAGGACTGGAAGGCAGAACGCGATGGCAGTGAGCTGGAACAAGAAGAGGGGGTGCAGGGCTCCCCCCTTTACCCCAGCAGTAACAGGTGGCTGCCCACAGAACACCGCTGTGCCTCTTTGCTGCTCTTTCAATGGAGAATTACACACAGCTCCCTCTGGATAGCACAGGTGCTCAGCCTGGTTGCCTTCGTCCTTCTGCTGGTCACGATCTTCTCTAAAAAATGGCTGCACCTCCCTGGGAGCCGCTACTACCAGCGCTGGCCCATGAATCTCAGCAATAGAATCTATACATCGGCTCTTATTATGTCCACGGGGCTCCTGCACTTCTGCAGTTCCAAGAGCTGTTCCAACTTAGAGAATGAGAACGGTGAGCCCCTCCACCCCCATCCCACCCCAGGCCTCCAGCCTGCCTTGGCCTCTCCATCTGCACCTCGGGTGTTGTTTTCCTCTCCCTTTGGTCACCTTCACTTTTTGGCCTGCAAGATGGCTCCACTGGCACTGAGACCTCTAAGGATCATTTTCCTCCTGTAGCCTGGCCAAATCGATTCTATTGACCCAATGGAAAAATGTCACTGCTTTTGATAAGATCCAGAGCCAAGTCTGTGCTTATAAAAATGTTGTGAGAGGTGTGGACTCTAAGCACGTGAGAACGCTCCTGAATCAATTACAGAACTAACCTGGGAGAAGAGCCCCATAGAGGTGAGGGTGTCCTTGCTCTAGGCTAGCATACCCGGAGCTTTGAGAGGAGTTCCTGGAAGGTTCTCTCCAGGCCCTGTTCCCAGACACTTTCCTTTTCTTCTGCTTTCCTGGGCCAGCTCTGCTTCCAATAACTTTTCCTTTCTCCATGTCTGGCTTCCTTGTTCCTTCCTTCCCTGCATTCTTGCAGCTGCTTCTTTCCTTATTCTTGCTAGACTCAAGTTACCCTGTCGCCTCACCCCTCCAGAATGGGGCCTCCTTCCTCAGCTCTTAGGGAAAACCAGAGCTTTGGTCTCCCTTCTCCATTTCTTCACTCCCCTTAACATGAAAGTGAGAATAAGAGTCACACAGCTATTATTTTCTTCCATTATGAAAGTATTACATCCTTTTTTTTTTTTTTTTTTTTGAGACAGAGTCTCACTCTTTTGCCCGGGCTAGAGTGAGTGCCATGGCTGTGAGCCTAGCTCACAGCAACCTCAAACTCCTGGGCTCAAGCGATCCTCCTGCCTCAGCCTCCCGAGTAGCTGGGACTACAGGCACGTGCCACCATGCCGGCTAATTTTTTTCTCTATATGTATATTTTTAGTTGTCCAGATCATTTCTTTCTATTTTTTAGTAGAGACGGTGTTATGGTTCGAAGTGCGAGAAAAGACCACTTAAGACCGAAACTGAGCCAAATTATGAGTCTTTATTAGCTGGTCAGCGACTATCCTCTGCACCGCCACAGACGGCTGCACAGAGAGCAGTCCCGAGCCAGGAGAGGCCAGCTCTTTTAAAGACAAAAACCATATATTGATAAATCATTTAATTGCTTGCATAAGCACAGTTATAGAAGCAAAAAAGCGTTGGTCCTAACCATGGTACAATCTTATCTTGGGCCGACATGGTCTGGGAGGTTTTGGGAATTCTCTCCTTTTCTTAGATGAGTTCCGTAGGAGTTACAAGTCACAGCTGCAACTTTACTTTGAAGCAAGTATAATAACATTAATCTTAGCTAAAATACATTTGACATCTCCTTATCCAAGCCATATCACCTTCCACACAGGAGGCGCTGCTGGGCCGTTCAGAGCTCCGGGGTGCTTTGACCCTCTGGCCCAGGCTACTATTTTATCTTGTGGAAACCTGTGTGAAAGGCACCGTTTTCTTCTTTACATTCTTAGGTGCCCTAACGAAGGCGAGATAGTAGGTTTGGGGTCAGTAAGGGTCAGCTGAAAACTTTCCACTCTCTTAAGCAAGCAAGCAAGCATAATACAGAAGTTAATGGCTGGTTATTTGCTGCTTATGGTCTCTAGGCCCTAACAGACAGGGTCTCGCTCTTGCTCAGGCTGGTCTCGAACTTCTGACCTTGAGCGATCCACCCGCCTCGGCTTCCCAGAGTGCTAGGATTACAGGCGTGAGCCACTGCGCCCAGCCCATCTTGGTGGTTTTAGTATATTCAGTATATTCATATTTAGTGAACCATTACCACTGTCCAATTCCAGAACATTTTTATCATCCCCAAAAGAAATCCTGTACCTGTTGGCAGTAACTCCCGATTCCTCCCTCCCTTCAGCCCCTGGCAGCTACTAATCTACTTTCTGCTCTATGGATTTTCCTATTCTGGGCATTTCATATAAATGGAATCATAAAACGTGTGGCCTTTTGAGTGTGACTTTTTTCACTTAGCATATGTTTTTAAGGTTCATTCAAGTTGTAGTATGTATCAGTACTTCATTCCTTTTTATGACTGAATAATATTCCGATAATAAATATGGATATGCCATATTTTGCTTATCCATTTGTAAGCTGATGAACATTTGGGTTGTTTCCACCTTTTGGCTATTATGAATAATGCTGCTATAAACATTCATATACAAGTTTTCATATGCATGAAAATATGTTTTTAATTCTCTAGGATATATAATCTGGAGTGGAATTGCTGGGTCACATAGTAACTCTAAGTTTAACTTCTTGAGGGACTTCAAAATTGTTTTTCAAAGAAAACACGCCATTTTATACTTCCATTGGTACATATGAGGATTCCAGTTTTTCTACATATTCATCAATACTTATTATTGTCCATCTTTTTTATATTAGCCATCTAAGTAGATATGAAATGGTATTTCATTGTGGTTTTGATTTGAATTTCCCTAAAATGTCAAGCATCTCATGTGTTTATTGGCCATTGGTATATCCTCCATGGCTCCTGGCTCCACATGCTAGGCTTTTGCTTCTACCTTCTGAATCATCCTTCCTTTTCCATGAAAGGCAGCCCATGTTTCAGTTGTATAGTTTTCTCAGCCTACTTCCTGCTAGTGGAATCTTGGGGTCCCAAGATCTCTTTACTTTTTGTACTGTCTCTGTCATTTTCACACCAAGCTGGTAGTGTCTCTGCCAACATCATTCTGTTAAACACATTGTGGGTCTCCTGTGAACCTTACTGAGGTTCACTCCATTAGTCTAAAATGGCTCACAGTCTTGATCCCTCATCAAGGTGAGGGATCTGACAGCAGCTTAGCTGGTTGGTTCTGGCTCAGCATCTCTCATGAGGTTGCAGTTGAAGTATTGGCTGGGGATGCACTCATCTAAATGCTTGACTGGGGCGTCTCCCTTGATCTCCCTCGATGACTCACCCATATAGCTATTTGCTGT
>NW_012150641.1:1241587-1246380 GCF_000956105.1 Propithecus coquereli | reverse complement strand
TGGTCTCAAATTCCTGGCCTCAAGCGATCCTCCCTGCTCTGCCTCCCAGAGTGCTAGGATTATAGGTGTGAGCCACCGCACCTGGCCTATTTTATTTTTAATTGACAAAAATTTATATATTTACCATGTACAACCTGATGTTTTGAAATATGTATACATTGTGAAATGGCTAAACTGAGGTAATTAACATATGCATTACCTCATGGACTTATTATTTTTTGTGGTGAGAACACTTAAAATCTACTCTCTTAGTGTTTTTTCAAAATATAATACATTGCTATTAACTAGAGTTACCATGTTGAACAACAAATCTCTTGAACTTATTCCTCCTAACTGAAATTTTGTATCCTTTGATCAGTATCTCCCCAACCCTCCCCCAGCTCCCAGTCCCTGGCAGCCACCATTTTACTCTCTACTTCTATGAGTTCAACTTCTTTAGATTCCACATATAAGTGAGATCACACAATATTTGTCTTTCAGTGCCTGGCTTATTTTATGTAATATAATGTCCTCCAGGTTCATCCATGTTGTTGCAAATGATAGGATTTCCTCCTTTTTTAAGGCTGAATAGTACCCTATTATATTTATATACTGCATATTCTTTATCCATTCATCCATTGATGAACACTTAGGTTGAGTCCAAATCTTGGCTATTGTGAACAGTGCTGTAATAAACATGGGAGTGAAGATACCTCTTGAGTATAGGAGAGAAGACTCAGAAGAAAGCAAAACTATGGATACCTTGATCTTGGACTTCTAGCCTTCAGAACTGTGATAAAATAAATTTCTGTTGTTTAAGCCCCACTGTGGTATTTTATTAGGGTAGCCTGAACAAACTAATACACCATAAGGTAGGTCCATATGGATGAGACTCTTTGAGTTTAACTCCTTAAATGGCTGGGAGTGGTGGCTCACACCTGTAGTCCTAGCACTCTGGGAGGGCAAGGCGGGAGGATTGCTTGAGGTCAGGAGTTCAAGACCAGCCTCAGCAAGAGTGAGACCCCACCTCTACTAAAAATCAGAAAGAAATTAGCCAGGCAACTAAAAATAGAAAAAGTTAGCCAGGCATGGTGGTGCACCACCCCTGTAGTCCCAGCTACTTGGGAGGCGGAGGCAGGAGGATGGCTTGAGCCCAGGAGTTTGAGGTTGCTGTGAGCTAGGCTGACACCACAGCACTCTAGCCCAGGCAACAGAGCAAGACTCTTGTCTCAAAAACAAAGAAAGAAAGAAAGAAAGAAACAAAAAACACCTCCTTAAATATCACTCCCCGCAATCTGAATACCCATGAACTAAAGAGACAAGTTGTCTTCCCCTTAGTACCCAAAATACAATGGTAGAAGAACCATCATAGAAGAATCATTATGTTTAAAAGGGGTGGAGAGGGGGAGGTGAATGTGAGGCACGCAGGAGTCACTGGTCCATAGCAATTCTGCAATCCTGCTGGGAAAATGTTGAAAGTTCCTTGATTAGGACTCAGTCCTATTTCTGCCCAGGAGTGAATATCCATGCCTCTCTCTCTCTTTTTTTCGGGGGAGATATAATTTACATACCATAAAATTCATCATATTAAAGTACACAACTTGGTGGGGTTTTTTTTTGTTTTGAGACAGAGTCTCGCTTTGTTGCCCTGGCTAGAGTGCCGTGGCGTCAGCCTAGCTCACAGCAACCTCAAACTCCTGGGCTCGAGTGATCCACCCACCTCAGCCTCCCAGAGTGCTAGGATTATAGGCGTGAGCCATGCGCCCGGCCATATAATTTGATAGTTTTTTTAAAAAATCACATTTAATTTGCAGTTCCTTATGTTGAGCTTCCTATGTTGATTGGACATTTGTATTTCTTCTTTTGAGAATTGCAATTTAAGTCCTCTGCCCATTTTTTCTATAGGGGTAATCATTTTCATATGGTTGAGATTATCAAACAACCTCCGTATCAAGAATCTTGGCTTATTTAACAAGTGAAAGCAATACTTCATTGTTATCACAAATGTGCATTTCTTTGGTTGTTAATGGGCCTGGACATTTTCTTGTACTTGCTCAGTCAATTATATTTTGTCTTTTGTGAAGCCTCAGTTCATCCTGTTTTGTCATTTTCCGCAGACAATTTTAAGCTGTGGACAAATTGGCCTGTCCTTAAGGTGGCCAGGATAAGCTTCAACCTGACCATGGTGCTGGGCTTTGTCCTCACCATCTGGTTGCACCTGCCATACCCGTCTGGTCTTCAGTAATTGCTCTCCTTTGGCTTGGTTGGGACCATCTTGAGCTTCTGCGAAGGTGCCCCCTAGCTCTGAACAGGTCTTTAGTTCTCCCAACCCTCATCTTCCCAGGCACTTCTCCCTTTTCTTTGGGGGTGGCGTTGGGGCCTTATGGGTGGTGGGAGAACAGAACTGAGAGTGGGGTTACATCATTTTCTGGTCACTGGAGAGGTAGAGGCGGAGGAGTTGACCCCTGTGACCCTCTGGGGCTGGGTGCTCTGTGTGTGGTGCTGGGAGCTGTGGTTTGTGGCTGTATCACAGCAGATGAGGAAGAGCCTCCGGGTGGGATTCTTAGGTAAGAATAAGACCTCTCCGCTTCTTGTCTCCCAGTCACCTGCATTTTCTCCACCCTCTTGTTTTTCCCCATTAACCTCTGGATCTTTGAGTTGGAGGGGAACGTATCAATCCCCATTGGCTGGAGCTATTTCATCGGTTGGTTGGTGTTTGTCCTGTATGTCATCTGCGGTGAGTGGCCCGGAGGGCCCTGAGGGAAAGAGGGGACAAGGGTGGAGGTTCAGGGCAGGGTAAGTGTGGAGGGAAGGGGCTGGCGATCCCCAGAGATAGGTGTTTAGGGTCTTATCTTACCTTTGGCCTCACCCTGCTTGTCATTTTCCCTCCCAATCTCAACTCTCCTGTCCCTTGTCCCCTGTGCTTTCCCAGCGATCATTTGCCACTTCAACCATAAAAGTTTCTGGAGTCTGACTCTGAACATCCCTGTGGCACCGTGTCGGGCAGCAGCAGTGCCACCTCCATAGAAGAATCTCTGAGTGAGCAGACTGTCACGGACTCCTCTCTCACCCCGGTGGAGGAAGTCCTGGGTCATGAGTGAAAAAATGCACATCCGTAACCTTTTTTGAACTCCTGGCAACACGTTTTATCCTTTCGTCTGAATTCCTCCCTCATCCTTCCCCTCAGCCCTTGGATAGGCTGGTCCTCATCACTGCAAGGAATGAGAAAGGGAGGATCTTGGACCAGCGTTGCCCTCCTCTTCCTTATGTATAGCTTGGGTGACATGGAATAAATTTTCTGTCTTTTCTTTATTGTGTCTGGCGGTTGTTGAGGCAAGCTGGTGGAGGAAGGAGAGGAAGGGAAAAAGAACAAGTTTGTTTTCCGGTTCTTTCTGTGTAGGAGCCTTTTGGCACCCCTTGGTCCCTAAACCTGCCCAACCTCTACCACAGCATCCTGGACAACAGCAAACACCTCCTGACAGCTAAGCTTGTCTTTGTTACCCCTGTCCCAACATTCGCTAGTTAGTGAGTAGGGGGAAGTAAAGCTGATTAGGAGGGAGATAACACTGGCGAACTTGTTGGCTGTCAAAGTGATGAATTCAAAAGCCAAATGGCTCCAGGGGAAGGGGCAGGTTAAACAATGAGAGCATAACAGTGGTGTGGCTGTATTGCACAGGTGGTCAGCCCCTTGTGCGTCCTGGGCAGCAATCCCACCCTCTGAGTCCAGCTCAGAGGACTGAGAACTCACAGGGTCCCATGCCCTGGAAGCCCCCCTCCACCCCGCCTGCTATAGCTCTCCACCCAAGTCTCCCACACCCTCTACCCTGTAACAGCAGGAGTAAAGCATGACAAGAAAGGAATACATTAGGGTTAAGTCCTTTTTTCCCCTCTCTCTTTTTTTCTTTTATTTATTTCATATTATCTTTATTTCCTAGTCCTCTGCATTTCCAAGGGGTTAAGTCCTAAGACCAAAAAATAAATTACACATTTGGGTTATAAACCCAGTTTCACGAAGACATGCAGCAGTTGGCTTGGGCAGGGCTGGCGATGCCCATCTTGCTTTGTACATCTTACCCAGAGAGACCAGTCTCCCAGTAGAGCATCCATGACTGACCTTGGTCACACCTATCCCTCCAGATGGAACCGTGATATCACCTAGCTACAGGAGTGCAGGGAGAAATTGTGAGTGGATCAGATATGTTACATGTATTAGGTTGAACCATATGATGTGCTGTTTTAGCAGTTAAATGTTGGCAATTTGGTAAGGTCCAACCTAATATATATGATTGATTTTCCCCCCTCATTTATTTTTAGAGTCAGAGTCTTGCTCTGTTGCCCAGGCTGGAGTGTGATCACAGCTCACTGTAACCTTGAACTCATGGGCTCAAGTGATCCTCCCACCTCAGCCTCCCGAAGTCTGGGATCACAGGCGTGAGCCACTGCACCCGGCTGGATCCCTTTTGAGATTCTTATTCTTACCACCCCTGATCAACAGTTGTGAAATTCCTAACCTAGTTCCAAGTGAAGATTCTGAGCAAAGAACCAGATACAGGGGCTTGAAAATTAGGTGGAACAGACATTCCACAATCTCTACTCTGTACCCCTTTTGATCCTCCCCCTCCCATAGCTAATAAGGATTTATTGGAGAACTTAATGAATTAGTCATCTTGGGGGAAGGGACACCAAATAAAGGGTGACTGCTGATATAAAGGAAGCCACTCTTCCAGTCTATATATAATTTGCCCTTTTGAAAAAGACTAGTGTATTAGTTGTTTATTGCTGCATAACAAATTATCCCATAATTGGTGGCTTAA
>NW_012150641.1:1231003-1237212 GCF_000956105.1 Propithecus coquereli | reverse complement strand
GTGGTATTCTGGAAAACTCTGCCCCCTGTAACAAGGGCAGGTGTAACTTAGCTCCATGTATTATTGCTGTAGTGGACATTTTTCATTTGGGGCTGCTCAACATGCATATACTTTTCCTATTTAGAAAGAATCTCAACATAGTTGGGAGGTGGAGGGTTGCTTCCAACTAAAGAAGCTGCAAGAGGGGAAGACATGCCCTTGCCCTGCTCTCAGGTACCTAGAGCCAGACATATGACTAAACTTGATATCCTGCTACTTTGTATCCCTTGCGTTAGGTTCGAAGAATCAAGGGAATATGGGAATCATTGATGAAGCATCCTGTGTCCTACAGCAAAGGTGACAGGGCCATGGTCCAGGGGCCAGCACAGGGTTGCTCTTCTTTTAGAAAAATCTCATGTGATATGACTGTTGCTGTAGTTCTGAATACTCAGCCTCACTTGGTTCTTATTCCCTTCTTCAAGCCTGTTCTTCAGCCTTCTATAAATTATTTCATAGCCTTACTTCTGTTATATGCAACCAAGAACCTTAACTAGAATAATTTTTTGATTTTTTTTTTTTTTGAGACAGTCTCACTTTATTGCCTGTGCTAGAGTGCAGTGGCATCCTCATAGCTCACTACAACCTCAAACTCCTGGGCTCAATGGATCCTCCTGCCTCAGCCTTCTGAGTAGGTGGGACTACAGGCGTGTGCCACCACGCCCAGCTAATTTTTGTGTCTTTAGTAGAGACAAGGTCTTGTTATTGTCCAGGCTCTTAACTAGAATACTTGCCAGAGCTTCTGATTTTTCAAGGGAAGCTTCCAAACCAGATACTTATACAAATTCTGATTTTAAAAATTTTAATTGAATGTCTTAGTCTATTTGTCACCTATAACAAAATACCTTAGACTGGGTAATTTATAAAGAACAGAAATTTGTTTCTCATAGTTCTGGAGTCTGGGAAGTCCAAGAGCAAGGAACTAGCAGATTCAGAGTCTAGTGAGGGCTTGCTCTGTTTCCAAGATGGTGTCTTCTTGCTATGTCCTCATATGGCAGAAGAGACAGAAGGGCTGAGCAACTCTCTAAACCTTTTTCTGTGAGACAAGTCTCGCTCTGTTGCCCAGGCTAGAGTGTAGTGGCATCATCATATTATAGCTCACAGCAACCCCAAACTCCTGGGCTCAAGTGATCCTCCTACCTCAGCCTCCTGAGTAGCTGGGTACTATAGCCATGCACCACCACACCCAGCTAATTTTTCTATTTTTTTTTTTTTTTTTAGAGATGGGGGAATCTTACTCTTGCTCAGGCTAGTCTTGAACTCCTGGCCTCAAACAATTCTCCCACCTCAGCCTCCCAGAGTGCTAGGATTACAGGCATGAGCCATCTCTCTTTGTCACCTGAAACCTTTTTTATAAGGGCATTAATCTTATTCACAAGGATGACTTAATCATTTCCCCAAAGTCCTTGCCTCTTAATATAATACTATCACCTTGGGGTTTAAGTGCCAATATGAATTTTGGAGAGACATATATGTTAAAACCATAACATTTTGTCAGTTTTTGGTTTCAGTGTTTACTAGTCTCATAAAAGAAGTTGGAAAATGTTTCCTTTTTATTTTCTGAAAGAGTTTGTATAGGACTGTTATTATTTCTTCCTTACCTATTTGATAGGATTGAAAAAAGCCAGTCATGGTAGATTTGTATTGTGTGGGCTTAGCTAAACTGGGACTATTTTCCAGAAGTCTCTTCCTTGCACTGTTTCAGGTTAGCTTGAGCCACAAAAACATTTTGTATGCGATTTGGAAGTAGATGTAGAACATTTATTGCCAGTGTGAATTCCCTCTGCCACAGTAACTAACAACATTTGAGATAGTGGCTGATCTGTCACCCTGGGTGCTAGAATGAGACACGGAGCGGAGCCCATAGCTGATCCTTGATGGATCAGTCGTGCCATGGACTGAATTGTGTCACTCCCAAATTCATATGTTGAAGCCCTAACCCCAATATGATTGTATTTAGAGATGGAGCTTTTAAGAAAGTAATTGTGGTTAAATGAGGTCATAAGATTGGGGGCCCTATGCAATAGGATTAGTGTCCTAGTAAGAAGAGACACCAGACAGCTCTCTCTCTCTCTGCAAACATGCACTGAGGAAGGGCCATGTGAGGACACAGCTAGATGGCAGCTGTCTTCAAGCCAGGAAGGAAGCCCTGCCCAGAAACTGAGTCAGTGGGAACATTGATCTTTGATTTCTTGCCTCAAGAACTGTGAGAAAATTAATTCTGTTATTTAAGCCACCTCAGTCTATGGACTTTTGTTAGTATGAGTGAGAATTTAACCTGGTTGTTGTAAGCTACTGAGATTTTAGGGTTGCTTATTACCAGCATAACTGAGACTACCCTGATTGACACAACTTCTTTGGTTAAAGGGAAAAGAGAAAGGTATTGAAACTGAAGCTGTTATTTACAGATTTTGATTTGAATGACAATAGGATAGCAAGGCTTTAAGACGCTAGTAATATGCCACAAAAGATGACAATAAATTTATGAAGTCTGAGTAACTAAAGACATGTTTACAAATACCCTTGACAGAAAAAGAATGGAAAGATTTTAAGACACAGCACAGGTATCCACTTCACAGTTGGATCCTTGTTCCTCAATATAGATTGGGATTTACAGTAGTCACCCCTTATCCAAGGTTTTGCTTTGCTTTCTGTGGGTTCAGTTACCAGCAGTCAACCATGGTCCAAAAATATTAAATGGAAAATTCCAGAAATAGACAATTCATAAGTTTTAAATTGTGCACCATTCTGTATTGTTATAATTGTTCTATTTTATTATTATTGTTAATCTCTTACTGTGCCTAATTTATAAATTAAACTTTATCGTAATTATGTACATATAAGAAAAAACATAGTATACACAGGGTTCAGTGTATTTACAGTTTCATGCATCCACTGGGGGTCTTGGAACGTATCCCCTGTAGAAAAGGGAGGGCTACTGTATGTTCTTCATATCTTTGGTCTAATGTCTTAAAGAACACTCTTAGGTTTTATTACAGTTTCCTATAATAAATTGGCTCACTGCTTAGCATCCCGATATTCGCAGCAACCTAGTAAATAAATTTTTATCTTGAAAATAGCCTTTTTTTTTTTAAACCCCCAGGGCTCTTAGTTCAAGTCTGTAGTCACTGCCTCTAGCCAAGATTAACCAGCCAGCTCTGAAGCGGAGAAATATAAATAGGGTAAATAAAAACCAAGTGTCTCAAGAGTATAAGACAAAGCATGCATTGGGAGAAAATATTTGCAAAAGAGGTATCTGACAAAGGACTTTTATCCAAAATATACGAAGAACTCTTAAAACTCAATAATAAAAATTAACGACCCAATTTAAAAATGCACAAAAGATCTGAATAGAGACACCTCACCAAAGATGATATACAGATGGCAAATAAGCATATGAAAAGATGTTCCTAGGGAATTGCCAATTAAAACAATAATGAGATACCACTACAGCTATTAGAATAGCCACAATCCAAAACACCGACAACACTAAATGCTGGCGAGGATGCAGAACAACAGGAACTCTCATTCACTGTGGATGGGAATGCAAAATGGCACAGCCAATTTGGAAGATAGTTGGCAGTTTCTTATAAAACTAAACATGCTCTTATCATACAATCCAGCAATCGTACTCCTAGATATTTACCCAAATGAATTGAAATCTTACACCAACACCAAAACCCGCACACAAATGTGTACATCAGCTTTATTTATAATTGCCAAAAATTTGAAGCAATCGAGATGTCCTTCAGTAGGTGAATGAATGAACTGTGGTACATCCATACAATGTAACATTATTCAGCACTAAAATCAAATGAACTATCAAGCCACAAAAAGACATGAAGGAACTTTAAATACACACTCTTAAGAATAACAGCCCAGCCTGAAAAAGCTACATACTATATCATTCCAACCATGTAACATTCTGGAAAAGGCAAAACTATGGAGATAGTAAAAGATCACTGGTTGCCAGGAATTTGGGGGTAGGAAGGAAGGGATGAATAGGTGGCACACAGGGGATTTTTAGGGCAGTGAAACTGTTCTGTATGGTACTATTGCTTCAGCCTCCCGAGTAGCTGGGACTACAGGCATGCGCCACCATGCCCGGCTAATTTTTTCTATATATATTTTTAGCTGTCCAATTAATTTCTTTCTATTTTTGGTAGAGACGGGGTCTCGCTCTTGTTCAGGCTGGTCTCGAACTCCTGAGCTCAAACAATCCGCCCGCCTCGGCCTCCCAGAGTGCTAGGATTACAGGTGCGAGCCACCACACCCGGCCCATAACATTGATCTTTTTAATTTTTTTGAGACAGGATCTCGCTCTGTCACCCAGGCCGGAGCGCAGTGCATCATAGCTCACTGAAACCTCAAACTCTTGGGCCCAAGCTATCTTCCTAGCCCCTGCCTGTAGTCCCATGTTCCCCAGGAAGCTGGGACTATAGGTGTGTGACACCACGCCCGGCTAGTTTTTCTATTTTTTGTAGAGACAGGGTCTCACTCTTGCTCAGGCTGGTCTCGAACTCCTGGCCTCAAGCAGTCCTCCTGCCTTGGCCTCCCAGAGTGGTAGGATTACAGGCTTGAGCCACCACACCTGGCCCAACACTCACATTTTTTAAGAGCAGAGACCAATTATTTTGTAGGGGCCCCTCAGTCTGGGTTTGTCTCTTGTTTCTTCATAATTAGATTCAAGTAATGCATTTTTGTAGAAATATCACAGAAACGTTGCTGTGTTCTTCTCAGTGCATCGTATCGTGGGCAGCAGTAGTTGTACCTATACTGGCAATGTTAACTTTCGTCACTGGGTTAAGGGCGTGTCTGCCTGGTTTCTGACTAAGGATCCTGCTGATTATATTTCCCCTGCAAGAAGTCTTATAATACAAAGTAGGCAGAACAAAGAATGTTCATTGGTGAACTGCAAACAATCCTTCAAAACTCAGCTTAAGGGACCTTGTGGCAAGTCCTCACTGAGCATCTCTTTACAGACTTAGAAGTCTTTGCTTTGTGCCCATATTTTTGCCTTCAGCAGTGTCTCTACTTGTTGGTACCTCCGAAGGCCAGCATGGTGCCTGGCACATAACTGGTACTTATAATGTCAAATGAATGAATGAAATTGACAGGCTAGAGCTGGGGGTGGGTAAGGAGAGCTGAATGAGGAAAACTGCAGAGTGACAGTGGATTTCAGGGAGGCTCTCTTTCTGATACAGACGGCACCTCTATCTGGAGAAGAGGAAGGGTGTTTGCTTCTAGCTGTCTAGATTGGTTTTCTCCACCCCATTCAAGGCAGAGAGGTAACGTTTCAGGACTGGAAGGCAGTTATGTTATTACAAGTGACCTGAGTTATGTGTGGAGCAAGATCCTAGTGGTCCCTGGCAGCCATTTCCCAGGAGTCCTGCCATTGCATTAGGAGAGAGACAGGCAAAAAGAGAGGGCATGTCCTTCCAAGAACGGCACACTCAGTGCCGGGGTGGAGGGGCGGGGAGGAGGAGAGAAGCAAACATCTGGTCCCTGCATGACTCACCGGAGTTAGAAGTGGGCCATCTGCGCAAAACCCAAAGGAAAGGCTCACAAGAGCTCATCATCGGCTAAGCACTCACCCCGTAATGTCAGGGGAAGTGCCTAAAAGTGAAAAGAAATCCTAGGCCAAAGGTCCAGATGTGGAGAAGTTATTCTGAGAAAGGAGTTAGGCAACAGAAAGGATGTTGCAGCAGTTCAAATTAAACAGAACAATAAGACTTTCCAAAGGAGACTTGGGGAAGCAAAAAGCAAAATATCAGGATCAAATTTTAAGTGGAAAAGGGAAAATCTAATTATATCCAAACAAAAAAAATCATAAATCAATTATAATTAAGAAAAGTAGACATAAGATAAATAAGTTTCTAAAAGGCAAAGTCTCATGTTAAAACGGAAAGGCAATTTGCTCAGGAAGCTCACATTTCCTGTCCACTGTGTTTGCTTGGAAAACATAGTAGAGTCAACCAGCTGGGGTAATTAATTCCAGCGCAAAAATGTCAGAACCTGGGTAAACAAAGATTAGCATCGAGATAACAAAAATAAGGAGGAACCAGGAACTGAAAAAGAAACCAAATTCAGTAAGTTTAAAGGGACAGAATTCTGAACAAAATTCCGAAGATTCCATGGACAAACTTGTTCTGTCATCAGTTAACTTTTAGAAT
>NW_012150641.1:1188157-1230538 GCF_000956105.1 Propithecus coquereli | reverse complement strand
CTAAATCACGTATTTTAAAAAACCAAAAACCTTTTCTCCTTAAAATTCTACATACGACCGAAAGCCACCAAATTTAAGAAGGTTAAAGTAACTGTGCAGAGGTAACTGGCTCATGCAGTGATAGAAACAACCTTGGCAAACTATGCTGTAATGGTCTGTTGCACTAACGTCCAGAAAGCATGCAAAATAACTTGGAAGCTGCAATGTAAGTCTGAGCTTCTCAGGTGTACCCCCCTCTTCCTTCTCAGTGCTAACTAACACATTCCAATGCTTGGTCTCAAAAAAACCACTGGTAATAGAATCCCAGAAATGTCAGGAGAAAATGTTCCTTCTTCCCCTAGAGCTGTAGAAAAGCAGATTCTATTCCACAACGTAAAGCCAAAGCTTGTTTTGAGAAAGTGGTAAATGGAGAACAGTCACAAAAGCATTGATCTCTGAGTCTCCCACCTTCTCTGCATCTCAGAAGTGGGGACACAGACCTTGGCAGGGAGCTCAGGCATTGGGGTTCTAGGAGAGGTGGGAAGCACAGAAGTACAAGCAGTTTCTACACTATACAGAACAGAGCTGGAAGAGAACTTCAATATGAGCTGGTTCAACCGTCTCTCACTTTAGATGAGGATGCCAAGTTCTGGAAAGAATAAGTGACTATGACAGTGTCTAGACTAGGCAGGTTTCTTCCCACCACCCTGCACAAACAAGTGCAACCAGAAAATTCATGTGCCTAGACCTAACGCCACAATACCAAAACTGCAAAGGTAGCCGGGACCAAATTGTATCCCAACTTAGATGTCAAATTTAAGAAGTTTAAGTCATTACCCTGTGAGCAACGGGGAACCGCTGGAGATTCTTGTTCAGGGAAGGTGTTTACAAGCACTGGCCTTGGACTTAGACTTAGGTTTGACTCTTGGGCTAGTTATTAAGTTTTCTGAGCTTCATTTCCTTCTCTAGGCGAGAGGAAGATTAAGTCCTTAATTCACCTATTTCAACCTATTCCTTCAGCTTCAACCCACTTTGTAGTGTTGTAAGGATTAAATAAGAAAATGAATTTAAAGCACTTAGTACTGTACGTAAATCAATATTCAGTAGCGTTAACTATTAATCAGAGTAGAGCTTTACTTCTAAAAGATTCACTAGGCAAGTAGGCTCCAAATCAAGCAAGGTAACAAGGGCCTGATGGGAGGGAATGGAGAGATGGTAACAGATTAAAGAGACATTTCAGAGTTAGTGTGTAAATTGTCTATCACTGCATAAAAAACCACCTCCAAACTTAGTGGCTTAAAACAGGGCGGTCCCCAACCGTTTTGGCACCAGGGACCAGTTTCGTGGAAGACAATTTTTCCATGGATGTGGGTGGGAGGAGTGGCAGGACGGAGCTCAGGCGGCTGTAGCAGCTGTAAATACAGATGAAGCTTCACTGGCTTGGCCGTTCACCTCCTGCTGTGTGGCGGGCCTGGTTCCTAAGTTTCATGGAAAACAAGTGGGGTGGAGCTCAGGCAGTGATGTGCAGCCTGGTTCTTAACAGGCCATGGACTGGTACCAGGCCTCGGCGTGGGGACTGGGGACTGCAGGCTTAAAACAACACTCATTTATTTTGCACATGACTCTGCAATTTGTCCAGAGCTTGTCTCTGTTCTACACAGTATTAATCAGTGGAAGATCAACGAGGGGCTGGAGAGTCTACTTTTAAGATGGATCATTAATAGCCTGGTGTGGTGGTGCACGCCTGTAGTCCGGATCTACTCAGGAGGCTGAGGCAGGAGGAAGGACTGCTTGAGCCCAGGAGTTCAAGATAAGCCTGGAGAACATAGTGAGACCCCCATCTCTAAAATAAATAAAATTAAATTTAAAAAAGAAAAATGGCTCACTCACATGGTTGGCAAATTGGTTCTAGGTGTTGGCTAAGAGCTTAGCCAAGGCTAAGGGCTGGGGGCATTGGCTCCTCTCCTTGTGGGCCTCTCCACAGGCTGCTTGGGCTTCCTGAGAGCACGGTGGCTGGGTTCTCAGAGGGAGCATTCCAAGAGAGTGAGGTGGTACTTTATGATGAAGACTCAGAAGTCACATATCATTACTTTTTTTTCTTTTTTTTTTGAGACAGGGTCTCACTCTGTTGCCTAGGCTAGAGTACAAGTACAGGCATCACCATAGTTCACTGCAACCTCAAACTCCTTCCTGGGCTCCAGTGATCCTTCTGCCTCAGCCTCTTGAGTAGCTGGGACTACAAGGTACATGCCACCATGCCCAACTCATTTTTAAATTTTTTGTCAAGATGGGGTCTGGATATGTTGCCCAGGCTGGTCTTGAACTTCTAGCCTCCTTGGCCTCCCATAGTGCTAGGATTACAGGTGTGAGCTACTGTGCCTGGCCACATTACTTCCTTTGTACTATATTGGTCAAGACAGGAACAAAGGTCTGTCTAGGTTCACGAAGAAGTGGCAAAACTCCATCTCTTGATGGGGAAGTGCAAGGTTTTAGAACTTGTTATAGATAAACTATTGTGTCCACATTTGTAAAACATAATCTGCCACTGGTAGGAATGGCATGATTTAGCAAATAATTGGCTATGGGCAGTGAGGGAGAATAAAACATCGAGGATAACTGACGTCTCTAGCTTGGGTGACCCACAGTGCCATTAATAGAACTAGGGAAGAGGGAAGGAAGAGTATGTTGAGGGAGATTATTGACTCTGAGAATCCTCGAAGTAGTCAGAAGGTTGGAGCTTGGGAGAGGAGTAAGGGAGTCTTGCACATAAAAGTCACTGTTGAAACTGAGACTAGAAGAAATGGTCAAAGGGGAAAAAGAAAAATAAACACAACGGATTCTTGGAACACAGAATTTCAAGAGAGGGAGAAATGAATGGCTATAGTAGGAGAAAAACACTAAAGTTCAGTTTCAGGGAAACCAAAGGAAGCATTCCAAAAAGGAGGTGAGGCAAGGGTTGAAGTACTTATTGTTTTTTTTTCCTCTGTTAATAGCAGAAGTGCATTTAGGAGCTAGAGTAGTTTTTTCCATAACACTTTTTTTTTTTTTTTTTTGAGACAGGAAAAAAAAGCTAGAGTTCAACTAGAGTGCCATGGCATCATCATAGCTCACTGCAACCTCAAATTCCTGGACTTAAGCGATCCTCCTGCCTCAGCCTCCCCACTAGCTGGGACTACAGGCACACACCATCACACCGGGCTAATTTTACTATTTTTTTTTTTTTAGTAGCGATGGGGTCTAGTTCTTGCTCAGGCTGGTCTTAAAGTTCTGAGCTCAAGCAATCCTCCTGCCTTGGCCTCCCAGAGTGCTAGGATTACAGGCGAGAGCCATCCAGCCCGGCCCTCCATAGCACTCTTGAACCCTGGGGATGGGGGCGGGGGGGAAGGAAGAAAAAAATAACAATATTACAATGACCTGACCCCGTGCAGTCCTCTTAGGAGCTGGAAAGTGGTGTACTCAACCTTGAAGGGTAAGCACATGCTGACCTGTGCACATAAATAGGCAGGACTGTGGTATAAGGGCACGAAACCACACACCAATGACAGAAGCCAGGATGCAGGATCCAGCCCAGCACAGACCTGGATAGGACTTACCAGGGTTGGCTGCTATCCTGCCTCCAGCCCTCCCTTTCTTGTTTTTCCAGAGCACTTGCACTCAGTTTGCTGGTTATTCCTAGTAGACTGGACCATGTGAAAGCTCCTTAAACTGGAGGAAGAGTGATACTTTTCCCCAATTCCATACATACCCTCTCTGATAAACCTCACCACGGTTCTATGAAGTTGGGGTTATCATGCTCTTTTTGCAAATGAGATTGGGGACTTAATCAAGGTTACATAAGAGCCCGGTGGAAGAAAACTGCTACAGACTCCTCACTTCACTGTAAGAAAGAAAAATCTTCTTTAGCCCACTATCCAATTTTGTTTCATAGTAAAACTGAGTTCCATAGAACTCATGATAACAGAATTCCAGAGATTAGCTTTAAAAATGCCAATCTTTGTAATTAACAGTGTTAGAAAGATAGGGCAACATTCCCTTTCCTCTATACATGTGGAGGGATAGACAGTTATTCTGCATTATAAAACTGGGCCAAATAATCTAGTCGGGCAGGTATTAAGATCTTTCTCAAGAGTATCAATTTGCTTCTCTTGTGCGAAATAAAGAATTGTATGAACGTTTGTTTGTAGCTGGTACCAATTCATTTTGCTTTCTGTTTAAAAAATTTTGCCCTTGCAGGTGTTATTTGTCGCCATGCCTTGTAAAAATTACCTTAAAAAAAAACTGTCATTCTGTTTGGCTGCTGCTATGGATTCAATTGTATTCCTCCAAAAAATGTTGAAGTCCTAATCCCCCACTATCTGTGAATGTGACCTTATTTGGAAACAGGGTCTTTGCAGATGATCAAGTTAAGATTAGGCCATTAGGGTGGGCCCTAATCCAACTGATGTCCTTGTAAGAAAGAAGGTGATATTTGCACACAAAGACAGACATACTCCAAGGGAAGATGATGTGAAGATATAGGGAAAATGTCATTTATGAGCCACGGAACATCCGATACTATCAGAAGCTAGGTGAGAGGCAGGGAACAGACTCCCCCTCAGGGCTCTCAGAAGGAAAACCTGCTTATATATTGATCTCAGACTTTAGCCTCTAGAGCAGTGAGGTAACAAATTTTTGTTGTTTAAGCCCCTCAGTTTGTGGTACTTTGTTTTGGCAGCACAGGAAACTAATAAAGCTGCTGTAAAAATAATGTAGTGATTACTGTATCTCCTTATCAGTAAGATTTCTGTTGAATCAAGACAAGATTATTGGCACTTGCCTCTTCTACACGCATGACGGAAAAAACAAAACAACTCTCAAATAACTTTAGTTTGTTTCATTAAACTGACAGCTACAATCTGATGACAAGTTCAGTGCTCTTCCATTACGTCATAGCTACAAAAGGGCACATTAACCATTAGCAGCCATTTATTTTTCTTTTGCGGTTATCTTTTGCCCATTTCCTATTGGTTGCTTTTTCCATTATTAATTTGTAGGTGCTATTTCTAAAATTAGCTACATTATGTGTTTTAGATATTGTAAATATTTCCTCCCAATCTGTCATTTATCTTTTTTAACTTTTTCTTTTTTTTACAGAGATGGGGTCTCACTATATTGCCCAGGCTAGTCTCCCGGCCTCAAGTGATCCTCCCGCCTCAGCCTCCCAGGGTGTTAGGATTACAGGCGTGAGCCACCATGACTAGCTTTTTATTTTTTAAATGGCATTGCCATACAGATATTTATTTTTATGTAGCCAAATATATCAGTCTTTTTTTTTTATGGCTTCTAAATTTCATATATTGCTTAGGAAGGCTTTCTCCATTTCAAGATCACAATAATTCCCTATTTTTCTCCCAATATTTTTATAGTTTTTTAGAGATGGGGTCTCACTCTGTCACCCAGGCTAGAGTGCAATAGCACAATCACAGCTCACTGTAGCCTTGAACTCCTGGGCTCAAGCAATCCTCTTGCCTCAGCCTCCTGAGTAGCTGGGACTATAGGGTGTGCACCACCATGCCCAACTATAATAATTAAAATTTTTTTTTTTTTAGAAATGGGGTCTTGCTGTGTTGCCCAGGTGGGTCTCAAACTCTTGGCCTCAAGCAATCTTCCTGCCATGGCCTCCCAGAGTGTTGAGATTACAGGTGTAAACCACCACACTCAGCTTATAGTTTTAATGTTTAGGGATCAGACTTCATTTTTTTCCAGATGGATGGACAACTGACCCAGCGTCCTTAATTGAATACATCCCTTCTAACTGACGTGAAATGTCACTTTTAATGTAAGTTCTTAGAGATACATGGGTCTATTTCTGGCTTTTTTCACATTCTGACTTCACTTGCCTTTCTTCAGCAGCCGGCCACAGAAATGCACATGCATATGAATGGGGCGGATGGTGCCCACCTGGAGAATGCATGCCTTTCCTCCCCTCATTTGCTGTCATGCAGAAATGTGGGCCCCTTGTGGCCATATCTTCTAAGTTTTCAAGAGGTTCTAGACATCTAGATTTTTATATGATATCTCCAGTTTTTAAAGTGCTGCCAATTAATTTTTTTTTAATTTAAAAAACATTATGTGGACAAAATGTATTTGCGAGCTGAGACCAGCCTGTGGCACACCAGTTGGTGACCCTATTCCAGATGGTGAAATATGATAATGCGGAGTAAGGCCAGACTGGGTCCAGGAATCCACCTCCAACTCTTTCCCACTGCCAACATTAAGAAGCAAAAGAGGAAGAGTGATGCGGCAGCTCCTGGAGACCTAAGTTATTTGCAACCACCCTCTGGGAAAGAAAGCAGTGTTGTGATTTGTCTCAACTCTCACCCACATGAGTTGATGATGTGGTTCCCGGTTTGCAAGCAACCAGCAGGTAGAAGGTCAGCATGGGGGACAGGACGGTAACATCCTTAGTTAAGTTGGGCCTCCCAGAACCTGCTAGGCTGAGTTACAAAAGACAACGGGTTGGAAGGAGAACGGAAAGTGAGGTGCTGGCCAAGGATAAAGATTATGGTCTTCAAAATAAGCTGGAAAGTGACGTAACCTATCTAATAATAATGCAGCTTCCCTGCCTACCTTTCAACTTAACACTAAAGAAATGGCAATGAAAAGACGCCTCCAACTCTCACATGGAGGACAGATCTGCTAGAAGCAAAAGAGTCACATTGTGGAACACCACTGTTTATGGAGAAAGCCCCTTCACATGCATTATCTTTCTTGTCTCTCATGACAATCCTGTGAGGGAGGCAGAATCAGGCTGTTAGTGTCCCTTACAGAAGAGGAAACTGGCATTAGGGGGCAATCAGAATGGTTTTTAGATGGCTCTGGGATATGCAGGAATGACGCTGTATGGAGAATAAAGGACTGCAGGCCCGTTCTCCTTCCTGGTGCCATTTCTGCAGATCATTTATTCATTGAACGTTTCTGAACACCTCTGATGGGCTAAGCACTCTCTCCTAGGCACTGGAAACATAGCGGTACACAGATCCTTCCCTTTAGCTGAATCAGTCATCCCTACTCTGAACGATGACCCAGAATGGACTTGCCCTATTCCTCTCTAGTTGGAGCAATGACCTCAGGCCAACTCTTGCATTTTGTTCTAGAGACCTTGGTTGCTTCTCTGTCGGTTACTTCCTGAAAAGCACTGACCTGTGCCAGGAATACAATATGCTTTTACATGTTTAAGGCATAGAAAAGTGGCAGACTCACCCCCAAACTTTGGCCATGCCTTAATTCTGACCTAATTTTAAAATATGTTTAATGCAGGTCACATAATTCCCTGCACATGCCACTCTGAGAGCAGGGATGGCACATACGGTTTCTCCTGAAGCAGAAAACAGAGCCCAGCTAGTGAGGTGGCCAGTTTCTAGGGTATTTTGAATTAACCTCTTTTTTTTGCATTACTTTCCCTTCACCTACATCTTTTCCTCTGATGCCTCCATCCTTTGGGGTATGTGAGGGGCAGGAATATGTACTAGGTACATGTAGAACAGTCCCACCAGTTCTACACTCTCGACACCCCATCGGTTCTTGTTCTGCAAACATATTCTTCCGTTGACTGTGGTGACTACTTTGTCTTCTAAAAAGATATGTCCAAACTCAAACCATCGGTACCTGTGACCTTACTTGGAAAAAGGTCTTTGCAGATATAATTAAGGTAAGGATCTTGAGATGAGATCATCTTTGATTAGGGTCAGCCTAAATCCAATGACATGAATTTGGTGTCCAACAGTATCCTTATAAGATATAGAAAAGAGACACAGGGGAAAAGGTCATGTGAAGGCAGAGGCAGAGACAGGGTTTATACTGCTACAAGCCAAGGAACACCAGGGATGCTGGTCACCACTGGAGAAAGGCACGGAATGGATTCTGTCAGAACCCCCAGAAGGAACCAGCTGTACCAACACTTTGATTTCAGACTTCTGGCCTCCAGAACTGTGAGAGAATAAATTTCTGTTGTTTTTAGCCACCAAGTTTGTGGTAATTTATTATGGCAGCCCCAAGAACAAATACACAGACCCAACCCATTCTTCCCCTTTGAGCAAGGACTACTATGTACAACTCAACCTGAGAGTGAGGCCTTCATTCCTTTCCCTTAGGGCTTCTGGAAACAGTTTTCAGATGACTGTTCAATGCTCAGAGAGTTGTAAGTATCCACCCAGCAGGCATCTGTTCACCAGCAGAGGACACCTTCGGAGGTGCTGGGCTCTCTGGCTTCAGGAGTGGGATCCATGTCCTCATCCATATCAGATCTGTCTGCTCCGATCTCGGCCCTTTCTTCCTGCCTAATCCAAAGGCTGTTTTCTAGCTGTTCTTCAGCAACTTCTAGCTCTTCCTCTGTTTGTAAACCAGCCACAGTTTCCCGGGGCAAGTTTGAGGAATATAGCCCAAGTTTGGCTTTACAACCAAACATTGCCTCATACGGACTCTGTTGCAAAGAAACGTCGAAAGCCTGATTCCTCACCATCTGCATGAATCGTAGGCCTTCAGCCCAGTTCCGTGAGTAGTTACTATGCATCCAGGCACTTACCATGTTCTTTACATCATGGCTTGCTCGTTCCAGGGAGCCCTGGCCTTGACCAGGGTGGTATTTACCAGAGACAATTTTTAGGTCTGGCCATACCTCATTGAGCTCATTAACAACCTGGTTTGTGAACTCTATGCCACAGTCAGATTCTAATACACTGGGTGTACCAAGAATTGTGAAAATATCCAACAAGACACTGACCACCTCATGGATCTGTTTGGTTTTTAATGGCCGTAAGATAATAAACTTGGTCAAGTGGTCCTGGTAATAGAAAATAAACTTGAACTCGCCATCAGCATTTGACTGCATGTCAAGTATTTCAATTTGGCATCTGGAGTCCATGTCCTTAAAAGTCACGGGCTTTGGTGCAAGGGTTCTCTTGGGTAGTGGATTCCTCTGGTGGCACTGTTTACAAAGAGTCAGATACAAGACAATGACTTCTTTGGTGACGTTCCCATATTTTCCTTGCAGCTCCTTGAGCATGCGTGTCCGCCCACCATGCCCAATACTGAGATGTGTATCATGAAGAATATCAAACAACTCTTCTTTATGCACATAATACCGTATTCGATCTCGTTCTCTGTGAGTAGCCTCGATCAGTTTCTCTGTGCCTTGTACAGAGATCACATCGTATTTTGCGGCACGGCGATAATCACGTGATGACTTCTTCCCCTTTTCTTTAGCTTGTTTGACTTCCTTTATTGTTTGAAAGTACTTTTCTTTGGAAAACACCTTGCTGTTGTAACTCTTGCTTTCTACCAGTTTTGTTACGCTTATAAGAAACTTTTCTCTCATGTTACTTATCTCCATTTCCATTTCACCTGCATTTGAAATACTGGGTGGATCATTTCCAGCTGTCTGTGGCATCATGGAGAACTGCAAGAAGGATGCTAAGACAGGGAGAAAGAGAAGAGAATAAAGTTAAATTTGCTGAAACTCCATCTGGAAGACTTGCCCTCCAAAGTTTCTCATCAATTCTTTCATCTGATTTTTGAAGACTATTATACGGAAGAAAGATAACAGAGTAATAGTATAAAGCAACTAGAAAGCCATTCAAAATGAGAGCATGTCAAAAAAATTTGAAATCAGTAAGATTACAAATATATAGTAATTTTAGACTTTAAGCAAACAGAATAATAATACCATTAGCTTATATCATGAAACCTAACTAACTAGTCTTTGTTATTAATAATTGAATAGGAGAGAGGATAAATGTAAATCCCTAAGGCAGGAGGCTAAAATCCTACCCTCAGTAGCTTTTAAAATAATATAAATGGGAGAATGTTGCTGGAAGGTACACACAATAACAGCAAACTCTTAAACTTAAGTTAGCACCAGGAAGTGCTAACTTCAACATACACAAACGTCTTTCTATGGCTAAAGAGTCTGTCCTCACTTTAGAAGAATCAAAAAGAAAGTGGTGGAGATATTTTTAAATTATGGTTTTCCCTGACAATTGTACACAGGATTAATAAATGAAGATTCTGAGTCCTTACCCTGTGGGACCATGTTTTCATAACTGTCCAGCATTGTGTCCCTGCAGCAGTCCTTTTGAGAGGCTTCCAAATACTTCCAATCTTTGGTCATATCTTCAAATGTTTTGCTGCCTCCTGAAACGGCACTGGCTGCTGTCACAGGGACCATTCAGCCTTGGGGCCTGGGCTAAGGAACAGCTTTAGCAGGATGGGGGAAGAGACAGTAGAGGGCACCAAGAATGAAGGCAAGCTGGCACCAGCAACTCTAAACACAAGTCAGGTGAATATCATATGGAAGAAATAAGGAAAAAGTCTCATATCCAACAAGATGATCTGAGCTTCATGTGTGAAGGAAAGGAGTTTTGCTCTCCTGGGAGGTCTATAGGTCTGGCTTACTTTTGACACTGCCAGAGCTGGAGCCCATGTATTTCCGGAACAAAGCAGAGAGTCCAAGTGAACTTGGGTACTCCTAGGCCGGGAGACACTTTCAAGTATGGCATTGATGGCTCCAGATAGAGTTGGCAGGGTCTGTTCCCAGAAATGGAAGTATCATGTCTATGTGTACAGAGATATGTCAGGAGATTATTGTGCTGAAAAGAGATACACCAAATGGAGTCCACATGCCACCAAGATTGGAGAATTCCTTAGGGAGAGAACTTGATACTCGGGTGTCTACACCAGGATTCCTTAGTTAGAATAACCCCAAGATACAGGATGGTGAGAGGCCAGGGAAGGAGTCCATGATGACTGCAGGAATTCCAACAAGCTTAGGAAAACAAGATCCCCAAGATCCCAGACATCAGATCCAGAGCTGAGGGGCAGGGCAGAATCCTGAGAAGCAGGGAAAGACGGAAACCTTTAAAAGCTCTGAGCAAGAGTCTCAGTTAAGCCAGGCCTGCTTCCAGGTCCCGAAAGTCCTCCACTAAGAAGGCTTCAAATTCCCTTCCTCAGAACCACTGGCTAATCATGGAATATTCCTTATTATAAGACACCACGACTGTAAAACCAATAACTTAATGACAACTTTGAGAGGAAAAACAGAGAACTTACATTAAATGAATGTACCGACAAGACACATCCTAATTCAAAAACATGAAAAAATATGCATTTTAGAATTAAAGAAATTATATGTTTGCAAAATGCTCTTTAAGTTTGGGTTCAAGATCCTTAAAGGCTCTGACAAGTCTTGTAGTAAAAGAAACCAGTTTACATTTATTTCATCCATTACTATTCAATCATGGACATGGGACTTTGTTTCCCAAGGAGTATCTATTACCAACCCATAGTCCTAGTGATCCTCAGAAGAGACTTGAAATCATAAGGTATTCAATGGGATCTAGGATGAGGATCTTCCAAATTCCTTACTGAAACCAGCATCTCTCAGAAATTGGGTGGCTGTACTGCTGCTATTTTAAGGCCCTTCAGGGGACTGCACAGGAAGAAAAAGCCTCACCTTCATGACCTCCATACTATAAAATAACCGAGAAGACAGGCTGGAAATAATTTAGAACCAAAAGATGTAAAATCTCAGTTTTTAGTACGAAATGTTGAACTTACTACCCCATGAAATTCTAAAGCACAGCTCAATGGCCACAGCTGGCTACTAGACCTATTTTTGTCCATCCAGTGATTTTTTGAAAACAATTTGAGTGATTTACCTATACTTACACATTGGGAGATTTCACACAAAAAAACTAGGTTTCTGGCTTTCTTGAAAATGGGAAGATTTGGCCATATTGGGTATTGCTGCCTGGCAGCAACTTGCTGTAGTGGAGACGGCAGCATTTTTCTTTCCTTTTTTTTTTTTTTTTGAGACAAGGTCAAGTTCTGTATAGCCCAGGTTGGAGTGCAGTAGAACAATCACAGCTCATTGCAGCCTCAAACTCCTGGGCTCAAGCAATCCTCCTGACTCAGCCTCCTGAGTGGCTGGGACTACAGGTGCCTGCCACTGCCACTGGCTTTTTATTTTTTAGAGATGGGCATCTCCTTATGTTGCCCAGGCTGCTCTCACACTCAAGCAGTCACTTGGGATTACAGGCCTGAGCCACTGCACCCAGTGGCATTTTTCTTTAGATGGAGCCTGCACTCTCTTATTTCCCATACTCCTTAAGTGACCTACTAACCTACTCATCTTACCTGCTCATCCCTGTAAATTTCTGAGTTTTCAGTATCTGTTCTAAAGCAACATGAAAGAAATGTGGCCCTTAACCAACCAGCTTCCTGGTGTGATCTGTGCTGATGGGGTAACTGATAAACGAGCTTGGTTAGAGAAAATTGGAAGCATCTCTCAAGTCATGTGTACTCCCTTCCTCACCCACCTGAGTCTTTCTGTTGCCGACCTGGAACGTCTTCCCGCTGATCTTCCAAATCACAGTCAGCTCACATCAGCCTCCTTCCAGATGTATTCAGCAACTCCAGCTGATTGCCATCTCTCCCTCCTCTGAATAGCCTGTACCACTCACTGGTGCACTTTGCTTTGCATTTTTAGTTGACTGGTTCAGGTGAATACAAACTAGAAGGTAAGGATTGGGGCTTCTACCTGCCTGTGTCCCTTCGGAGGGCAAATGAATACAGAGCTGAGCACAAAAGATGTTAAAAGGACATTTGTCAAATACGTTGCTTAGAGCTATATCATTATTAGCGAGGCAGTGCAGCGGTATGGTTGAGCCGAGTCTTGGGAATTCAATTTCTGACCGTACCATTTACTGTGTGACTAGGGCAAAGTCTCTGGGGCTTCAATTTCCTGATCTATAAAATCGGGAGAACACCGGTATCCATCACAATAGACTGCTATGAAGATCCAATGATAATGCAGATAAAGCTCTTAGTACAGTGTCCCCGCACCTTCGACACAACACAGGAACTTCCGCTGATTCCTGAAGACGGGTTCCGGCATCACTTCCTTTGTGCAGTCGTCCTCCCCCGACTTCCGCAGACTCGGCTCCCATTCCCTGGTTCCACACTTGTCCGCCCTACCCACCTGGCCGAGGGCGGTCAGCTCCGGGCTGAATGAATGAAGTGGGTCAGGAGTGGAGGGGCGGGCCGGAGGCCGGGAAGGCGACAGGAATGCGCCAGGGACCCGCAGCGTCCGGGAACTCACTCCGCCCCCAGCCCAGCACGCAGCTGTGCCGCCGCCTCACTTCCCGCCCCTGCTAACCCCGCGGCTCCCCAGCGCCTTCGCCTCCGGAAGTCGGTCCGCGCCGGCCGGAAGCCCCGCCCCTCCCGACTGGCCGCCGCAGTCTCAAAGGAACCCTCAGTGCTCCTCCCAACTGGGTCTCGTGAGGGTCGTGCCCAGCCAGGACAAGACATATTTAGGGCTGTCCCGGAGGTGATAGCTAGGGCCGGCATAGGTGTGACCTTGGCTAAGCAGTCGCTTAACTCGGGCTCCTTACCCATTCCCACAGTTACGAAGCCTCCCTAATAAGTAAACTGCCTTCGCCTTCAGGCATCTGCCTGCTTAGGTAACGTGAGGAATGGCGGAGCGCACAGTTGACCGCTGGACACTTCACATCCTTTCTGAATCCTCCGAGGAACCTGCGTTTTAGATGAACCTTTTTTATTTCATACTGCAACCCAAAGATCTGTTAGGTTTTGGTCGATGGCACTCACCCAGCCACCTATGCAGAAAACAAGCCTGTAAACGGGGACCGTGAGTAGCTCAGAAAACCTGAGACTTCTCGCAGAAAACCTGAGACTTCTCGCTCTAGGACAGCTTGAAGCAATGTTCTACATTCCACTGGGAAGTCAAAGCAGCATATTTTATTCTAAGCAAATCTATCCAATGGCAATGCAAACTTTTATTCGATAAAAAAAATAGCCTGTATGTCCGCACAGTAGCACATTAGTAGGAAGATAGGAAAAGACAGGTTCAAGAGTGTTTCCAATTAGCTTTTCTTATTGGGTCATCTTCTCAGTGAGCCCCCTTCAGCTATAATGTACCCCCAAATGGTGCTGCCTGCTATGAAAAATAATCACTATCTCATTAGTCCTGATTTTGGAAAACAGCATCTCTCAATAATTAAAGAACTGATGTTCAAATGTAAAAGACCAACTCTATTTAAACAGTATTTTTCATTACAAGTGGCCTGCCTCTAAACAGCAAATGTCACCTGAACTTCCCTTTCCAGATCCAAAGATCGACAAATCAAAAAGGTAAGAGACTGATCCACTGAAAACTAGGTAGTATCCCAAATAACCACACACAAAACAAAGGCTCTTCCTTTTAGCAGTTTTTAATGAAAGTTGTACATAAGATTATGTTATTCCTGCATCTTCTCAATTGTTTCTTCCTTGTACTTGCCCTTTTCCTTTCCTACTTGGCGAGATTTCGCTTTCCGTTCAAGGATCTTTTTGCGGTCTTTGTCCAGTTTAAGCCTAGTAATAACCACCTGCAGAAAAGAGAACACACTCTCAAGCTTTAGATAATTACTAAAACAACCCATGCGAAGACACAACGTTCAATTCTATTTTCTAAACCTTGGGTAGTGGATGCCTAAACAGAAAATAATGTATTTATTTAATTTATATTTGCTAATGTTCTACCAACAAAGAAGAAAAAGCAAGGTGGCATCAGTAATTCTTCTCATAGCCTCTTCTGTGCTTTACTATGAAATCTCTCACCTGGGCTAGAGTGCTGGTGTCAGCCTAGCTCAACGGCAACCTCCTGGGCTCAAGCAATCCTCCTGAGTAGCTGGGATTACAGGCATATGCCACCACGCCCAGTTAATTTTTCTATTGCTATTTTTAGTAGAGACAGGGTCTCTCTCCTGCTCAGGCTGGCCCCAACTCCTGACCTCAAGCGATCCTCCTGCCTCGGTCTCCAGAGTGCTGGGATTACAGGTGTGAGCCACTGTGCCTGGCCAAAATCTGTTTCTTTTTATTGTGAAATGTATCAACTATTCTACTCCTTCCACTCCAGTTTTACAAGCTAACCAAGTCATATACAAATACATTTTTGTTTCTAAAGTAACTTTAGAATTGTAAGGTTAGAAATTTAATTTGACCTTCACACATGCTTTCAACTTGGTGAGGTCACAGTACAGATCTTATTTCAACAGTGTGAATCCTAAAGACATCCATATTATGATAAATTTTAGTCTTAGGAAGGAAGGTGAGGGAAGTGGAAAGACACTAAACTAGGTCCTAGAAATACAGCATGGTGAGCAAAACAAAATCTCTGCTGTTATGGAGCTTATTCTCTAAATATTTATGTATGTCACTTTGATATAGAGAAAAATAGGGCAAATGTGGGGAGGCTGAGGAACAGGGGCTAGAGTGATCAGGGAAAGTCCTACTGATAAAGCTACATTTGAACAGAGGCCTAAAGGGGTGAGCCATCTAGGCACAACTGACCCAAAGAGAATAGCAAGCCAAAGGTCCAAAGGCAGGAGACTAAAGTTTTATAGGTATGTTTCTCAAACTTGAGTGTGTCTAAGAATCAACTAGAGGGCTTATTAAAACAGATCCCTGGGTCATAACCCTCAATTCTGCTTCAGTAGGTCTAGGAACCTAGAATTTGCAATTCTACCAAGTTGTTAGGTGATGCTGCTAACCAGGAGACACACTCTCAGTAGCATGATTGTATGCCAAGGTGGCCAGTGGACTAGAACATGTAAAGTGGAAAAAGATATCAGGTAAGGTCTTACAGGCTACTCTGATGGCACCAAGCAGACAGGAATCTAGAGATGAGACAGTAATCAACAGGTCTTATTGACTCATGTGGCGCATATAATAAATGAATAAAAAATGACATTTTTGGCCTGAGCAATTGGGAGGATAGAGCTGCCATACACCATGATGATGGAAAACTCTGAGAAGAGGTTTAAGGACAAAATCAGGAGTTTGAACACATTAGATTTGAGATACTAATCAGATATCCAAGTTGAAATGCACAATTGGCAATTAAATATTGAATCTGGAGTTCGGGGGAAGAGATCTAGATATTTTAAGTCCTAGGACTGGAATGAGATACGAAGATGAGTACTGAGCCACTCAAAGATCAACTATGTCACATGTTGCACTAATAAGTACAGTACAAAAAGAATAAGAATTAGCCACCAGATTTGGTGGTGGGAGACAAAAATATGATTGGAATAGGTTAAGAAAATTGGAAAGTCTTCGCTCTTAGGAGATACATACTGAAGTACTTAGAGAAGTGTCATGACACTGATAATTCACTGGGGGTGAGGTGAGGAAGACAGGCAAAGAAAATTGTAGCAAAATTTTAATAGAGAATTCTAGGTGAGAGTTATGCAGGTGTTTTACTGTACTAGCCAACTTTTCAGAGGTTTGAAAATTAGATTTATGGCACCAACGTAAGATCAAACCCCAGTATTTGAACATTCACTGTGAACATTTATTACCTTTATATTAAACACAAACAAATTTTTTAAAACTTGGAAAACAGAAATTACTGACAGCAATATCAAATCAGAGGCCACAATTTGTGCATCAATTGCCAATAATTAGTTTGGGGGAGAATTCACATGAGAATCCAAGGCAAGCATCTGCTGGTACGGGAATCAGACCAGATTTTCTATCTTGGCTTAGACATAATCACTCTCCATGGGATCTTAACGTCTGAGCTTTGGGTCTCCCCCTCCACCCCCGTCTGTAAATGGTTCAATACCTATTGCTCAGGGCTGTAAAGCTACCTTACTGCTTACTCAATTCTGTTAAATACACAAAAACTAACAGGGTTAAAGCTCCATTTCACCTTATAATTGACCTATTTCCCAGATTTTAATATGTTAATTATTAGGTTGTTGCTATATCAGCTTACTAATAGCTTTCAAGGAAAAGGTATGTTAAAAATAAATACAGGCTGGGCGCGGTGGCTCACGCTTGTAATCCTAGCACTCTGGGAGGCCGACACGGGCGGATTGTTTGAGCTCAGGAGTTCGAGACCAGCCTGAGCAAGAGCAACACCCCGTCTCTACTAAAAAATAGAAAGAAATTATCTGGACAACTAAAAATATATAGAAAAAATTAGCCGGGCATGGTGGCACATGCCTGTAGTCCCAGCTACTTGGGAGGCTGAGGCAGTAGGATCGCTTGAGCCCAGGAGTTTGAGGTTGCTGTGAGCTAGGCTGACGCCACGGCATTCACTCTAGCCAGGGCAACAGAGTGAGACTCTGTCTCAAAAAAATAAAAAAATAAAAAATAAATAAATAAATACATACATACATACAGAATGACCGTTAAACAAATTGATTTGGGAAATGTGTCAAGTGGTATTAGAATTTTCAATAGAAACAAGTAGTATTTGCTTTAAGACATGGTTTCCAGCACATCTAAAATCAGGAACTATTTCTATGAGATTGTTCTGTAAACAAGTAATCACATCTGTCAACAATAATTGCTGCAATTTCCTTCTTCTCTCAAGTATTTTCAAAAATACCCACCTTGCTGGGGTGAATGCCCACATGGACAGTTGTGCCATTGGCCTTTTCCCGCTGCACCCGTTCAATGTAGATGACATATTTCTTCCTGTAAACCTGGACTACTTTGCCAATTTGCTGACCCTTATAGTGTCCCCGAACCACCTAAATGCAAATTCAAAAATAACAAACATTTGGATAAAAGAACAAAATTAACCTTGCAATCCAGAAACTGTTAATCGTGTACCCACCCATAAACTCTACCATTAGCTCTACAGGATATTTCAATTTCGAAAGACTTCATCATTAAGGGAAATGTGTCAATAATTCCATTCCTGGCTTTAACTAACCTGTAAACGAACCATGCCCGCATGTATCTACAATGATGTACAGTGCACCTCTACAAATGATGGCCCACCAGCAGTGGCAAGCTTGTTAAAGGGTTAATAAGAGCCCATTTGGCATTCTGTAGGAAGCTGACGATAAGAAACTTACTACTCTAGCTCAAAAGCAACAACAGCACTTGTACTTAATTTATAACCCATTAAAGTGCTCAACCCAGTGCCAGAGTGGACAGCAACAAATGCTTAAGGGAATAAACCAGTTCTTTCTCAGAAGTTAACTAACAGTTTCCTACCCAGGAATCCTAGTGGCCCTCAGCTTGTCAGGAAGCAACCCAAAGTGCTTCTGAATAGGTGTTTCTTTCTAGTTCTGACTTTCTTGCATTGACATATATTGAAAACAGAGGTTGCCTTCAAAGTCTACTTGCAAGTTTAGCACTGCAACAGCAGGGACCAATGGCTGTTTTCAACCCATGAGGCTCTTATTTGGGAACTGGTTTCACTCATGAAACAATATTGATGTGCAAGTGGCTTTAGAGACTGCCTCAATTCTTTAATAACTAGCTGCAGGTTACAGCTAAGAATCATTATAGAAATTTTCACTTAAATTGACACATTCTTTACTGGTAAACTTAGTCATGTGAGATTATGGGTCAGTTAGACCTTCTCAATCTAGATTCCGAGCAATTCTGTTTACCAGGCCTCACATGCCTCTTCAGTGACCAAACCTATGAGAAAAGGATAATCCCGAAGTAATGTTCCAGTTTTCTTACTCTGTCACTTAATTATGGCTGCATCTGATGCTTGGGGGGAGTTGATTTTCACCAAAGAATAAAATAAAGAACTGAAAAGCAGCATGCTTTTTGGGTTTTTTGGTCCCTGGCTCAACTCATCATGCAATTCTGTTCTGGGATAAAAAGTCTGGAAACATCTCTCTCAGAATGCAATCCCTCCTGGCCGGGCGCGGTGGCTCACGCCTGTAATCCTAGCTCTCTGGGGGCCGAGGCGGGCAGATTGTTTGAGCTCAGGAGTTCGAAACCAGCCTGAGCAAGAGCAAGACCCCATCTCTACTAAAATTAGAAAGAAATTAATTGGACAACTAAAAATATATAGAAAAAATTAGCCGGGCATGGTGGCGCATGCCTGTAGTCCCAGCTACTTGGGAGGCTGAGGCAGGAGGATTGCTTGAGCCCAGGAGTGTGAGGTTGCTGTGAGCCAGGCTGACGCCACGGCACTCTAGCCCAGGCAACACAGTGAGACTTTGTCTCAAAAAAAAAAAAAGAATGCAATCCCTCTTCTAAGCTAAGTGTGTGGTATATCCATCAAAACAACATGAACAAGTAGGGCTACATACCTGAACTTCATCATCCTTTCGGATGGGCATGGATCGAACATTGTATTTCTGTCTCAGTTCTTTGGAAAGAGGGGATGACATAATCTTCCTGCGAATGTGGGAAGGTGCATTGAAATGTCTCTTGCGGTTCTTGCTTCGGTCCGAAGTCACAAAGGGATTGAATTTCATTTTGGCTAAATAAAAAGTTAGAGACTCTTAAATGGTCAAAATCTCACTCAGTTTCCAAACAACAGCAATAATTTCATCGATAGTTTAGAGTGCTCACAGAAACTGCCATGTTCTGTAACTCCATACAAAACTGCTTGAACTGAACGGCCTGGGAAATGAAGCTTGAAACTCTAACATTTTTGCATTACTAGGATGTTTTCCATAAACTGTTCACGGGATGACAATTTTTTTCCATTAATAACACACTTGTTTTAGTTATAAAATTTTTTGTTTACACTCTCCAAACTCCTTAAGTACTGTGCGAGGAAGTCAAGACAGGACTTGTAAATGTTTCTGCTTAAACAGAGCAGACCGACAACTCAATTCTGCAAATTTAACATCACATTTTAGAAGGAGCAACTAATCTTCATTTTCACGTAGTTGAATCTGAAAACATTTAGCCCTTCCAAAAATAAATGAGCCAGGCCCCCTATCCCAAACCTGGAAACTTTCGCACCCATCTCGGGTTCAATAAACTTTCCAATGGGAGAAAGTGGTCTGGAAGTTCCGTGAAGGCTTTATCGAGAGCAGTTACTGTAGGAGACCACTCTCTAGGAAACAACACTGCCTGGACTTGACTCTATCTCCACAGGATCCCTCCCCTCAGCTCTTATTCCCGAGTCCCCAAATCCCCTGCCCCTCCTCCCTCTCCTGCCCAGCGACCCCTGAATTACGGAGAAAAGAGGTCAAAACCACCCCAGTCCCTCTCCTTGGCTGCCATTCGGCCGGCAGGAGAGGATCAGAGCCCCCAAGGTCAGCAGCCACCATGCCCAAGAACGGATGGCTGCGGATTACAAGCGCTTCCCCAGCAAATTCTCACCCGCTGCCGCTTCAGCGATGGCCACAAAAGGGAAGAGAGTTACACGCTGCTTCCGGTTCTGTACGTTTACGAGAGATCTCGCGAGACCAATGTCTCTTTGAGCGAGAGGGGCGCGGAGTTTGAACGCGAAGAGTAAACTGGGGAAGAAATTGATGGCTAGTGTCTCCTAGTGGCTCGGAGGGGAACTGATGGGGCTGCAAAACCCTCCAGGTGCTAGTGTCGGTCTTCCGAGGTCCAGGTGCTGCTGCCGAATCCCCTGGGAAGGGTCGTCTCTGGGCAAGTGGCAGGAGCTGCTTAGGGTCAGACTGCTCCAGAGGGTGTTGAAGGAACGAGCGGCCTGAGGGGACCCAGTTGCTTCACTCCTGGGTGCCGGGCGGCGGGCGCCCCCTTAGCTGGGAAAGGACAGGTCCTATTTGGGGCCGCCAGGTGGCGCTGGGACCCCGGGTGACCGGTCACCTGGGTAACCTGGATCTCACCCCCCCGCCCGCCCCGGCCAATGGCGTGGGCGTGGCAAGCGTGTCTGTCCCTTAACGAGCTCCAGCGAGACGCCGGCCGCCGCCCCATCCCTCCGCGTCTGTACTGTGGGGCACGCCCGAGATTCGGCTCTGGCTGGCGAAGGGCCTTCCGAGGACTGGGGCCAGCGATCGCCCCCCACCGCCGTGGAAACAGATCTGATTCTGCGTTTCTCGCGAGCTCCCAGGTGATGCGGAGGGTGCTGGTGCAGACCACACCTGGAAGGAGCTGGGCCTGAGGAAGCCGTTCGATGCGGAGAGGTGTGCCCCTTTCGGAGTATCTGCCTGTTCTCAGTTCGGGAGCAGACGGAAGCAGGGGCAGGGGGCGCGCTCCCCTGCGAATGGACCCTGAGGCTCGCGCTTGGTAGGGCTCCGGCTTCTGCTGGATGAATAATACAGGTGTCATACTGACAGAGGACACACGTTTCATAATACTGTATAAGACGTAGCGAGTTTGCTGAGTGCTAGACACAAGTCTTCTACGCCCTTTACATCATTAACTCCTTTAGTCCACAAAACAGCCCTGTTGATGCTGGTATTATTACTATTCTCATTTTACAGGTGGTGCAACTGAGCCACAGAGAAATGAGAGGAACTTGTGCAAGGTTATACAGAACCCATAAGTGACAGCTAAACCCATGCAGGCCGGCTCCCCTCTGGTAACTCTACATGGCCCCACCTTGTAGGAACCCACTGGGTCCAGTTAAAGAGTGAAAAACCATATCCTGGAGCGCCCAGGATAAGTCAGAATATGTGTTTTCATGATTTAAAAATAGCAGTATTCTTAAATATGCTGGGAAGGATATCGTCCTGGATTTTATTCGCAATTGAAAAATTAAGTGAGAATTCCTCTGCTGCAACTCTTTTTAGCATGTATTTATGGAGCATATTTCATGGGCCAGCTCCGAACTAGACACTGGAGATGTAAGTCAAAGTTTGTGCCTGCGGGAAGCTCATTGTCTGAAAGGAGAGAGATACAACAGAATCAACAAGCACAGGAGCACAGGCAAAGTGCCGGCTGAGCCAGCTGCCCTTCGTGCTTCTGTGCTGAGGGAGCAGAGGAGGGCTGTGGGGTCAGGGAAGACTCCTGGGGTGAGATCACTCTTGACTGAGTGTTGAAGAATGTTAAAATTAGCTCCATGAGGCAGTGGAAATAGCTTAAGGGAAGGCAGGGAGTTGGGAAGCAGCGTGACTGCTGTTTCTGGGAACCAGGTCCTTGTGGCTGAGAGAGGCATTCAGAGGGAAGCCCAGGGGCCATGGGACTGTGCTGAGCTTGATTTGGATGCTGAAAGCATAGGGCCCGCTGAAGGCGCCTCCTTTTCTACCTTGCCTTTCTTTCCGGCCTTCACAGACTCACCCCTTCTCTTTCCCCTTATTTAATTTCAGGGTCCTCATCATTTTCCTGTCTCCCCATGAAGGCCCTCTCTGTGTCCTCAGCTCCTCTCATCCTCTGCCATCACCCTTCCTTCTCAGGCCTCCTTTCCTCCCTCCTTCTACTCAACACTGAGTCATCAGAATTAACCCTTCAGCCCACCATCTAGACAGCGTGACGGCTTGATACAGTGTGAAGCTTGTTGGGGTGCAAGTTGTTCACACAGATGCCAATTACCAGTAGCCTAGTTACAATGTCTGTTTATCTTAACACCTGTCTGTTGGGTATCCTGGCTTCACTCCGCATGGTCTGCTGGCAGCCTAGTCCCACTGCCCTCTCTTTTCCCTCGTTTCTACTTCCTCTTCCTTGATTTGAAAACGGTCCTTTTAAACTGGCACTTTAGGATCGTTTTGAAGCTGGGCTTTGGGAAGCCCTCGGATACACCAAAGCAGGGATTTCATCTAGATTCCACACCCAAAGTTGCTTCAACTAATGTTTTTCCTACACACCAAACCATCACGGTCATTTATTCATTCATTCTACAAATACTTAACCAGCTCTGTTTACGAAATTCTGTGTCAGGCCCCGGGGATAGCAAGATCTGTAAGATCTAGCCTTCCTAGAGGAGCACTTTGTCTATGAGGAGACAGACACCTTAACAGATAAGCATGATAAAGTGTTCCCGGGAAGATGATGGCATGCAGGGGGTAGGGGGTGCAACAGAGAAGCAGTCAGTTCCCCTGGGGTAGGGGGTGGGGACATCTTCATAGGTAATCCTTGAACTGTGCTTTTTCTAAAAGGCTAGGTAGGAGTTTTCCAGGTAGGCGGGTGGGGTGGGGGAGTGTTTCAGGTGGACGGAGCTGCTTGAGCGAAGGCCCAGAGGCCTGCACCAGCACCGCTTACTGGAAACAGCAAGTGGCTGGTGCTGACAATTAGCTGTGGAGTTCGTTTGTATGGGGTAAGAAGAGGATGAAGAAAAGTGAGGAGCTGTGAGGGTGAGGCAAGGTTGTTTATTTTGTGTCCAAAAAAAGGACATTTGGACTGATAGGAGGTCAAAAGTTGATGGCAGCAGAGCAGTCCTGTGAGTCACCGAGAGGGTTCACTGAGGGGAGAGGGTATAGCACTGGATCTCAGAGGGGCAGCGGTCTCCAGTGCGCGTGCCCAGGCTCCTGGCAGCCAGCAGTGGTAAGCTTGCCCGGCGGGCATAGACTGCGTAAATATGTGTCAGAGTTGAGGGTTACTGTGATGGTGGGAGGTGGCAATGTGTGTGTTGGAGGGTGCCTCTGGGCAAGGGGAGGAAGAGAAGAACAAAAGAGTTTATGTTTAACCCCAGGCTTCCATCCTTCTGTCTGTCTGCCTGTCTGTCTAATTGTATTTTCCTGTAGTGCCCTGACCCCAGGGTGGTTGCTTAAAGCAAAAGATTTTATTTGAGAACCAAAAGGAAAGGTAAAGAGCCGGGGGCGGTGGCTAACGCTTGTAATCCTAGCTCTCTGGGAGGCCGAGGCGGGCGGATCGTTTGAGCTCAGGAGTTCGAGACCAGCCTGAGCAAGAGCGAGACCCCGTCTCTACTAAAAATAGAAAGAAATTAATTGGACAGCTAAAAATATATAGAAAAAATTAGCCGGGCATGGTGGCGCATGCCTGTAGTCCCAGCTACTTGGGAGGCTGAGGCAGGATTGCTTGAGCCCAGGAGTCTGAGGTTGCTGTGAGCTAGGCTGACGCCACGGCACTCTAGCCTGGGCAGCACAGTGAGACTCTGTCTCAAAAAAAAAAAAAAAACGAAAGGTAAAGAAGAAGGAATCAGAACAAGCATGTGAAATGATAGGACCTGAAGAAATCCACAGGAACTTGGGGACACTGAGACTATTAAACTCTCGGCCTTACTTCTTGGGTGCCTGTCAAGCACAAGGTGTCCTAGCTCTAACCAGACAAACCAGCCCCACTGAGCCAGTAGCTGACGCTCTGGAACCACAGGGCAAGTGGTCTGGCGGCTCTCCAGGGTTCCTCACGAGGCAATAGGTGTGGATACTGAAGGTACCTTTAGCTTCTAATATGATTTTTCAGTTCAATTTTTGAATAAGTGATACATTTACTTGGTTCAAAAATCAGACTGTATCAAAGGTAAAGTGAAAAGTCGCCCTCCATTTCCACCATTTTCTCATCCCCTTCCATGGTTAATCGCTGTTATTAGGTTTTTATGTATCTTCCCAATTTTTTTATGTGTAAATAAGCAATAGGAATGTAAATTCTTATTCCCCTTCTTTCTACACAAATTGTAGGATCTGACTTCTGGTGTTTTACACCTTGCTTTTTCCAATTTGTTGTTATACCTTGGAGACTTTCCATGTCGATTCATGGGTTCCTGCCTTGTTCCTTTTCTAACTGCATGATATTCCCTGGACTTTAACTAAAATACCTAGTGCCCTATTATTGATTAGCATTTAGGGTTTTTCCAATCCTTTGTTATTACATAACAATTATATAACATTGTACATAGGTTGCTGCCCATATGTGCAAGTGTATCTGTAAGATATGTTTCTAGGATAGGAATTGCTGGGTCAAAGTGGAAATTTTGATAGATGATATCAAATCTCCTTTGATAGGGGTTTTATTAATATACGTTCCCACCAACAGTTTCCCTACTTCCCCCAGTAGCAGAGTGGGTCCATCAGACTTTCAGGGTTTGACAAGCTCATGGGTGGAAAGCAGTATTCCAGAAGAATTTTAATTTGTGTTTCTTTTACAAATGTGGTTGAATAAATATGTAAGAACCATTTGCATTTATATTTTCAAACTTTTTTTTATCTAAAGTGAATTATCCTTAAAGTTCAAGCTCAGAGCTTCCCACGTGCATTGCAAAATCTTTGGAATCTTTGAGAAAATATATATCTTTATTTTAAAAATAGCTTTTGGCATTCTTTGAAAATAAAAGAAGTTCCATCTACAAGTCACCGCCGAACAATATGAAGACACTGAGGATATTTTGAAAGAAACTTTTGGCAAATACAACAGAATCTGGAAAGATTAGAATCAGGTCCCCTGAAATTCATTACACTGTTTAAAACAGGCTGGCTGAGGTTAAAACAGACTCACTGGAGTCTTTGTAAACTTGATATTATTTTTACTCCTATGATAAATATTTTTTCTCATGGAATCCATCTGTATCCCTCCCCCCATAACACCTGTGCCCTTCTCTAGTCTTGAAAAGAACACAAAGATGCCCATAAGTGCTTTAAAGCAGTCCTCTGTGTCTCCCAAATACCCCCTGTCGTATGGCCCCATTCCCTAGCAGTCCCCAAATGACCCCCACTACAGGCATTTGGAAACTAGAGAAGAGGCACCGAGCTATTTCTTTCCCCCCAGACAGCAAACTTTGCTGCGAGGGGTGTAGGTTGGGGAGGGCTCAGCTGCTGACACTCTTGGGGTGCTGACCTCCACTTGCGAGGATAGCTGGAGGTTTTTGTTGTTTTCAATGTTAAGGCGTTGGTTGACTTTAGGGGCCTCAATGAACAGCCAGTAGCTGTCCCCGAATGACTTGCTCCTCAGGTGAGACAGGTCGGAGGCTTTCCTGGTTGGGCCCTCAGTGGGGCCAGTGCAGTCCAATGTGGGGTCCCCAGGTAGAGAGGTGAGCAGCTGGCAGCACCTGGGTTTCAGCATTTGCTGGGTGAGACCGTAGAGTCCCTGACAAGCGCAGCTGTTTTCTTCCCCACCCTTCCTCATGCAGCCCAGCCTGAGAATCCACCTCGGAAACTGGCCCAGCTGGTGTGGCCTCTAATGAGTAGTTGGGTGATGAGGAGGAAGACTGGGGCTGGGAGGTGGGAGCCCCAGGGGTTAATTTGCCACATAGTTCTCGGCTGACTCAAGTCTCACCTGTCAGGCTTCCCCTCTACTCCCTGTCTTCCAATCCATCCTTGAGAGCCCCAGCACTCAAAATGTGGACCCCTCCTTGGGCCTGGAGGGCTTGGGGAGACCTCTGGCCCTGCTTGTGGGCCGGTCTGCTGGCCATGGCCTCTGTCGACAAATGCCTGCCTCCTGATGAGACCTCAGCTCTCCAGGAAGACCCTTTTTGTTGATTCCCCTGGAAGTCCTGGGACATAGCTTCGAGACCAGCGTCTCCCTCAGGGAAGGCCTGTCAGGCTGGCGGGTTGGAGGCAGGGAGGAGGCGGGTGGGTGCTGTGAGGCTGTGAATGAGAGCTGAGGTCCTGGGAAACCTGCGCTGCCCCTTCTGTCTATTTCTGAGGGTGAGCTGGGGAGGCCTAGTGGGCATTCTGGCCTGGGGGACTCCTGCCATTGGGCCCTCACCCAGCAGGACATTTGCCAGCAAAGCTTCCTTGTCCCTGGAGAGACCCACCCGGCTTTGGGTAGGTCATACCTGAAGGTAAGGTCTGCACCTCAGGGCCTGTGACCCCACAGGAGGGCAGTGACCACCCATCTTCCCAGCCTGCTTGGCTCCAGCCTAGGGGACGGGAAAGCAAGTGAGAGGATGTGCTGGAGCCGTACACCAGAGTCAGCTTCTGGCTCGGCCCTCGCCTCCCCTGCATGCCCACGCCCCTGCCCGGATTGGGGAACAGGAGTGGGGAGAAAGCATCGTACTTCCCGCCCTGCCCCATCCAGTGCTCTCCCTCTGCCTGCCTGCCCTCCCTTCAGAGCTTGGTTGGACCAGGTCTGCCGGGGCCCTCTGTCCTCTCCCAAGCCATGGCCAGCCCAGACATGCAGCGGGCATCTTCCAGGGCAGCTCTCAGGCCGGGCTTGTCCTTCCAGGTGCCCCACTCATGCCTGTTTCCTCACCAGCAGCACCCAGGGCAGGATGGCGGCTACCACAGCCACCACGGCGATGAGGGTGATGAGCAGGAGGGCCCGAGACCGGCAGCAGAATGAACGGCTGGAGCTGGGTGCCGGGGAGACCTCCGAGAGCTCTGCCAGGCTGCGCCGCGGCAGCACACTGTCCTGCTCCCCCAGGGGCATCCCGTGGCGACTGATGATGAAGATCTGTGACTCCCGGGGCAGGGTGGGCAGCAGGTCCAAGGGGAGCTGGGCAGTCTGACCCGGGCTGCTCGGCAACCTCGCCTGGCTCGGGGCTGGCCTCCAGACAGGCTGGGACATGGCCAGGGGGTTTGTGTGGCCCAGGCTGTCCGGCGGTGGCGTGGAGGGCAGGCCCACGGGCACAGCCAGGGTCTGGGAGCTCTTGTCGAGTATGGACGGCCAGCGGGAGCTCTTCTTGCTGAGGAAGGTGACGTAGCGGCAGATGGGGCAGACGATGGTCCTCTGGACCTGCCCATCCACCCGGGTGGAGAGCAAGTACTTGACGAGGCAGTCATGGCAGAACACGTGGCCACAGCTCAGCGTCCGGCTGGCGCCCTCCAGCTCCCGGAACTTCTCGTAGCACACAGGGCACTCACTGCCCGAGCTGTCCTTGCTCTCACCCTCCGACATGGCCACTTGGAGAAGGCAGGCTCAGCTGTGGGCAGCAAGGTGGGGAGCATCAGGGCCTGATCTAGTTCCCAGCTCCCACTCGCACCTCCGCCCCCACTGCCTCCTTCTCCCCTGTCTTTGTCTTCTGCCTCTTCTTTCTTTTCCTCCTACTCTTTCCTCTTCTGCTGCTCCTCCTCAGAGGCCCCCCTGAATCAAACCAAGAGACCGAAGACCTAGAGCCTAACCTCCTTAGGAAGAGATGAGCAGACGCTTCTGGAAGGGGGTATCAGGAGACAGAGAGCAAGAGATCCCAGTCACCCCGGAAGAAGGCGTGTGAGGAGTGCCTGATGCCTTACCTTAGGCATGACAGGCACACATGGTGACGTCACCACCTTGCCTCTTCCTGGTTCAATGCCGGAAGCAGAGACAGGAAGACACAGTTCCCAGGGGAAGCAGGGGCCCAGCCTTAGTCCAGTCTTCGATTCGGGTACCCAGAGTGGCCATTTTTTGGAAAAGCCTCTGCTACTCCTCAACCTCCCCTCTCAGTTGGGGTTGGCGATTTTCATTTAGCCATTGGATCGCCTTCCTCTGTACTAAGTGACTGTAAAGCAAGGACTGTTTTAAAAATAAAGCTCAGGCTTACACATCCGAATGTCTGCTGGCCCTCTGCACTGTCATGTCAGGGAGCTGTGGCCTCTGTCCTCCACCCGCCGCAGCTCAATTAGTCTTCCAATTCTTCTTACAGGGCTGCCCGAGGCAGTGAGAAAAGCTTCTGATTAATCTTGGTGAAGGTAGATTTTCATCTTTTGAGGATATGTCTGATAAATTGGAAACAGCCAAAAGTCACCGGGGGCCAAGCCTGGTGAGAAAGTAAATGAGTAAGTGACATGATACAGTTTGGAATCAAAGATACGGCGTCACTGTAAAGCAACAAGGTAGGTTTTAAATAGTATCTGTGAGCAGAGGAGAGACCCCAGAGATGTTCTCAGCAGAACTGTTGGATTAAGTGCGAGGCGTCCCTAGTTGATGATGTTGGAGGGAAACACCCACTTGGGTATGTGGTGAGGTCCAAGTGCCCTCATTTAAGTCCCCAGTGTCACAGCTGTGGCCTAAACTTATCTAGAACAGCCGCTGAAGGAACTGTGATTTCTTGTTACTGATACCTTCTTCCATCCTTGACAGAGACAAAGGACCCCTGGACACACTAACAGAATAGAGCTGTGTGGCTGCCCCCCAGCCTGAGAGATGACACAACGGGAACAAGATCAGTTGATTGGAAGGACAAATTGTTAAGATCACAAATCTTTCGGGATCTCTCCCCTCTCTTGGCTTGGGTCTAAATCCATTTGCCGACTCGAGAATATCCTGTAACTAAGAGCACAGATATGTGGCGGTCGGGCTAGGGAACCTGAGATCCTAGAGGCAGCCCTTTCAGACCTTTGCGGAGCTTTCCAGCTTCAGTCTCTGAGATGGTCACTGTGGTACCCAGGCTGGGGGAGAGGTGGTCAAGTGCTCAGACTCTGGAGCAGGTTTTAAATTCTTAATATATCATTACTGTTTGTATAATCTCAGCAGAGTTGTCCAACCTCTCTGAGCCTCAATTTCCCACCTGTAAGATGAGGTTGATAATAATAGTACTATTAAGTGACCTAATGTGAGTGAAAAATCTGGCACACAGTAAATGCTCAACAAATGGTAGGTGTCATCGTTCAGACAGGACACGTCCTCTCCCCTCTTCTCCCAGAGGGGACTTGGGAACCCCTGTCATGGCTCTTGAGCTGGCCATAGCACTTGCCTTCTCTTCTTTCCCTCTTGTCCCCAGATGTTCCTTATTAAGTGAGTGACTGAAAAATCACACCCCCTTGACTGAGGGCAGCTCACCTTAAACTAGAATAAGTGAGCAAGATGGCAGTAGGTTAGGTAAGTGATGGGCAGTGGATAAAAATAAAGGTGCTGATTCCAGCGTTTCTCAGTAGTTTTCCTTTCATAACATATTTGCAAATGCCTAAACAGGGGTTGTTATCAGAATGACCATGATTTTCTTAAGCCAACAACTAATAGGTTCCCTGCATTTCTTAACTTCCCACAGGTGTATGATGGCAATTCTGTCCATCCATCCATCCATCCATCCATTCGTCCATGAACCCAGTTATTCCACAGATATTCACTGGTCACCTGCTACATGTTAGATCCTGAGCTTATGCACTGGGGATAAGCAGTGATCAAGGAAGTCCTTTGTGAAACTCTAGAGCCTAGTGGACATCTGTAAGTTTTCCTGAAAAAGAGATTTTTTTAAAAAGAGGATTGATGATCAATAGCTTAAGTTGTTTGTATAATCCAGAAGCAGGGATCAAAGTAGACAAGAGAAGAAGAGCAAACAAGGGAATACCAGGGGGAAGAAAGGACTTCAGAGATCATTCAGTCGAACCTGCTAGTTTTATAAGTGAGCAGATGCAGGTCTAGAGAGAGAGAAGTGACTTGCCTGAGGTCACCTGGGAAGGTGATGGAGAGGGAGAGAGAGAAGATTGTTAGAACCAGTTGATAGATTGGGTGAGTAGATATTGGCCAAGTCAGGAAGGCTCTGTCCTCCTTGGGATGAGCAGGGGAGGAGGAGGAGAGCCTCTACTTCTCATCTGAATTTGAGGAAAAGGAAAAAGCATGCAGGGAGTGCTAAGGACATCCTTGGCCCCACCGATGTCCTCTCTGGGTTATCCTTTCTCCTTCGTGTGCTTCAGGAAAGCCATGCCATTCATGCCTAGACAGTGCCACCTCCTGCCCCACCTCCTCACCTGCCTTTCTCAGTCTTCCCTGACCCCTCCCTCCTCGCATCTCTCCCTTTCTCTTCATTCCATTCCACTCTTCATCCTTGAGTTCCTCTTAGGGCCTGATTCTGTCTTGGGTGCTGGGGCAAAGGAAAGGGCAGCAGAAGAAATGCAGGGAACTTGCTCTGGTTTGCTCACAAATTGGTTAAATAACAATGCGACAAATATGCCAAAAGTATGGCAATTTGACGCCTTAGGAAATTGGGGGGAGTGGAGGGCTGGAAGGTCTTCCTAGGTGAGGTGGGACTAGCGTTGAGCTAATAATAAATAATTACAACAGCGACCATTTATTGAGTACTAATTATGTACTTGGCATTTTGCATCCCTTCTTCATTTAACCTTGACAACAACTCTGGGAGGTATTATCTCCAGTTCATAGATAAGGGGACTGAGGCTCAGGACTTAAGGAACTTGATCTGAGTCACTCTGCTCGTTTGGCAGTGCCTCCGTGGACGGCATTGCAGACTTTGGTCAAAAGAGTAGATGAAGAAACACTGATGGAAAAGTGACCAAACTTCCCTCCTCAGAGTGACCCTAAACAGGGCTGCCCCTCTGGCCACATGTGAGGCAGGGGGAGGATGATGGCTGGCCTGAGGAGCTGACCTCCTGAACCCCAGTGCCCAGCTGCCCCCAGCAGAACCCATTTTAAGGACAGAGCGAGGGGGGGTGAGTGTCACCAGCCCAGGGAAACCACAGCTCCCTCAGGACAGTGAGACAGTGAGACATTTCACTTCTAGGCACCTGGCATTCCCTCCTAGACTCCCAGTGCAAAGCCCTATGGCTTTAGCTATGACTACTTCCCCACACATAGGCATCTCTCTGTCTCTGTCTCTCTCTGTCTCTGTCTCTCTCTGTTGGCCCCCTACCCTCCCCGGCCCTGCATCATTCCAGCTTCCATCCGGGGCATTGCCAAGCTCCTTCTCCACCCCCAGCCAGGGCCCCAGACTCACTTTGGCCGGGAACCTGAGAGCAGCATCCACCTTTCCACCTGCGTCCTCCTCAGAGCAGATCAGAGCCGCCCAGAGGTGCTGGGCAGCAGCGCGATCTCCTCCTGCTGCTGTTATTGTGACGGCCGCCGCTGAGGCATTTCCTAATGACTGAGCAGGTCGGAAGGACAGCACAGGGGAGTGAATGTCGCCCAACCCGTTTGAGGCCAGGAGGCTCTTGGCGTCGCCCAGGGGTTTGGCAGCTGCTGGAGTCAGGTGATTTTGATGAGGATGCTAGCGAGGAGCCCCCAGCCTGGGGAGGGGCCCAGGAGTGGGCGCACGGGAGAGTCAGAGGGTCTCAGAATGGAGGCAGGGACTCAGGACCCCTTAGACTGAGGCTCCCTGGGCATGGCTCTCCCCATCCTGACAATGGGAAAGTCACACACACAGCCCTTCCCACCCTCCTGGACCCGTTTCAGTGATCCCATCTCCCCTTCCACCCACCCACGCACAGGGTGAAGGGGTCAGTAGATCAGCCTGGGAAGGCTGTGACACCTCAAGGCATACGCTGTATTAACGTTTGTGTGATAGCACTGTGCGCATTTGTCATTCATCAGACACTCAAAGGGGCTCAGTGCTTCAAAAGCCCAGCCACCACTGGTATAAAGAATGAGACAGTGAAACCAGTGATGTAGGAACACACACACGCACAGAAAGAGGTCCCTGACACCATGAGTGCTAGAAGCAAGTTTCACAATTGTCTGTATAATATGATTCTATTTATGGAAATGATAATTCTACATGATAATATTAATAGAGAAAAATCTGGAGGAAGACACATCAAATGGTTAATAGTAGTTATCTCTGGAGAAACTTTTAAAGTGTTATATTTCTGTGATATTTGCATTTTCATTCTGTGCTGTTTTTGTGAGCAGAAAAAAATAAGAAGAAGGGAGGAATGAAGTCGGGAGAACTGGAAACCATTTTGGGGGATTCCCTCTCAGTCCCCTCAGGAAGTCCCTAAGAAACCAGTTTGTCTTCTGAAAAAAGCAGGTTACTAGATCCAAGGCACAGCTAAGCATGAGTGTGACCCCATGGGATGACCCCATGGGATGATGCAGGATGACCCCTCTTCGGCCTGATCAATCATGGCCCTGGCTTGATGGACACCCTGAAGCTGGTGGGGAGGACGGGAAGGGAAGTGCACCTGGCCAGCTCCCCAGGGACGCAGAGATGGGTGGGAGTGAGCTGTCATGACAGTCTCTCCCATTCTTTCCCTGGGAGTCCCAGGTGGTTCCAGATTTGGCAAATAAAGATTCAGTATGCCCAGGTAAATTTGAATTTCAGATAAATAACAAATGTTTAAGTATAATGTATAAGTAACAAATGTATAAGTATGTCCAGTATAATATTTGGGACATACTTATACTAAAAAATGATTTGTTTTCTATCTGAAACTCAAATTTAACTGGGCATCCTGTATTTCATCTGACAACTCTAGTCCCAGAGGGCTTGCCAAATTTCTCTCCTTCCATCAGCCCCTTCAGCAGTGTGGCTAGTGACTCTTCCTACAGCTGTCCTTCTCTCTTGAAAAGGAGTTCCAAATACCTCAGTATCAACCCTCCGTGTGTTCCCCAGGAAGGAGACTGAGCCAGGCCAGGCCATCCTTAGACTCAGACTTACGTGATGTGATGTATGGGGTGTATAAAGTTCCTAAGCCTCCAGTGTCTTTTCTCCTGACCCTAACATGAAGCTTGACTATGAAGATTACCTTTTACACACACACACACACACACATACACACACACAATCATAGTCTGTCATGGTTTTGTGTTCTAAAATAAGAATTCCACTTAAACAATTATATATACATATATATGTATACATATACATATTAGTAAATACAACAGCCAGAGACACCTTAGCTTGAATTTATTTATCAGGTTGGCTCTAGCCATCTAGCAGGTTCCTGAGAGGCAGAGACAGGACTGTTAAGTGTTGGCATCTCAGGTCAATGTTAGGTGCAGCAAAACACACACACACACACACACACACACACACACACAACCACAAAACCCAAGTTTTGGCAGGCAGAGGGAGTTACTGATCAGGAAAGGTTGAGAGCACAGGTGTATTAGCCAGAAGGATCTATTGTATTAGGATTTGATGGTAAGGAGATCTGGGAAATTAAGAGCAGCACATGACATTCATGAGTGCTTTGTGTGTGTTTGTGTGTGGTGGTGACTAAAGAGAATATGCCATGTACCTTTGGGTAAGTTGTTTAATCCTTTTGTGCCTCAGTTTCTTCATCTGTGAAAAATGGGGCTCATAGTACCTACTCTATAGGGCTGCTGTGATGCTAAAATGAACAGATACAAATAATGTCCCTGAAACAACACCTGGTATACAGTGAGCGCCCTTTCAGTGATATGTCTATCTATCAGTCATCAGTATTATCATTACAATTGTGACAAAAAGAAGGCTAAAGGTGGGTAAGAGGGGCCTGACCAATCCAGTCCTGGGTTAGCGAATGAGATGCCTGCTGCAAATACTGCCATCGCGTTTTAGAGCATCCTACCTTTCTTGGCAGAAAGGGCAGATGCATCCTGTATCGTGGAAGAATAGTTTCCAGCTCAGACCAGGGGACTCTTCTCTGGGCAGGCCACACTGGTGAGTTGTGTCTAGTTCTGGGGACACATTGGGGGTGATGTTGCTGAGGCACCAAAGTGTGACCTGGGTCGCAGGGATGGGGATGGGTCTGGAGACTATTTTGGCCGCAGCGAGAAAAGACCTCCCTTGGAGAGACAGTTTTGATGGGAAAGGGCTTCCAGACAAGGGAAGAATCCCGGTCAAGGGTGGCCGACTGCTGATGAACTGCAGGTTTCTGCAGGGGCTGAGAACCTGGACCAGGACAGAAGTCCCCAAATACCAGAATCAGAACTGATTAAAGAAACAGGTTTCCAGGCCCCGCTGAGGACTTAGTAGGTCTTGGGAGGGGCCTAGGAAACTACGTTCTATTTAGGATATATTTGTTATATATATATATGCGTGTGTGTATATATAGAGAGAGCAGAGATATTTGTTATTTTAAATAGGATAGCTAGATGGGTGAATAGATATGTGATAATGCAAGAATAGCACATGCTCATGGTGGAATCCAGGTGGTAGAGATACGGATTCTCATAAAATTATTTCAGCTTTGCTGTATGTTTGGAAATTTTTATAAAAGATGTTGGAAAAACATTTTAATTTCTTGAATAAATAATACATTCAGGTGATTCAAAGGTGAGAATGTATTAAAAGACCTACAGTGAGGATTAACTCCCCTCCCTGCCCATTTCCTTGCATTTTTTCCCAAGATAACCATCCCTTCAAAAGTGTTAAAAAAAAAAAAAAAAGAAAGCATTTGTGAGGATGCGAAGAAACTGGAACCCTTGTGCCCCGCTGGTGGGAATGTAAAATGATGCCCCTTCTGTGGAAAACGGTATGCTGATTCCTCAAAAGATTAAACATAGAATTACCACATGATCCAGTAGTTCCACTTCTGGGTATATATACCCCAAAACAACCTAAAGAAAGGATTCAAGCAGGTATTTGTACACCCATGTTCGTAGCCCCATTATTCACAATAGCTGAAAGGTGGCAACTCAAGAGTCCATCAACAGATGAATGGATAAACCAAACATAGCATACACACACAATGGAATATTATTCAGCCTTAAAAAGGAAGGACATTTTACCACATGCTACGATATGGATGAACCTCGATGACATCGTGTTAAGTGAAATAAGCCAGACACAAAAGGACAAATACTATATAGTTCCACTAAATATGAGGTACCTAGAATAGTCAAAATCCTAGAGACAGACGTAGAATGGTGGTTGCCAGGGGGTCGGGGGAGGGAGAATGGGGAGTTGTTTAATGGGTACGAAGTGTCAATTTGGGAAGATGAGAAGAGTTCTGGAGTTGGATGGTGGTGACGGCGGCATCACAACATGAATGTACTCAGCACTACCAAACTGTACACTTAAAATGGTTAGGATGGTGAATTTTATGGTATATGTAGTTCACTACCCTCTCATTAGCAGTTAGTTTTGTGCGTGTTATTTATATCTATGTCTACATAAGCAAATACAAATACGGATGTGTATTGTCCCCGCTTTGTTTTTTTTTTTTTTTGAGATAGAGTCTCACTCTGTTGCCTGGGCTAGAGTGCTGTGGCGTCAGCCTAGCTCACAGCAACCTCAAACTCCTGGGCTCAAGTGATCTTCTTGCCTCAGCCTCTTGGGTAGCTGGGACTACAGGCATGCACCACACGCCCGGCTAATTTTTTCTATTTTTAGTTGTCCGACTAATTTCTTGCTATTTTTAGTAGAGACGGGGTCTCGCTCTTGCTCAGGTCTTGAACGCCTGAGCTCAAGCAATCTTCCTGCTTCAGCCTCCCAGAGTGCTGGGATTACAGGTGTGAGCCACTGCGCCTGGCCTCTGCACCTGAATCTTGCTTATTTCACTCAACAATACATCTTGAGCTTCCCCCGTTATCGGCACACACAGAGTTAGAGTTTTTAGTATCTTAGTTTTTAGCAGCCTCCCTGGCTAACGTTGAGGGGCAGCCCATGTGGGAACCTCTGGCCTTGGAGATTGCTGGGGTCCTGGGTGCTTGGAGATGGGCTCCTTCCTCCAGCCTGGGTGGAGGAGGACTAGAAGCTGAGACGGCTTTTTCAGAGGCCCGAAGGGCCCCAGGAGCCTCCAGAGTGACCTGCTCCTTTGTCCCCACTATCTTCACTGTCCCCAGCATTCTCCATTGCAGTATCTCCAGGGAAGTGGGATCCTGGCAGCTCCTGGCTCTCCTGCTCCCCTGGAGGGACTCTGGGTGTCCAGCAGCAGGGGCATCCCATGGCTCTCTGCCCCACCTCAGCTCCACCCTCTGTGGGGACCAGGTAGGGGCAGCAGGCAGAGCAACTTTAATACGATGGGGTCACTTGAGCCATTTGGAAACTTATGCCAGGGCCAACATTTTAATAAGAGTAAAAATGAGTCACCCCAAATATGGAAGGCAGAGGGGGAGGGAGGCTGGAGAGCAAACATGGGCCAAGAGGCAGTGGAGGGAGAGGTGGAGGGGAGGGGGACAGGAGAGAGGGAGGATGTGAGTTTATAGATAAGGCCCACCTTTGCTAGGGCAGAGGCTCTTGGTCTTTTTATATGGCTGCTGTTCCTGAACAGACACCTGACAATGATCTTCACCCTCTAAACGTGTTCCTGTGGGCACACCTAGATTACTGACCAGGGCCTGGACAAGGGACCCTGAGGGCTGTGTCTGGAGACAGGAAGCCGTTGCCCTGAATGCCCATCGCTGGCCAGTGGAGGTCGGTTCCAGTCCTGGGTCCGGCTGAGGACAGAACCAGGCAAAGGAGGCAGGAATGGGGCGCTGGGGCAAGCTGGTTTGCACGCAAGATTGCAATGAAGCAGCGCCCAAGGGGCAGCAGGTGGGGCACCTCCCAGCCACGAGTGTGTGAGCACACGACCCTTGACCCTCCTCCTGCCCCACCTCTACTCCTCAGCATCCGATGGGCCTGGGAAATGTGTGCAGATGGAAAGGCCTAACTAGCTGGGTAGAAGGATCCCGAAAGCGTGAAGTGGTCCCCAGGGAAGCCTACACAGAGGCCCAGAGGCGGGATTGGCTGCTTCGGTGATCCCACAAGATGCCTGTTTACCTCCCTGTTGCCAGCCCTGTCCTGCCAGCTCCATCTAGCCGCTGGGACATCTTGGGTGAGGCCACAGTCCCCACTGTGGGAGCCGGGGAGGACCCTGAGTTGGTGCAGCCCCAACTGTCTTCCCACCCAGCCGCAGTGGGTGGCCCCGGCTTGCTCCAGCCGGCTCAAGGGTTTGCTTCATCCCAAGGCCAGGTCCCTGCTTCTGAAATCTCTCTCTCCAAGCTGTTCCCTCTGTTCCACCCTCCCGGAATCTCTCCCATTATTACATAGCTTGCCCAGGGCTGCTGGTAACACAGGGGGCACCTTGGCCCTCTGAACAGAAAACAAAGAGGCCACTCCGTCTAGGAGGCAAATTGGAAAAAGGCATTTGCTCCTTCTCAGGCCCCATCAGGGCACATGGCTTGGTAGCTGGAATATGGGCTGGTTTTTATTCCCAACTCACCCCCAGGCCCTCAGCCCCCCAGCTCCCTTAGCTTAACACTATGAAGTGGCCAAGGTCTCACCCTATCCCCTTCCCTCCCTCTGAAGACTTCCGTGGCTCCCCACTGCCCTCAGGACAAAGCACACACTCAGCGAGCACATGAGGCCCTCACTGGCTTCGCCAGACTCAGCCCATCCCCGTGCCCCCATCTCTGGCCGCACTGTGTGGACACAGCACTGGCTTTCAGCTCAGGTCCCTTGAAGGTCTTGGGCTTACGGGACTCTGCGATTTTTTTTCATGCCTTTTTTATTATTTCCTGGTGAGAATGTCCTTCTACCTCATCACCTGTGCCCCCACCCCCCTGCATCTTCTCTCCGTCTTTTAAGACCTTGAGGGAGGGGATCCTATTTAACTCATCCCTGTAGACCTAGCACAGGAGCCCAGGATTATTAGAGCTCAATAATAAATGTTTGTTAAGTGAAAAAATCTGCCTTCTCCACCCTAGCTCATGTGTTTTGGGGCAGAGGCGGGGAGCAGGGGCAGTTTGGGCAACAGTCACCCTGCTTTCTGTTCTAAACTCCTGTGGAATCCACGCCCAAATTCCTTCCTCAAAGTCACAATGGACTGAGAAGCTTGGGGCTGGCTGTAGACAGCAGAACAAGCCCTCAGCTGGGTTGGAGGCTCATGGGAGCCCCGGCACGCAATGTCCGCCGTGGGAAAGCACGGTTCTGGGCAGGCGTCGTGGAAGGTGAGTGTGGCAAGGAGAGAGAAGATGGCTGGGGAAGCAGGAGGGGCTTTCGAGGACGCTGGGCCTTCCGATAGAGAAAGGAGAACTCGGAGAACATAATCTAGTTGTTGCCATGTCTAAGCACCACATGTTTATTTGACTAAAGAAAATGGGCCACATTTTAAACCTAAATACCTACTTTAGCCCTACCCTAAGCATCTATACCTTAAAAATATCCATACCTTAAAAAACAATTTATTTCTTAGAAATACCTTAAATATAAGCATCCATGTCTCAAAAAGACTTCAAATATAAGCATCTATACTTTAAAAATATAATTAGAACCTGTGATTTCAGGTTTGATGTTCTAATTATCTTTTGATAAATGGTAAAATTAATACATGCTTTTAAGTAAAGAGAAGTTCACTTGTGCGTCCCTCATGTACCGTGCATGGGGACTCTGGGACGAGTGGGTGAAGGCTGGGCGCCTGGGTAGGTGACACAGGCTTGGGGCCGAAAGGGGAGACTCCAGGGCTTTCTGTGGCTAAGCCCAAGGCCCGGTTTAAATGCTTGACCTGAGAGCCCCTTGGAGGGGAAGCCACAGACGTGGATCAAACGAAAGAATCCTGAGAAAAACAGCTTGGACTCGAGGATGAAACCGGCGAGGAAGGACGGTGACCGGTGGGTGCGGGCCGGGAGGAGGCAGAGACCTGCAGGGCGGGGCACCAGGCGAGCAGGAAGGGCCTGAGTAATGCCCCAGCGCCCGCCCGCGTGGGGCTGCGCTCTGTCGTCCACCCCGCCTGTGCGTGCTCCCTGCCTTCGGCCTGTCTTTGAAGGCGCTGGCCTGTCCGATGACCAGCTCCAGGGGCAGGGGAGGGAAGCAACCCAAGAAGCGGGTAGGTTTGTTCTCAGGGACACGGTATGTGGAAGGGAAACGTCTCCCCACTCCTTGGGATGGTGGCAGCAGCCGGAGAACCGGTGCCGGAAGCTGGCTGGCTGCCTCTGAGGATTTCCTGAGTCTGCACTCTTCATCCCTGGACAGAAATCCTCCCTGACAGCTGAGAGGCCTTGATTCTTGACCCAGGTACGGCCAGGGTCAGGGACAGAGTCAGGAGTGAAAATAAAAATTTTTTTGATGATAAAAATAGTACTACTATTGAAAAAAATGTGGAAAATTTATAAAAGCACACATGCAAAAATACAAGCTCTACACCACTTCTACAGATAACTACCATTAATATTTCGGTTTTTATTCTCCCAGTATACATACACATACACACATATATAAAATATGTGTAATGTATAGCCATACATAATATGTAGTTATGTTTAAAATAATTATATATTATATGTATAATTATTTATATATTATATGTATAAGTATAATGTATAATTATTTTTAAGATAAGTGGGATCACATTGTATAAGTTCCTCTAGGACCTGATTTTTTCCATTGTTATCTTGTGAACCAAATAAACATTCTTTTACACCCTCATTTTTAATGGATGTAGTAATTTATTTAATTAATCTCATGTTGATTTTTAGTTTGTTTACAATTTTTCCCTATTACAAAACATTTCTGCAATAAGTGTTTTTATTTTATTTTATTTTTTTCTCATTTTATTTTTTTTTTATTTCAGGGTATTATGAGGGTACAAACATTATGGTTACACTTTATGTCTTTGCCTCACCCAAGCAAGGGTTAAAGGCATGCCCTTCCCCCCTACAATGCTCCCCGTGTCCTTTAGTTGCGGGTTTACCCCCCATCCCCCTAATCCCTGGACATGCAATAAGTGTTTTTATTACAACATCTTGGCAATGTTTCCCTAAAATAAGTCACTAGAAGTAGAACTGATAGTTCAAAGGATAATATTTTAAAGACTAGTGATAAATATTGTCAATTTTCCTTTCAGAAAGGTTGTGCCAATTTAGACTCCCTCCAGCAACATATGAAATTGCCTTCTGTCACCCCCACCCACCTTGGCTGGATGTTATTGTAACTTTATCTTTACGAACACAAAAACATCTTAAAATCTTCCACTTCTCTCTGTCATCATTGTCAGTATCCTAGCTTAAGACACCATCATCAGGCTGGGGTGTGGTGGCTCACGCCTATAATCCTAGCACTCTAGGAGGCCAAGGGAGGATCCCTTGAGCTCGGGAGTTCGAGACCAGCCTGAACAAGAGTGAGACCCCCATCTCTACTAAAAATAGAAAAAAATAGAAAAAATTAGCTGGGCATTGTGGCCTGTGCCTGTAGTACCAGCTACTTGGTTTCCTGCTTCTACTTTCCTCCCTTCATGGTCTAGTTCCCTCAGATTTGTTGACTTTTGCTCTGGTCATGACAGAATGGCTTGTATCAGACTAGGATTCTTTTAGAGTACAATGTAAAAATTAGATCACACACTCATAAAGCTGTTTTAAGGCATCAGAAAGTAGTCAATACCGGCAGAACTTAAGTAACCAGAATCTTGGCGAGAAAGAAAACACTTTGAGGTGATGGGGATCTTCTCCAGAGCTTTTTACCCTCAAGAATTTGCTGATTTGCTTGGGAGGCATTGAGGCTGAGCAGAAAATGGGGGCCTAAAGCTTGGGCAGTATCACAGGGCTCAAAAATTGGAGTCCAAGCTGGGCGTGATGACACGCACCTGTAGTCCCAGCTACTCTGGAGGCTGAGGCAGGAGGATGACTTGAGCCCAGGAGTTCAAGGCTATACTATACTATGATCATGCCACTGCACTTTAGCCTGGGCATTAGGGTGAGACCCTGTTTCCAAAAACAAAAAGAAAGAAAAAAAAAACTGGAGTCCAAAGCAAATGGGATTTAAGGAACCAAGATCCTGGGGCACAAAAGAGGTGAGCCCCACGTTCTATGCAGCTGTTTTCCCCCTGAAGATTTGCCAAATCATATTTGGGGTAGGGAGGCAGACACAAAGCAGTAAGCTTCTGTTAAGCTAAGTATAACATTTGGCCTTGTTAGTGTGTTAGAGATTCAAAAATTGGAGTTCAGGGTCTGATAAGAAAGAAGAATCTGGTAAACACTAGGGCTTCAGTGAGACTCCTAAAGGGCTATGACCTAGGAACAAGGGCAATCCAGAAATAGGACAGCCCACACAGAGCCTGGGACATCTCAATTCCCAATTGTATTAAATGATTCAAAAAAAAATTTACATTTTTTCTGGAGAATAACATCCAGAGCCTCTATAATTTTTCATTCTCTCCAGCATCCAACATTTAATAAAAATTAGCAAGTATTCCAGGAGACATGACCAAATAAAATAGACAATAGAAGTAAACCCAAAGAAGAACAACATATTGGCATCATCATATATGGACTTTAATACACTGAAGAAAACAGATGGAGAGCTATAACTACTTCTAAAAAGAATCAATGGAGATTCTAGAACTAAAAAATCCAATTACTGAAACTAAAACTTCTATAGATGCATTTAACAGCAGATTTAGACACGACAGGAGAGAGGATTAGTAAACTGCAAGACAGGTGAGTAGAAAATATTCAGTCTGAAACACGGAGTGGGAAAAAAGGATGGGAAATACGAAAATGAGCGTAAGAGCATGTGGAACATGGTGTAAAGGTCAAAATACACTTCATGGGAGTATTAAGTCACTTGAGTCAAGGAGAGCGTATGACTAGGTGAGAACCAATAGTTGATGAGTTACTATAACTTTCACAATCTTAATGAAAGACATTCAGCCACAGATTCAAGAAACTCTACAAGTCTCAAGCAAAATAAATACAAAAAATCCACACCTAGGAGCATTGTAGTAAAGCCAAAGACAAAGAGAATTCTAAAAAACTGGCTGAGGGAAAAAAAGGCACATTACTTTTAGAGGAGCAATAATAATTCTTTGAAGATAAATGATGTAAATCAGGAGACAATGGAAGTCAAGGATATACGTTGTAATCTTTAAAGGTCTAAAAGAAAATAGCTGCCAATCTGGAACTTCCTTTTTATTTTTATTTTTTCTGGGATGAAGTGTTCCTCTGTTGCCCAGGCTGGAGTGCAGTGGCATGATCACAGCTTATTGCAGCCTTGAACTCCTGGGGCTGAAGCAATTCTCCTACCTTGGGTACTTGGAACTACGGGTGGGCTCCACCATGCCCAGCTAAATCTAGAATTTTCTACAGAGAAAAACATTTTCAAAAATGAAGGTGGGGCTGGGTGGGGTGGCTGACGTCTGTAATCCTAGCACTCTGGGAGGCTGAGGCGGGCAGATCGTTTGAGCTCAGGAGTTCAAGACCAGCCTGAGTAAGGGCGAGACCCCGTCTCTACTAAAAATAGAAAGAAATTGGCCAAACAACTAAAAATAGAAAAATTAGCCGGGCGTGGTGGCGCAT